>NC_085841.1:100774150-101078793 GCF_035594765.1 Anolis carolinensis
TTCTGGGGGACGGAACAATGCATCAAAATAGTTCTAGTGATTGTTGGAAATGCGGGGAAAAGGTGGGCACTTTTTATCATATGTGGTGGTGATGTAAAAAGGCCCAGAAATACTAGGCACAAATACATACGATTTTAGAAGAAATTGTTAAAGTCAGATTTGAAATGAAACCTGAATTCTATCTGCCTGGGATGTTAGATGAACAACTTGAAGGAAAATGGAGGAGGTTATTGCAACACATGATAACAGAAGCAAGAATTACCTACGTTCAAAGATGGAAAGACTCAATGACTCCATCACAAGGCGATTGGCTTATGAAAATAGGCAAACTTGCGGAAAGGGATAAACTTACTACGTTGATTAAGGAGAAATCTCTCACTAACTTCAAGCAAGACATTTATTGTGTTCCTCCAGCAAAGACGGGGTCAAATCTCCATCACTGTTTTTTTGGACTAGAAGTGTGTTACTATATGAGAAAGGATGTACCAATGGTTCCTTTTCATTAAATGGGTGTAGAAAACAGTAGAGGCCCGCTCGGAGCTATGTTGTTTGTCTTTGACCTATGTTAAAAGGCATTGAATGTTTGCCTATATGTGTAATGTGATCCGCCCTGAGTCCCCTTTGGGGTGAGAAGGGCGGAATATAAATGCTATAAATAAATAAATAAATAAATAAATAAATAAATAAATAAATAAATAGTGAAAACCACCAGACAGAGCCCCTGGTGACACAATGGGTTAAACTCTTGTGCCGGCAAGACTGCTGACCAATAGATTGAATTTGGGGAGAGTGGGTGAACTCCCTCTGTCAGCTCGAGGTCCCCATGTGAGGACATGAGAGAAGCTTCCCACAACAATGGCAAAACATCAAAACATCTAGGCATCTCCTTGCAGAAGCGACTTGCAGTTTTTCAAGTTGCTCCTGATGGGGGGAAAAACCACCAGACAGGAAATGTAAAGCCCTTAGATTAGATAATATAGATTGTTTGTAGTTTGTGGTTTTTATGTTTCGGATGTAACAGTATTATTCTAGAAATCTTTAATATTGTTCATTTTTTGTTTTGTATGTATGTATGTAGGATTTGTTTTAATCTGTCTAAATAAAAAATAATTATTATATAAAAAGTTACCATCAACTTATCCAATATCACAGCGTTTCTTTCCCATTTTAGTCAATTAGGTACCATCTCTCATGCTATTGTAATAAAAGGCCAAAAAGTTGAAGCCTAAAATAGTTTTTTAAAAATTAAAAGTTTAAGTGCATTGGACTACATTATGAGAGTTGACACTGACCCCAGTGCAGTATAGACGTGACTTCCAGCACAAAACGAAATACAGATAGTTCCTTGTGCCTAACCTTAACTATGGAAATGGTTACTTTCGGAGTCTTCAAACCTTTATCATTCCATTCTTTTATGCTTTTTTTTTAACAATTTGAGGCTTGTATTGCTGCTGATTTTAAAATTGCTCAATTGGAACGGAAAACCCTTGTGGTTAGTAGTATTTTTTGTTGAAGATGAGAAGAACAGTGATATTTTTTGTTACTTCCCTGTTTACTAGCAGCCTCCACCCCCTCCCCCCCCAACCCGGATGTGTTCTTTATATAGAACAAATATTTGGAGTTGTTGTATTAGGGTTATCAATTCTACTGTTGTCCCTAAACCAGGCAAACACACACAAAAGAATCTACTATTGATAATGCTGAATGGAAGGCAGATTCTTATAGATGTAGGTATTATGCATAAAAATGAGGGAAGACTTAAGGAAAAAAATGCAATTAAGACACAGGTAAATAATTATCAGTCTTGAGCTCTAATACATTTTTAAAAACAGGTATTTTGAATCTAACTATTGCATAAGTGAGTGTTACTAGATAATTGGCTCTATGTAGACTGAGGTATTATTTATTTATTTATTTATTTATTTATTTACAACATTTCTACTCTGCCTTTCTCACCTGAAGGGACTCAAGGAGGCTTACAAAAATTGGCAAAATTCAGTGCCCAAAACAGAATTCAATAAAATCAGACAACACAGTTAAATCAATTAAATACTTAATAAAAACATTATACAAGGCTTTAAAACATATAAATACTTAAGTCCATTCATCCAGATACCTCGCATATAAACCTTAGTTGGACCATGTTGGATCATAGTGCTTATTCATCAAATGTTTGTGCACATAGCCACGTTCCACAGCTGAGGAGCCACTACCGAGAAGGCCCTGTCTCTCGTCCCCACCAGCCGTGTTTGCAAGACCGGTGGGACCGAGAGCAGGGCATTGCTGGCTCATAGGAGGAGATCCGTTCGGACAGGTAAGTTGGACCAGAGCCATTTAGGGCTTTATAGGTGAAAACCAGCACTTTGAATTGGGCTCAGTAGCATATCAGCAGCCAGTAGAGCTGGCGTAGCAGAGTAGTAGTATGCTCCCTATATGCCGCCCCAGTTATCAATCTGGCTGCCGCCCGTTGTACTAATTGGAGCTTCCGGGCCGTCTTCAAAGGGAATCCCACGTAGAGTGCGCTGCAGTAATCCAAACGGGATGTAACCAGAGTGTGGACCACCGTGGCCAAGTCAGACTTCCCAAGGAACGGGCGCAGCTGGCGCACAAGTCTTAATTGTGCAAATGCTCCCCTGGTCACCGCCGAGACCTGAGGTTCCAGGCTCAGCGATGAATCCAGGAAAACACCCAAGCTGCGAACCTGTATCTCTTATTCAGGACATCTCAGAATTGTTTTAAAACTGAAGAAACCACCCTCATTGTTACTGTACCTTCTGTGTCTTGCAGGGACTCTACAAGATCTTAGGTAGAGATTCTTAGCTCTGCACCCACTGCAGTCCATTGCCATTGGTTCTCAACCTGTGGGTCCCCAGGTATTTTGGCCTACAACTCCCAGAAATTCGAGCCAGTTTTCCAGCTGTTAAGATTTCTGGGAGTTGAAGGCCAAAACATCTGGGGACCCACAGGTTGAGAACCACTGCATTAAGGGGAAATATCAAGGAATGAACGTCAAACTATTTGCAAGTGAAGTACCATATGTACTCTGCTACTAAATTACAATAAACACTTTTTGAAAATATCATTCATAACCATTTGGAGATAATAACCTTTAGGAAAAGTTTGATCTTTCAGAGAAAAGCCAAAAACCTGTTTGAGTAGAACCTTCTCAGGTGGCATACAACCAAATGTAATATGCAAGACAATATCTTCAGTTGTTAGACTGAACCTATTGTCTCTGATATGATAGGAAAACAGAGAATATGCCAATGCACAAAAACAGCAGAGTTTCAGAAGTGTTTTTCAGTGCCCAAGAATATATATACTTGCCCATAAAAACTATTTGTTTTACAGCATACACACAGGAGACAAAAATGAAGTAGGCTTTGGTAAAATAACATATTTGGTTTACTCAAAACCTTCATGTGTTCAGAATAACACAGGTACATAGCTTATCAGACCAGTTTCAGATATGTTTGAGATAATCTTTGTGTGCAGATGACACAAGACATATTTCTTACAATTGACAGCAGGCATGTGTTGGTCCGAGTAGTCCCAAAGTCTAAGAAGACTCTAAAATGGAGTCTGAGATCTGAGTGGTCTCCAATCAGATCATGTGGTCTGAAGCTCCTCCCACAACCTTTTAGGAAACATAGAGCAAAATAAGCTGCATATCAGAACATACATACAAAACAGTAAGCAAACAGAATCATAAATTAACAAATTACTAGAGGAAGCTTGAAGAACATTGTAATTTCCAACAATACTCCGTCTTTTGCTGAGGTTAGGGGCACATGAGTCCTGTGTAAATGAAAAAAAAAACACAAATTAAAACCCCCCACTATTTTTGCTTAACCTGAGAGAATACCTGAGTTTTTTTTTAAGCTTATGGATAAATAATAACATGTTGTTATTGCTGCTGCTGTTGTATGCCTCCAACTCATTTCTAACTTACGTTGGCTCTAAGGCAGTAGTTCTCAACCTATAGGTCTCCAGGTGTTTTGGCATACAGCTCCCAGAAATCCCATCCAGTTTACCAGCTGTTAGGATTTCTGGGAGTTGAAGGCCAAAACATCTGGGGACCCACAGGTTGAGAACCACTGCCCTAAGGCAATCTTATCACTGTGGGGTTTTTCCCCCAGCAAGATCTGCCTTCAAGTAATTGTAAGTTCATTATTCAGCTGCTTGTGTTCCCTCTATTTTATCAGTTTTATACTTGTTTATTTACACAATGCTTTTGACACAAAATAAATAAAATTTCAAGTTTATCGCAATTCTATGGCAAACCTATCACGGTCCTGAAATGCAAGATCTGTTCAGGTTTGCCATTGGCTTCCTGAGGCCAAGAGAGTGTGACTGCCCAAGACTGCCCAGTGTGTTTGCATGGCAGAACAGAGATTTGAATCCGAGTCTCCCAGAGTCCTAATCCATCACCAAACCACTACAGCAGGCTAGCTCTTTTTAAAAGAGTACATGCCTCTAGTCAACTTGTTAATGTGCCCAAGTTGGCTGGTTTTCATTTGTTAAAATATGTTTGGCAAAGATGCCTGCTTCCACACGTCCCATGTGGTTTGGCATGTCCATATTATTCGTTAGTGGCAGGAAACAGGGCCACCCTCAGTGTTGCTGAGAAGTCACCGTCATCAGGATCCTCCCTCCGCCAACTATTACGCAGCAGCAGCGATCAGCTGCCAAATCATGGAGCCTGGCTGCTGAAAAGGCCACCACAGCAGGAGAAGGGTGTGTGTGTGTGTGTTTATTTTGCCACCATTCCTTTGGGATTCTTGTTGCCTAGCTCATGGGAAATATTTTGAAATGACACAGGAGATTAACAACTTCACATATGACTCAGCACACCATGGACGGGAGAGATTTAAGGAGGCTTATTTTCAAGGAAAGAGACAGGGGGAAAAGATGCCTTGTTACAGCTCTGCAGTTTCATAGAGAAAAAAGACAAGATGAAAAGGAAATAGTATCTTGGAAAGTGCTTGAGAACATAAGGTCTGTTAGGACTGTACTCCAAAATTCATACTTTGGCCCAAATTCATACTCCTCAGCGGATGCAACTTTTTGAACTTATTATTAAACAAAAACAGAGGATGATAATATTAAAAAGTTGCAGCTGTTGGTAGAAATTGCCCACAAATTGCCTGGGAAGTTAAAGGAAAAGGCAATGTTACAGCAGATGGCTTATTGAAGGGTGCTGCAGGATGCATCTACACCATTAGGCCTCTGGGTGTTTTGGACTTTATCTTGGATAATAAGGAGGGATTAAGGAAAAGCCTATTAAACATCAAATTAGGTTATGATTTTACAAATTAAGCACCAAAACATCATGTTATACAACAAATTTGATAAAGTAGTTCAATACGCAGTAATGTTATGTTGTAATTACTGTATTTACAAATTTAGCACCAAAATATGATGATATATTGAAAACATTGACTACAAAAATGGCTTGGATAATCCAGAAGCTTGGATAAGCGAGGCTTGGATAAGTGAGACTCTACTGTGTGCGTATTATATATACATACATACATACATATACATACAAACATTATATACCTGTAATATGCACACAGAGACAGCATACACACATACACATACACAAACACACACATATACATACAGATAGATTTATACTGTCCCTCTATGTATACAGACTGTCCCCAAAGACACCATGCATGGGGGGAAACGGGAAATTGTAGCTAAATGTACCTTTATTTACAAAATATTCGCTATGCCAGTGGTTCTCAACCTGTGGGTCCCCAGATATTTTGGCCTTCAACTTCCACAAATCCGAACAGCTGGAAAACTGGCTGGGATTTCTGGGAGTTGTAGGCCAAAACACCTGGGGAGCCACAGGTTGAGCACCACTGCCTATGTGTTTTATAAATGCAAATATTATAACAATATAAAATATGTGTTGTCGAAAGCTTTCATGCCCGGAATCACTGGGTTGCTGTGAGTTTTCCGGGCTGTATGACCATGCTCCAGAAGCATTCTCTTCTGATATTTTGCCCACATCTATGGCAGGCATCCTCAGAGGTTGTGAAGTCTGTTGGAAACTAGGCAAGTGGGGTCGTTATGTGTTTTTCGGGCTGTATGGTCACAACCTCTGAGGATGCCTGCCATAGATGTGGATGAAACGTCAGGAGAGAATGCTTCTGGAACATGGCCATACAACCCAGAAAACACACAACAATCCTGTGATTCCGGCCATGAAAGCCTTCAACAACACATAGGCAAGTGGGGTTATATATCTGTGGAAAGTCCAGGGTGGGAGAAAGAACTCTTGTCTGTTGGAGGCAAGTGTGAATGTTGCAATTGCTCACTTTGATTAGCATTGAATAGCCTTGCAGCTTTAAGGACTGGCTGCTTATTGCCTGGGGGAATCCTTTGTTGGGAGGTATTAGCTGGCCCTGGTTGTTTCCTGTCTGGAATTCCCCTGGTTTCTGAGTGATGTTCTTTATTTACTGTCCTAATTTTAGAGTTTTTAAAATACTGGTATCCAGATTTTGTTTCATGGTTTCCTCCTTTCTGTTGAAACTGTCCACATGCTTGTGGATTTCAATGGCTTCTCAAAGAGCATGAACCAGACTTTCTTGGGTTCTTTGGAACTGGACTGGCTTCCTCTGAGAATGTTGTATTAGCAACACCTGCCAACCCTGCCTGTCTGACGTCACGTGTGACGTAACACTCGCAACGCTCTCCCCCCCCCCCCCCCCCCCGCCGTTTCTCTCTCTCTCTCTCGCTTTTCCGAGATCTTTCCAGCTCAGGCGAGATTGATTGAGGTCACGTGACGAGGAAGCGTTGGCAGTTTTTTTTTTCTTTTTCTTCGCCTAACTCGCGCGAGCTGCTCAACCGCCGCGTCACTTGACGCCAGGCTCGCGACGCTCGCTTCGAGGCGGCTCACTTTCGGTTCTTTCTCGTCGTGAGGTGGAAGTGCTTTGGTTGAGACTCGCCGTCATGAGCTGCTGGGGCAACGCGGGATGGGCGCTGCTTGTGCTGCTTCTCGCCTCGGCCCTCGAAGAAGGTGAGCGGGGGAAAGAGAAGGCGGGTGGGAGAGAAGGGGGAAAGGCTCCAAGCCCCAAGGAAGGCCCGCTTCTGGGAGAGGCCCAGCTAAAGGCCTTGGGAACCTACCACTCCCAGGGTTCCATGGGGTGCAACTGGCACCGTGCCAGACTGCATTACAGTTGAAAGGGATTTCCAGGGCCATCCAGTCCACGCCCATTCTGCCCTGCACCATCAAACTCCTCATCATAGATGGCCATCCAGTCACACTCAGAAGAGGCAGCACAAGGGGAGCTGCTGCTTCATTATCCACTGTGACACTCAGTCCTTGATGGATTACCTCCTCATTCATTTCCACACGCTGCTGGATGATTTTTATGGTGTCGTAAATTAGTTAAATTAGCCTCCTCGCATAAGTGGTACCTAAATTTCCTACTTGATATTTATTTATTTACAGCATTTGTATTCCGCCCTTCTCACCCCAAAGGGGACTCAGGGCGGATCACATTACACATATAGGCAAACATTCAATGCCTTTTAACATAGAACAAAGACAAGACAAATACAGGCTCCGAGCGGGCCTCGAACTCATGACCTCCTGGTCAGAGTGATTCATTGCAGCTGGCTTGCTCTCCAACCTGCACCACAGCCCGGGCCTGTAGATAGATACAACTATCTTTCGGGTTGCTTAGGTAAACAACGAGCTGGGCTATTTTAATGGTCAGGCGCTCAATCCGACCCGGGCTGGCTTCAAACTCATGACCTCTCGGTCAGTAGTGATTTATTGCAGCTGGCTACTAACCAGCTGCGCCACAGCCCGGCCATTTGAGCAGAGGCTGCACATGTCCCCACGAATATATGGCTTACCTTCTTTGTGAAGGTCTCCCTTCCTCCTTCTTGTGGCTCAAGAAACACAAGCTGCAAACTATCTAAAGGCCCACTAAGAAAACCCAACAAATGCCATATTCAGCAAAGGACAAGAAAGATCCTCTCACCTCTGCAGGAGTCTACCGTATTCCTTGCAGCTGTGGACAAGTCTACATAGGGACCACCAAACACAGCATTGCCCAAACACGAATCAAGTAACATGAAAGGCACTGCACACTAATTCAACCAGATAAGTCAGCCATAGCAGAACATTTGATGAACCAACCTGGACACAGCATATTATTTGAGAACACAGAAATGCTGGACCACTCTAACAGCCACCAGATCAGACTACACAGAGAAGCCATTGAAATCCACAAGCATGTGGACAAGTTAAACAAAAAGGAGGAAGCCATGAAAATGAACAACATCTGGCTCAACGTATTATAAAACTCTAAAGTTTTGAATTGTATTCCGGTTGGTTTGACTAAGCCCTTTTTTGTGGAGCGAGAAGGTAGGTGTAAATAATAATATTGGGAGAAACAACAATTTAAATAAAAGCAAAATAAAGTAAATAAAGAAAACACTATGAAAACATGGAAATTGCAGACATGAATCAGTCAGGGCCTGCTAATACCTCACAACAAAGGATTCCCCCAGGCAGTAAGGAGCCAGAAATTGAAGCTGTAAGGCTATTCAATGCTAATCAAGGTGGCCAATTGCAACATTCATACCTTTCTCAAACTGACGAGTTCTTTCTCCCACCCTGAACATTCCACAGATACATAAACCCCACTTGACTAGTTTCGAACATACCTAATTACCTCTGAGGATGCCTGCCATAGATGTGGGTGAAATTTTAGGAGAAAATGCTTGAAAATGGCCATACAGCCTGGAAAACTCACAGTAACTCAGTGATTCTGGCCATGAAAGCCTTCAACAACACACCCAGCTTCTCCTCGAAAATCAGAAGAGGAGACTCCACCAGACTCAGAAGAGGCAGCATAGAGCAAATCTTACTGTCAGTTAAATTTTTACATTTTTTCTTTTCTTTTTAAAAGTTTTATTAAAATTGTGTGTTTATAATTTTTCAATAGCTCTGCTCTTACTTTATATAGTCAGGTGCACAACCCAAAAATGCAGAACAGAACTAGCATCTCTTGAGCTGCCTTCATGTCCCAGCAAATATGTGGCCTACCTTCTCAATGAAGGTCTCCCTCCCTCCTCCTCCTAGCTCATGAAGGAGGCTGGGAGGAGGTGGGGGAAGAATATCATTCTTCCTCCCATTCCGTTCTTCGTGGGTCACAAGAATGGGCAGTGACATGCAGGGAGGGGGCGGCCATCTCATGTCCCCAGGGTGCCTTAGGCCAGGGAGCATGGGATAAGTGTCAGGACATTCTCAGGTGAATCCACATAGGAATCAGCTGCAGCTGTCTGGATTGTCTTAGGGGAAAGTCCAAATGCTAGTGCAGGGTTCGTGCATTCCCTCAGGTTATTTTACTCCAGGGTGCAGCTGCTTTTCCCATGTTAAACTGGATCAACCTATGTGTGCTTTGTGGCTGCCCACAGACTAATCTGATCCCACACCGAAATGGCCAGATGGGGCCCCAGTCTCTAGAGCAGTGGAAAACAAGCTTGCATAGTCTTCAACATGGAATTCAACATTCAAACAAGCTTTTGAGATTTCCTAGGCCCTAGCTGTTCTACACAATTGTTATGCAGTCTTGCACTACGTCCCATGCCCTTGTCCCATGGTTGCACCTTTGCATTTATTCCATTCCCTTGCCCATTGTTTATAGCCTAGCCAAGTTTACAGTAGCTTACCGCCAGATGAGTACTGTTTTAATTGAGTTTTAAATTGTTGTTTTATATGCCTATTTGTTTTATTTAATTGCATTTTATATTGTGTTTTATTTTATGTTCTATTTTTAGGCACTGTTGTGCCATGTGTGTAAGCCGCCCCGAATCCCTTTGCGTAGCTGGTGGCAGGATATAAGAATAAAACTTATTATTATTTTCATTTCAAATAATTAAACATGGCTATCATGTCACCTCTTAACCTTCTCTTCTTGAGATTACACATACCAGACTGTTTCTCATAAGGTATGGTTTCTGGTCTTGTCTAGCCCATTGCTTCTGTGTGGGGCAGGACACTTACTGTTCTCTAATGTGCCAGGTTTGTGCCCTGCAAACTTGTCACTGACCAGAACCAGAGTGCTCTGAATTGGGTATCTTTGGCCCTGTGGAGGCGAGAGGTTTCCCACCTTTACCATTTCTCTGGCCCCGTCTGTACACAGCCAAGTGACTTTATGGGTGAGAATGAAAACTGGAAGGAAGGGAAATCCCAGGATTTGCAATCCCCAAACACATTGGTCCTGGAAATGTAGGTTCTCCCTCCTTGTGCCTCTGTTAGGAAGATGTAGGAGAGTTCACAGATTTTGCCCCCCCCCCTTTCAGTAGCATTAGCTTCTTTGTTTTGTTCTGATGCTGTAGAGATACCCAATTTCTTTACCAGATTGCTGGATTGATTGGTTAATTTGGGGATATATACACATATTTAAGGGGTTTTCTTCCATTTCCCCTATCATTGTTAAAACTGTAGAATGCAAACGTCAATGTGTATGCGATCTCACAGAGAATTTGAGGAAAACCCAACCCATTAATTAAGTTAGTGTGGGCTAATGTATTTCCAAAAACAATGTTTTTTGGGCTATAACTCTTAGCGAAAGAGCCATGGACGTGACATCTTTCCCCAGGGGATTGCTTCTTGCCCTCCCTTAGGAAAACTGGAACTCCCAAGGACCAAAACACTGTAGATAACTCAGAAACTGGTTTTATTGTTCACAAAAGGTTATCCCAATAAGCTGGAAGTTTCAAAGGGGTAAAAGAAAATATACTTTACAGTTTTTGGTTTTAAATCCAAGGAGCTCTGTAACTGAGAAGCTTTTCCAGGTCCCTCTTTCTCAATGACTGTGAATGCCGGAGCAAACTCAGCCTCAGTCCAAATGGTCTATGTTTGAAGACACTGTCTTCCTCTCTTGCCAAAGGACTGATTTGAAGGCACTTGAGACTCCTCAACGTCATTCAGGTTGGCCCTGAACATGAAGCGTAAGTCTCAAGGGTAAGAACCTCAGAATTGGTGTTGAGAGGTAACTTAATCAAGGGCTTTTAGAGCCAAGTCTCTCTCTCACGTCCATCTGATAGAGAGCTTGATGGTGTAATGAAAGGAGGAAACACTGTTCTACTCCAGGAAGAGGTGGAGTCACACAATTAAGCTGAGGAAGCAATATAACTGGTGCAAACAACAATGATTGACAGATATAAATAACTAATCCAACTACATTTACAGGGTAAAGGCAAAATCAGGCATGATACAATTCAAATCTTGCAACTTACAGTTTGACATGTAGATGGCGCCACTCGCGCCGTCACAGTTATGCTTCTAATTGGGACATTGCTTGAAATTGATTTTTTTTTCAATTACTTTGCCTGAGTTTTTCCCCTCCTCACAATAGTACACATGATGAAGGCCAGTAAAGATGATGGAACTAATTTCTGCCTTCTTCCCTGGCCGATGATGTGTTAGCACTTTGCCTTGTCACTGTGGGAGCTGCCATTAGGAATAGTCTAGGTTGGTGATTCTGAACCTTTGGTCCTCCAGATGTTTTCGAATTCTACACCCCTAATCACAGGCCATGCCAATTAATGCTTCTGCCAGTTGGCATCCAAAATATCTGGAGAACCAAAGATTGAGAACTTCTGGTCAGGGGAAAATAGGTAATCTCCTTAGAGTCTCCCAGAATTCTGATATTCATCTTTCTACCTGATCGTAGAGAAAATAAACTCCAAAAATTGCTATGAGAGGTATCCAAAAGAATTCAGTACTGTACAGCTGTGTAATTTGGATTAATCAATTTATCTGAATTAATGAGCTGGGATTGCCGTACAAACATATAATAGATAACCCTATGTTTTTTGAGTCCGAACTGGGGAAAAAGGTGACCTATGTCAGTAGTTTTGGTTTGGCAAAGGGAAAGGTTGATAAATAAAGTATAAAGAACACAGGTGTGAAGTTTCATCAAGATAAGGCTGTCTTGTTCAGTTACAGCTTTATGCTTGCTTGGCACCACATGTGATCTCGAAATATACCATGTCTCCGAACATAGTTATCAGATTGATACTGTGAGAAATGTACATATGTTATTCTCAATCATAAATGCCTGTTAAATAATAATTAAATTTAATGTCAATACAAGTGTAGCCTGGATTTGTAAGAGGACATTATGGTATAAGTTTAATTCCTTATCTAATTATGTGCAACATGGAATTTGCCTTCCGCCTTCTTAACGACACATACTTAAGTCAGCATTTGCCTAATACTGCCTAATACCTAATTCCTGGTAATTTATCAAGTTAAAACTTCAGGTGAGAGTTGACTGTAAAGTCATGTTGGAGGACCTAGAGATTCCTAGTGATGTGTTCTCTCAGGTAAAAAAAAACCCAGCATTTTTTAATGTGCAGTTGTTTCATTTAGCGGAAGTCATGTATCCCTCACCCAAGTGAATGTGGAGGGATAGCAGTATATGCATACGGTGCAACCTTGCCATCAGTGAGGTCCATTTGGGGCCCTCCAGCATTAATTGATAATGATTGTGGTTCAGCAACATCTGAAGTCCTGAGATGCAATGCCCTATTTTAAAGTACTATATATAAAAAGACAAAAAGCAGGAACATAAAAATAGAAGAAAAATACTCAAATGCTTAAATTCTTTCTAAACATAGTTCCATTGTTACAGCATAAGAGATTTACTTAAAGCACAGCAGGTCTTTGCATTATCCTATGCAAAACTGTTTAGTAATCCATAGTTTTCTAGAAATCTGTGATAAGAATCTAATCTATTTTAGTGGTTGTGAATTATAACTGATTTGTTTATAATCACAACGTTCTAAACTTTTTAATCAGTTCTTCAGAAATTGTATTTTTAAATCCCTATGCTTTTTGAACAGATTTCATTATGGTTTTAGGGCAGGGTATGATACTTGACATTGAATTATTGGCCCTCGCAACCCACACCAGGTGACAAATCGGGGAATGTTACCCTGTTGACCTTCCTGCATCTCTTGACTACTTTCTACCAATGACCACAGCATCAAAGTAGAAGGGATCAATTAAATGCAGTAAGTGGTTTATCCACAAGTTCTGCTGAGTGACAAGGGTAGAGGATGACTCTTAGTCTATCCCAGGCATGGGCAAACTTTGTCCCTCCAGATGTTTTGGACTTTAACTCCCACAGTTCCTAACAACCTATTTCGTTCCCCATGTATTTATCATGCAATCATTTAAAGTTGTGCTATGAGATGCCATATGTATTCTCATGATCCTCAGCTGAATTTCTTGTTGGGGGCAGGTGGGACTATAAGGCTTTAAAGACTGGAGGAAGACCAGTTAACTGAAACTGAATCCCAGTAAAGCAGTGACTCTTTGGATTGGATAGCAAAGTACTTCTGATTAATTTCTTTTTTTGTTTTTTAGATGATGCTGTTAATACTACCACAGTGAGCCCAGTAACCAACGTAACTTCCATAGGTAACACACTTATTTGTTTCCAAGACACAACTGTTTAGTGGAATATGAAGGTTTTATTTTCTGAAAAGTTTCCAAAAGGTCTTTATGAACACTTGATTATTGGCTCTTGCCTGCAACTCAATATTGTTTGCCTTTTCAGTAAACTGAATGAGACAATTTGCAAATGAATAGAAATGTGTATTAAGATTTGTATTAGTGGAGAGCAGATAACACGATTAACCAAGAAAACCCCTGTATGCACAGTAGCCTGTCACTGCATTTCATTTTTGGTCATTTTACATAATACGACTCACCATATCTGTAAGGGATATGTTCAAAGACCTCCTGTGGGTACCTGAAAATGAGGATAGTAGCTAACACTATATTTTGACTATACTTGGGCCAGAAGCACATTGCAAATAGCACAAGAGAACCTGGAGAGGCTCAGAAACATTTCCCGGGGAATATTTTTTTTTGAGCATGGATAAGTGAAACGATGGATAGTGGTTTTGCAGAGAAAGCGGGATGGTCAAACTGTATTTTAAATGCCTTGGCCCTCCAGATGTAAAGGAAGACTGGCTTAAATATCAAGTGGTTGCTCTATTTCCTGGATAAAATATATAGCTGAATATATGGTATTTTAGATTAAATGTATCTATATAAGTCCTTTAACTAAATAAAGTTTCAAGGTGAATACGTTTGGTGGCATTTTCTCTGAAACAGGTAACACAACTTTGCATCCAGTGACCACTATGCCTGCTAACGTTACAGCAAGTACAAATGCAACTGTTCTGCCAACACCAGGTAACCTTTGATTTACATTAAGATTTGAAAGGTTCGTTTGCTGAATTTGTGCAGAAGGCTTGGAGTTTGTTGTGGGGAAAAAGATTGTATAAGAATTTGCAGTTGATTTGCTAGTTTAATGAACAGAATCCTCAATTTTTTCACCTTTGTTCTATGTAAAACTTGGTAGATCAAGGAATTAATGTGTGAAAAAGTGAAAAAGTAGCTTCAAAATCTGGTTCACAGCTGTGTAAGTTTGCTTGTGCAGTATAGATACGTTTCTAATGGAACTTACAGCCAAAACAGTATGTTTTTCATTTTCATTCTTGGAAAACTAAACCGTAGACATTCTCAAGGCAACAGGAAAGTTTCTGTTGTCAAGCCTTCTAGTTCTGTATATCTCCATTGCACCCCCCCCCCAAACTGTGAGAAACTGATATTTTGTCATAAAAACGAAAGACTTGGTGAAGGAGCAGGATGCTGGGCAATGGGTTCCAAGCAAGTTCTGTAGGTTGGAACCTGGGATTTGCTTCTTTATCCCTACGAACCTGCTAAATTTCTATGCTTTGGGTGGAAGAATAATTTTCATCTTCTTGTAGAGCAAAAAGGAGAGGCTACTAATATGTTTTGAACTAATTGTTTTTACAGACATTTTTAACTATGGTGTATCACCTAGCTTGTTGTATACAAACCTCCTTGTCTTCTTCTATAAGGATTTGTATATGAAAGTTACCTATCCAATGAACGTACTTATCTGAAGTATACTCTTTTTACAAAGGAAGCTAAGGGTGCCACCAGATCAAGCACCATGTGCAAGCTGTTCTTTGTGTAGCCCTTTTTGAGTTGAAGATAGCACTGCTGTTGCAGCCACTCAGCAAGAACATCTATTTAGACCATCTGCCATTATGTGCTATGTATCCCTAGTAGGGACATAACAGCAGGGCTCCCAAACGTGCCAAGTGCCAGTGGTTGCAACCCCTAATCTTTATTGCTTAAGCTGTACTGCATGTAGAGGCCAACGGCATGTGGGAATAATAAATATGGTGGTAATTGCTGCTGCAGCTACACGGTATTTCTTTTTAGAGTGGTGACCAAATATATTTACAGTGGGTTCCATATTTGTTCCACCATGCTGGCTACAGGGGCAAAGATCTGACAAAAGGAATTTTAAAGCCAGAGATGAAGTCAGCAGTCTTTACACATACTGCATGGGACATCTTAATTAGATATAGGCTTTATTAGGCTTAACAAAACTCCCGGTTTTTGAAGTGCTAGGACATTAATACAGTTTGAGGTCTTGGCTGGTAACATTTCCCTGCATTTAACAGCCTTACAGAATGATCATATGGCAGCAGTAGATGAACAGATGGGATAATAATCAGTTGTCTAATTAAGGGTAGACTGTTCAGAGCAGTGTATTCAGTATGATACCTAGACCCAGCCTCCTTCTGGATTTGGGCCTTCTAGATCTAGTTGTCATTGTTCTGATCCACATGAGATTTCATTTACAAAATCAGTATAGCATGGTGCTTTAGTCATTGCGCTATTGTTAAGATGCTGGACTGAAAGTATGAATTCCCACTGGCCATGCAACACACTAGGTGATTTTGGGCCACTCACTTTCTCATTTTGACCAACTTAGGCCCCGTCCACACAACTGAATAAAATCCCACGTTATCTGCTTTGAACTGGGATATATGACAGTGTGAACTCAGATATTCCAGTTCAAACCAGATATTGTGGGTTATTTTGCCTTGATATTCTGGGTTATATGGTTGTGTGGAAGGGCCCTTAGAGGGATGTTGTGAGAATTAAGAGTGGGTACAAAAGCCATTTGTGGTGCCATGACTGAGGCATAACTTTACTGAGCGAGAGGCAGCAGTAAATACAACAGATGAATAATAAATGAGTGCATGATCTGCACAGAAAGTACATTTCTGATCCTTTCCATTTTCCATTTTTTTAGGTGCCAATGCTACCACAGTTCATCCACCGACCACAGGTAAAAAAAGTTATTTGCTTCAAAGTCAATATGTTTTAATTGAATATAAAAATTGTATATACCAAAAAGTTTCCAGGAGGTCTTTTTGAATACTGCAATTCAGTATTGCTGCTTGCCTTTTCAGTAAATTAGATAAGAAATGTTTGAAGTTTGTTTGTGTATATGACTCAATCTGTGACTTTCTGCACAGACAAAAGTCTACTTGGCCAATCCTAGATGTAGCCCCTCTGTACTAGCAACAAAAAATAAGAGTAACGATAGATGAGCCATCTGGGTTGAAGGGGGTTAAAAATGGGGTATGTTTGAATATTCTGGATTGACCATGACTGCAGAAATATATTACCTGGCAATACCCAGGGGAAACTGTAAACAGAACATGCACAAAGAGCCTTGTCTGCAGTAATTGTGTAAGATTAAGTGTATGTACAATTTATAGTATTCTGATGGTGAAAAATGGATTGAAAAATTAGGTTAAACTTCTGTTTCTGTGATAAAATTTGAGAAATCAGGAAAGGAAAATGTACAAGATTCTTCCTCCAAACATAACAAAATAAAGTGTTATGTTTCCTGTTCCTTCTTCTGACCAGCAGTCTCTCCAACAAGGTTGTTGTTCCACAAAGGCTAAAATTTTGAAAAGAAATATTGTGATGAATGATAAACTCATACTTCATTTTGGATCACCTTATATAGACTTAGTAATTCCAATAGGTATTTTAATTTTTATTCCTATATTATGTGTTTAAATCATATTTTAGATATTTTAATTGCTCTGATCTCCAGATGTAGATGCAGGCCAGCTTAGAATTCAAGCAATTACTCTATTTACTACATAAAATCTATACTATGAAAGGTAGTTAATTGTACATCATAAGTTCTCCAACTTGGGTTTCAAGGTGAATCAATTTGGTGACTTTTTTTGGAAATAGGTAACACAACATCGCATCCAGTAAGACCCACATCTCCTAATGCTACAGTAATTACAACTCCACATACACCAGGTAATCTTTTATTTACATCAAAATTAAATTAATTCATCTTTTTGTTGACCTAGATAATCCAAATATGTTACTTGAACAGTAATGAAGAAAAGCAAAATTTAATTGCATTGTGTCTAAAATATTTAAATGTTATGTCTACAATATCAAGGGAAGAGTTGAGCAAGTATGCTTTATTCTAACTGCAGTTAGAAGTAGCAGCTAGAAGAGATCTCGGTAACAAACGGCTATCTTTGCCCCAATTTTCTTTTGGTAAAGACGTTGTTGCATGTTTTGCAAGATGAAGAAAAATTCTGGATACAGAATTGTATTGTTGGTTTTTAAAAATAATATAGAAAAGCTACCGCACAACCTATCAATAAGTAATCCTTTTCTTTCTTTTCTTTTTTTACAAAGATCCTGTAACTCACAAGCCAACCTCGAAACCACCTTCTCACAGGTCCACCTTTGATGCTGCCAGTTTCATTGGTGGCATTGTCCTTGTGCTGGGTCTGCAAGCAGTTATCTTCTTTCTGTACAAATTTTGCAAGTCAAAAGAACAAAACTATCATACTCTCTAGGATATATTGCTTTTTAATGGACTTCTAATAGCTGAATATTTGTGATTAGCTGCACCAAAAGATCTTTATTCCTTCTAGAAGACAGTAGTTCAAAATATTTTTCAAAAGTTTTTTTTAAAGAATATATATCTGCAACATGCTTGGAAGGAGATTGTGCGAATCCTGTCTTGCTCTGCAAGATTACTTAGAATATTTTGCATGAATCCTTATTGGCTGTCTTAATTTTTTTTGTAGCAGCTGCTACTATGGGATCTTTTCCTTTACCTGACATGCCAAATGTAGACTTTAATTCATATTGTGTTCGGTGACAGCAGTGTACTTATTAGGTAATCTTATTATTGCAATGTCTGAAGTAGTTAGTCTTATATGCAATGCCCCCCATATGATTATTAAAATGTGAATTGCCTATTACTATTTGTGTGAAAATTATGGAGTTATATCATGTTCTGCTAGAGGTCTGGGACAGGTTTGTAGAATACTATCTTTTTTCTTAGAAATTATGGAAGCCCATATTTTTCTATACTAGATGTCAGAAGGGTAATTGTTTTGTAATTCAAATGTAAGCAGCCATAGGAAGAATAAAGATCAGAGAATACAGATTCCTTGGTGCATGAAGAAGAAAGAGCAGTGCCTTAATGAGTAGGCTGCAAATTGCAGTATTTGTGCCACCTTATTTATTCAAGGTATAGTGAATGTCATTCCATTTGCAGCGACTTACCTTTGGTAGAAAAATGAATAAAAAGAATTCATATGCCATCTTCAAGTAATTTTAGTGAAATAGAAGTGGAAGAAAACAATGTGTCCAGCCTTCATATGTTTCTAAGGTTATGTCTTCGGATTACTTGCCTTGGAAAATACAGCAACAGGCTTTATATATGGGAGAGTACTATTTTGTCATTTATGATTATTTCCAAGCCATAGTACATGTGCTTTGTGAATGATATTTTGTTCCCACCTAGCAATCTAGTTTCCCTTTCATCAGTTTCATAAAGCATTGATTGTAATTATAAAGCTGAGCTGACTGAGTCCTTGGGATTGCTTTATTGTCAATACAATTGCTGGTGTTTATTTTGCAAACTGCATGACATATGCAGTTTAAATACTAGTAACTTAGTAGGTTTAAATGTTATTCTTGGATGAGCTGCAATAGAACTCATGGGGAAAATGTTATACTTGATATTAAACTGCTAGTGGTATTTGGCTTCTTGTAAAAAAAATTAGGTGCATTTTAATATTACGGTTTCTCTAGCCCTTATAGCTTGAAATAGTATTCACTTCAATAATGTTGTATAGGAAGTTTGTAACATTTAGTACTGTAACTTGAAAGACCTTTCAGGAAACTTCTCTCCTTAAAAAAAGACAATAAGCTCAGGTGTATGAAACAGTAAAATGGCCACCCAATTTTCAGCAAGTGGCATGGCTGGGGTGGGTGGTACAATGGCCTTAAAATAATAGTTTCTCCATCATTTTTAGTTTGATAAATCAGATATAAGTATAGAAATATATTCTAAGAAATAAACATAAGAGTAAGATACTTAAGAAGTTTAAAATCTGTGTTCTTTACTCAGCTCTTGCTTATGCTTAGTGAAACTCAAAAGCTTTTTAGTTTCCTTTCTTACTGATTCTTGAATGGCTGATAATTTTTTGTCTTGTAAAATTATAGCAGAAGTTTCCAAAGTGTAATAGGGCTACACACATTCAAAGATTGAAATTCGAGCCAATTTTGTTACTGAGCCAAGAGTAGCTGTCAAAAATACCACTAAACAGATATATATTTTGCGCTAAACATAAAAATCCTCCTTTAAGTGCCTTAAGTTTTCCTGATGTTGGCCTCATTCCTGTCAAAGAAATGTAGGGAGGGAAAGTAGCCACTCAGATTGTCCCTCTGTGCCAGCAGTTGCTATTTTCCAAGGAATTTAGGAAATTCAGGTTTTGCTGCTACTCTTCAGGAAGTCCACATTTTCTACTTTGTTAACATACATCTATGTATTTAAGACATTCACATTTTTATGTAATGGCATAACATTTGGATGTTTAGACCATGCTATTTCAACCATGTACCAAACTCTGGCTTAAGACTGTGAGAGGATTTCCTCTTATATACTTGTTTTTTTTTCTTTCTTATCTTCTATAAATAAGTAGGTGAAAACTATTTTGTTCTCAATTTTATAGTACAGCTAGGCTGGCATTAGTTACAGTAATAGATTTTCACTATTTTCTGCTATTTGAAGTTCAGAATAAGGCTTTTAAAATGTACCTATGTGGAATAGCTGATTATGTGACTATACAAGGCAGTAAGTAAATTGTGATTTTTTTTATCCTTTTATGAGCATTGTCCCTAAAATTCCCTTGTGCGTATTGCACTTGGAATGGAATATATTACAGAGATTACTGTGTTGCATATGTGTTGTCTCCATTGGAAGGAATGCAAATTATTATTCACAAAACCAAAATAAATCACTTATGAATATGTTCCTGCTTGTCGCATCTGTTAATCTGTCCACCTCATAAAAGAAAAAAATATTGTGACAACATACACAAGTATGATGGCTCTTCAGAAGCTCCAACAGGATTTTCAGTTAAATGCAAACATGATATATTTTGTCCATAGTGTGGCTATTCATGACAGGCATTGAAATGTGATTGACTGAACTGCATAAATCCCTCATCTTAATTTCTAAAAAGCCTTTACAAATGATTAGTTCCCTATGTGCTGGGCAGTGTATGACTAGGGGCCCTGCCCATGGGCTTCAGCCATGCTCCATCAGCATGATGCCAATGCATCCAACTTTCCATCATGATGTGCCAACCAGCTATATCCCGAAACTAAGTTACAGTGCCTTGCAATTCACTCGAAAGTCCTCTGTCATTCATGGTGGCTGGCTGGATACATCTCATTAGTGCAGCCTACTACAACACCTGAATTCTGCAAATGTTAAGTTCTCTGCCTGAATTTTTTTTCTGAGACCTAAATTTTGTTAATTTCAATATCAAAGAATGCTTGACATGACATCAGTTTTTATCAAAACTAAGTCACCTAAGAGCTAGCATTTTTTAGAGTTATGGTTCAGAGTGCAGTCCAGAAGGCTGTTTTTTGTGGCCTCTGATAACACTTTTTTGCAAGGAGGGCAAACTGCTTTTATTGAAAGCCTGCAGGAGCAGAAACCCACCTTTTAAATGGTTCACATGCCCCCTACATTATTTTAATTAAAAAACTTCTTCAAAATGAGAGGATGTTCAGACCCTTCTGGTTTTCTTGCGGCTTTTATTTGGCAGTCCATTCTGCCCACAGACAAAATAAAATTGCCTGACCCTGTGTGCAAGATAAAAAGCTGGCAGTCTAAAACAATTTCCTATTACTTTTATTTTGCCTCTTCTCAAGCCAGACTTTTGTGAGGCACCATTTTTGTAGCACTTCCTCTTAATCTTGAGAGGTACAGCAAGTATGCATGTGGTGGCTTGTACTACTAGATATTCCAGCAGAGGGATGTATGCTTTAGTTAGAACTATACTATTATTTATTAGTGCATTATTACAGATCAGATATATCTTCTTGCCAACGGGGTCATCCAAAATACACTTCCAAATATCTAGAAGATTTTTTTTCATTTTTGTAGTATAAAATGTGTAGGAGAACATCTAGTAGAAAGTGATTCATTACCGGTTAAAAATCACAAATGCATGCAAGCAATCTTTCACAAGTTGCTCAGAAATTAATCCTATGTAATTTCAGCGAGGCTTACTCGTCTAAGTAAACAGGCAAATGGTTTATTTTAAAGTTGTATCATATCCCACCTTCTCCCAATGCTCAAGGCAGCTCCCATCAAGTTAATAACAAAGTACACAAAAACCTGTTTTGCACAATTTTAAAAAAGTTCTAATTAAAAACACTAAATTACAATGTTGAAAAGCTCAAAAGAGCAAAAAAAAAAACACCTTAAAATATACCCCATTAAATTATTCCTTCCCCCACAGTAACATAAAAGAAAGGCTTGCCTAAAAATAAAGGGATTATCAGTTAAATACTTCACTCATCAATCATGCTGTGAAACTAAATGTCTGGACCACTTTCACAACCATATTTTATTTTTGAGATGTCTTCTCTGAGGTCAGGTAAGAGAGCATCTATGACACTGTTCCTTCCCCCAGAAGGTACCTGTAAATAAAAATACAGTGTTTGTAATTTTTTGTCATACACAACAGTCAAACCTTCACTTTTTTCTTTGGAGCATCTGACTTTGCTTCTGTGATCCCAATATATATTATTGCTTTCCTGAAATTGTTCTGAAGGACAAGAGCAAAGCCCATCCAACAGGGTTTTAACTTACAGAATAGTTCACAGATAATGATTACTTTAAAGTATATGTTCAGATAAGCTTGGTTAACAACACATGCAGAATAATTCACTTCTTGCTTAGGAAAGTTACACTGACATTTTTCATTCTCTCTTTGGATCCTTCACTACATACTGTTTTGGGTCTTGGAATCTTCTCTGACTTGCTCCTACCCACAGGGTCAGCAGTCAAAAGGTTGTGCCTGATGTCCCTGGTTAACATGAATGGTGATAGTCTTGTCTGCTGGCACCACGAAGCAGTGCCTGGAACACAAAACATGCATCTTTGGCTAGGACTGCTTGTACGTTTGCTCTACCAAATTTAAACAAGCATATAACAGTTTGAAATGGTACAGTTTAGGACCACATCTTTTACTTCCACCTGTTATATGTGTAGAGCAGTCTTGCCTTTAACTAATTCATTAATGACTACAAAGAAATCTATACAGGTATGTGAACAAACTATTGGGCAAGGGTCTCAACTCTTCATCCTTCCTCAACTAGTTCATTCGGTGCAATTTTATTTTTGTAGCCCAGAAAGTGTCCAGTAACCTATATTTTATACTAGCTGTCAAGCAAGGGACTTTTACTCAGTCATCAGGATTGAACGTCAGGAGTTGCTGCTTATTTACAAGGTTGTTGTAAATCAGGCCTATTTTTGTTTCTTTTTAAAAATATTTTAAATATTATATTACATGAATCCTGCTGTGACAATGCTCATGCAGCTCCCTGTTGCATGGCAGGTGCTCTATTCTTGCTAGAAGGAGGCTGTGTAGGGATTTAGCAGCATTTAGCAGTTTTTAAGCAGGGAAGGTAAAATATACCTGACTGCAAATCAGAAGACATCTACTTCATGGGAGGAGAGCAATGGCCAACCTTGATAAAATAGTGGAGAGCAAAGACATCACACTGGCAACGAAGGTCCGCATAGCTAAAGCAATGGTATTCCCCATAGTAACCTATGGATGCAAGAGCAGGACCATAAGGAAAGCTGAGCAAAGGAAGATAGACGCTTTTGAACTTTGGTGCTGGAGGAAAATCCTGAGAGTGCCTTGGACCGCAAGAAGATCCAACCAGTCCATCCTCCAGGAAATGATGCCCGGCTGCTCACTGGAGGGAAGGATATTAGAGGCAAAGATGAAGTATTTTGGCCACATCATGAGAAGACAGGAAAGCTTGGAAAAGATTATGATGCTGGGGAAAATGGAAGGAAAAAGGAAGAGAGGCCGACCAAGGGTAAGATGGTTGGATGGTATCCTTCTAGTGACTGGCTTGACCTTGAAGGAGCTGGGGGCGGCGACAACCGACAGGGAACTCTGGCGTGGACTGGTCCATGAGGTCACGAAGAGTCGGCAACGACTGAGTGAATGAAGAAGATACCTGACTAATTCACCAGGAATCCAAGAGGGCTATGGCTATTCAATTCTAGTTACACAATTGCAGATGAATATTGCCTTGGCGATGACACTTCACCTATTGACAAGCTGGAAGATGTTCAGAGGAGGGCAATTATCAAAGGTCTAGAGACAATGCCCTATGGGAAGCATCTTAAAGAACTGGGTATGTTTAGTCTGCAGAAGAGAAGGTTGAGAGGAGACAAGATAGTCCTAAACATGTGAAATGTCATCAGGAAGAGGGAACAGGCTTGTTTTCTGCTGTCTTGAAAACTAGGACTCGAAGCAATGGGTTCAAATTACAGGAAAGGAGATTCCACCTGAATATTACGAGTGTGGTGGAAGCTCCTTCCTTTGAAACTTTTAAACAGAGGCTGGATGGCCATCTGTCAGGGGTACTTTGCGCTTTTCGTGCATGGCAGGGAGTTGGACTGGGCAGGGAGGTGCCTCACATGGTCCCTTTCAACTATTCTATGATTCTGTGAATTCATAAAAATAAAATCTTGAATAATTTGGCCTTTACATATGCTGCACTGTGATTTCTTGTCAGCTCTACATAAAGGAAACGAGCAACATGGACATACAGAATATGAAAGCCTTTGTAATAGATAGCTATATTAGGGATATTCACAGTAACTTCTGTCCCTGTAGGGCACTTGAAAAAAGCTGTACATGTTGCTCGCAGATTTAGCCAAATACTTATTTCTCTCTTGACAAAGCTTAAAGGCAGCTGTCATTATAAATAGTTGGAAACAAAAAAGCTTCTCAGCCTTTTACTGAAGTTTCATTTGCAATAAAAGTTCAAGATCAGAGTTGGAACAAGGCTCAGATAATTTTCCGCAACAAAACTATGAAGTGCAGTATATGCAGAACTAGCTGCTGGAACATGGTAGGGCATACATAGTGCTGGTATTGTATTCCTTGTTAATACATGTTTTTGATCCTACTACTTTATTTAAAGGAGTTTCTTCCCCTAGAATATTCTTAGAACAAATGTGACTGACAATTGAATTGTAAATGAACTGATGTATTTGGGACAGCTGATCTGATTATAAAATCAGTTTATCTAACAGAAGCATGAGTTGTACAACAGCATCAGCTTGGCTCTATCAATCTTTAAAGAAAGATTTAAAATAATATTTGAACCTGAATGTGCAGTTTGCAGAGAATGGTAAGGAGGTTGTAACATTTGCTTTTAGCGTTTAGCAAATGTATGTATTCAGATGTATTGTTTTTTCCTTTCAACCTGGATCCCCCTCCAAGATAGTCTATAGTCCATGCAGGCCTGTAGCGAGAGGGCGGTTTTAGGGGTTCAACCCACCCCCCCCCCCCGAAATTTTTCAGGTTATAAAAAAAACCTGGTTTACTCATGAATTTTAACTGGTTAACCAAATCCCCATGCTAAGTCTATGAGACACAAAACATTCAGAGTCCCTCCAGGCACTATCTCAGGCAGATATTGACAGGTTTGTAGCGGGGAGGGGTGTGTGCTGAAATTTTCAAACCCCCCCCCCCCCCCAAAATTTTTCTGGCTACAGCCCTGAGTCCATGATATGGTTGTGTCTTGGAGATGCTCGTCCAACACATTGGAAAACTCAGGTTTGGAAATGCTGTTTCAAACAGTATCTCAGAATACATCATGTTCAGTTCAGTTCTGCCTCAATTTTATCTCTCTTTTTACGCCCAGTCTTGAACATGTATAATATCTGCTTCCTTTTCAAACAACATTTTTATTAAAAGTTAATATGGTGATTGATTTTACTGTGGTATTGTCTTATGTATTGATGATGTGAATTATGTTTTCCTTTGATATTGATGTATCTGTATTTATTGCACCGTATGTATTGTTACATTACGAGTGCTTTGTAAGCCACCTCTAGTCCCTTTTGGGAGATGGTGACAGGGTAGAAATAATTTATATTATTATTATTAATGTTAAAAAGGCACAAATGTCTCAAAACATAGGTAAAACATTCTAAAACAAAAACAGGGATCGGATGAAATTTGAATTTTGTTATCTATATCCTTTGTCTCACTCTTAACAAGTGTGTGCTCCATTGAGGGAGGAGGTGAGTGAACAGTAACATTCCAAATGGGAATTGAGACAAAAATGAGGAAAGGAAAAAACCAATTGTTCCCTGGTTGCAACTCTTCAACTGATTCCTGTTCTTCAGCTGGGTTTTTCCGCCTAGCAACAAAACCACATAATGCTTTCTCTCAATTCCTAATTGCCCTTTGGCCTTTCCAGTTTACCTTATCTACCAAAGGAAGAGCCATCTATCTTAACAAATTTTAATGTTTTAAAATTAGCTGGCCGTTAGCATTAATGTGGAAACCTAATGGTTTAGGCCACAAATGAATTAGTTATTTGTTCACACCACTAATTGCATTTACTGAATCTATGTGCCCTTTCTTTGTGGGATACTCAGGGGCTGTAGGTAAAGGTAAAGGTTTCCCCTTGACATTAAGTCTAGTCGAGTCTGACTCTGGGGGGTGGTGCTCATCTCAATTTCTAAGCTGAAGAGCTGCCGTTGTCCATAGATGCCTCCTAAGTCACGTGGTTGGCATTACTGCATGGAGTGCTGTTACCTTCCCGTCAAAGCAGTACCTACTGATACTCGCATTTGTATATTTTCGAACTACTAGGTTAGCAGAAGCTGGTTCTAACAACGGGAGCTCACCCCGTCCCACAGATTCAAACTGCCGACTTTCCGGTCAGCAAGTTCTCCAACTTAGTGGTTTAACCCGCTGAGCCACTGCGACCCCTACTTATCCCCACATAATTAGAAGTAGCTACTGTGATCAATGGGTCTCAGGGCTGTTATGTGTTTTCCGGGCTACATACCTCACAATCTCTGAGGGTGCCTGCCATAGATGTGGGCGAAATGTCAGGAGAAAATACTTCTGGAACATGGCCATAAAGCCCGGAAAACACACAACGATCCTGTGATTCCGGCCGTGAAATTGGGTTGGAAGAGTTTGTATAACTCACCAACAGGATTTCAACCCATTATACTGTAATACTAAAGAATTAAAGTTGATACTAGTAATATTCTTTGTTACCTGAAAAATTGTGGCATATGCTACTGTTACTGCGTAAAAGATTAGCAGACTTTCTTCGTGTTGCTGTGAAAACATGAATATAAATTTGATAATCTGTAAGAAGGATCCACACAAATCCTAAAAATACTAAAGGTCAGCAACATTTTAGCAGAATACTTCCTTGTATATGATATTTCCCCCCAAAATGAGATTGCTAGAAGAATGATTATAAATAATAGGTTTTATTTTATTCAGTCCTGAGGTCATGTTCAAATGTTTTGGCTACAGGAATTATAATCAGAAACCACACTCTGTCCTAAGGAGGGCAATGCAGCGGTTCTTAGCTTTTTTTTCACCACAGATCCCTCAATATCGTTTTTTGTAGCAGATTACCAAAACTTAAAGTAGATGATTAAAAACTCTAAAGTGTATCAAATAGAGTAGAGTCTCACTTATCCAACATAAACGGGCTGGCAGAATGTTGGATAAGCTAATATGTTGGATAATAAGGAGAGATTAAGGAAAAGCCTATTAAACATCAAATTAGGTTATGATTTTACAAATTAAGCACCAAAACATCATGTTATACAACAAATTTGGCAGAAAAAGTAGTTCAATACGCAGTAATGCTATGTAGTAATTACTGTATTTACAAATTTAGTACCAAAATATCACGATGTATTGAAAACATTGACTACAAAAATGCGTTGGATAATCCAGAACATTGGATAGGCGAGTATTGGATAAGTGAGACTCTACTGTATGTATTTAAAGTTGTATATCAAGGATCTTCAAATTCAGAGAGAAGGGAAACATAAATAAATAAATGGGTACACTCCTAATATTTTGTTAGAATAATTCCATACAAAATAATAATGACTGAACATCGAACCATGGCCTAATATTACTTGTTAATTTCAATTAATCAATTAATGTGAAGGTTGGTGTTCAGGCTTAATAGCTGAAACATATATTCTGAGTTCTAACTTTACATCTTTGAAATTATTATTATTATTATGCATATTTTAAAAGAAAAAACGAGCAGGGAATTATTTTTCACACAAATATGTTGTTACAAAAAGCATCACTAAATACATTTTCACAAATATATCAATGCATGTCTCCTATTTATCGAAGTATATTAAAGATATATTCTTCTCTAAATCCATTTTATTTGCACAATCTGTACATTGGTCTGAACTTGTTTCATTCATGATACTCATATTAAACAAATAGATCATTCATAGCAAGCTCCTATAGTGTCCACAATCTAAAGAGAGAACAATGCTCTGTGGTCATATCTTTATTAGGGGCAAAAAGTACTCTGTCTATTCCTTGACTAAGGAAACGCCATGAAATCCATGACATTGTTATAAATCAACAGGCGACTTGAAGGCGCATGCACACATCTACATGTACACATTTTTTCTTTCTTGATTGGTTTAGGGTTTTTTTCATCAACGTAAAATATTTTGCTAAACGTACTATCAATTTAGAAGTGTTCTATGGCTTAATTAATTCTTAAGTAATTGAAAAAATGTTCTTGTAACATGATTGCTCTAGGTTTATGGCTGTTTTAATGGGGTGGAGGTTAATCTCATAAGGTTAATTCAGTAAATTGGATCCTGTTGATTTCATTATTGGATCCATCCAAATCAGGATTAATTTAACAAATTGGATCCACTTGAAACTCTGACTCAACTGTAAAATACTACGTAATATGACTCCTGGGGTGATTTAAGAGGTTGAGTAGTATATCACATCATTCCCAGTTTTTCACGCCGATTTTAAAAAACTAGACGCAATTAAACTGATTAGAGCAAATGTCAACATGGAGCTTTGCTAACACAGAAAACAACAGGCCAGTACCTGAGCGCTGCAAATTATCTGAAATACTCAGCGCTGCTATCTGTGTAGCTACAGGGTTCATGCTACTGCTAAGCTCATTAGTGTCATGATTAGTGTCAAGATCGAATCACAATTGTTTGTTGAAGTGGGGCAGTCACTCATTGCCCTCATTAGCTTATATTGAAATGTGCACAAGTGGAAGCCATGTTCCCTAGTATTAAGGTTTTCCAGCTAACTCTTTACCAGCTTGCCATAAGAAGATCTGTTTCAGTGCATGCTGGAAGTCCTGGGTTCACTCCTTTGTACTGGTAATTCTAACATGGCATCCAGAAATGTAACAGTGGCAACAATGACGAGGGTCTGTTCCCCTGTTGCTCTTTGGAAGCCGCTCACTGCCATTTCCACCTCCTTTAATTAGTCCTCTTTGTGACCCCACTGACTAGCTAAGTCATTATTTTAACTCTTTGATGGCATGGCTCCAAGCCAGCCATAAGGCACGAGGAAGAGGTGGTTTAGAGATGAGAAAAGGCAGAAATGTTACCCTGTATGTTTCTGTAAGTAAACAGGTTGTTTTGTGCTTTATGGGATTATATATCTGCTTTAGCAGCAGATACTTAAATCTACCTTTGAATTCCAATCATGCCATTTATTTGACCTCACAAAAATAGTTAATTCTCAAATAGAACAACATCCTTGCTTGCCTCAGTTCAGATGCTCAATGTGAATTCACTGGCTTCTTGAAATGCATCTTTATAAACACACATACCACTCACTTACAGAATGAAGAACATAGCCACTAAAAAGCCCTGAATAGAACAGTTCACAATTAAAAGACCCTTTCTTATGAATAGTTCTCCAAAGCCTGTCCTGGGACACCTTGGCCTATAATGGGAGAAACATGGGATATTATATATTCACCTATTGATGGAAATACAAGAAAGAAGGAGCTAGTCCAGCCTCCCTTGAAAGGGTATTTCAAAACTTGAGAGGAATCACCAAGAAAGGCTCTGCTTCGCAATCCCGCCAAACATTCCTTCCAGCGCGATGGCCCTCAGAGGGAGGCCTCACCCAAATACCCCAAAGCCTAGGCAGGTTCATATGGGACAATACAACCCTTCAGGGAATGGAGACCAGAGTTGTATGGGTCATAACAAACATTTTACAGGCATGGCTCTTCCTTGTATCTGGGAAAGCCTAAAAGAAGATTCCAGCAGTATGGGTCAAACTCTTCTGCATTAAATGTACATCTATTCAGTGTGCATCTGTTCAACTATGGTTGTGACACTTTCATGATTTATATGCTGGCCACCCATTTTTTATAGCAAAGCAAATGTTTTATTTCAAACACTGCTATTAAAACTATCTCTCAGGTTTTCCATAAACAAGTTATTCTTTCATCTCTCCCCACCCTCCTTTAAACGAGGAATTAAGAAGGCCCAATACCTTTTCCAATGTTCTCTACAGAATTGTTCCAGCTGAAAACCTATAAAGCAGATCTTTTCTGTGCACACCTAAACTGTTTCTGAACTGGGCACATCTTACCTGGGACAGAGAAGGGTTTTATTGTCAGTAAAATTGAGGATAAGTGCCAAGTTATCTTCCAAATGACAGGAGTCTAACAAACTCTTCACTTTGTACCCTCATATCTACTGTAGTGGTATGCCTGATCCCTCACCCATCCTGCCTCAAGAGTGGGGCTGCTTTTTATTCTTTATTCCTATGTCAAACATCCACATGATAGCATGTCATCCAGAGGTGGGGTCAGATAGAATTCAAATTGCAATTATACCTCCAGGTGAATTTCTCTGGGATGTTGTAGCTTCCACGTCATAAAGTTGAGACTGCAACTCTTCTACCCGTTGGTAAGCATTCAGCTTTAAACTGCGCTCCTGTGTTAACTGACTTCTTATCTAAAAAGATAATAACATCTTAATCAACAACATAATTTCAAGATTTCATATATTAAAATTAATTGCCAGAATCCTGTTTAGAATTTGTGCTTCTGTAAGCATCATGGAGCTGTAAATCATGTCTGCACATCCCGTTTGGTTTTGGGACTCCAACTCCCAGAAGCCCTAGCCAGTATGTCCAATGGTTAGTAATTCTGGGAGCTGAAGTTCAAAACACCTGGTGGGCCACAGGTTATGCAGGCCTGCTGTAAATATCACCTTGAATCCTATCTTACAGTGCTAGGCAGTGAATCCGAGTCCGATCCCTCCAATTCCTAAATACCAGGAAGCAGCAACTATCAAGAGGATCTTCTCTGAGTGATCTCCAGTGTGACAGACAGAAGCAGGGTCCCTGTTGCATTTCCCCCTCATGTTGGTGATTGTTTGTGTGAGAAGTGGAGTGTGAGGACAGCAGTAAGACTCTTCTCAACCTGGAACAGACCCCAGTGACCATAGCAGCTGCTTCCCAATAAATAAGAATTTGGAGGATTCTTTCAGTGTTTGCATAGCAAGCCATAAATATACAGCAGTGACAAGTTTGTACATTCAGGCAACTGCTATAAAGGACCCCGGGTCATTTTTAAAAAATAAAATAAAAGTATGGCCATGGAAGCAGCTAGGTAACATTAGAACCTGAAAAAAGATTTTTGGAGATGGAATTGAAGACATGTTATTCAGTTAGGAAGCATATATCTTTTTTCCAACCCCACCATTCTATGTTTTACATCTCCTTCCATGTTCATGATAATTTAGAACATCAACCCAACACAAATACTTTTTGCCTACCCTGATTTTAAAACGATAGAAAACTTGAAACATTTATATTTTCACATTTTAATCTCACTTAAGCCATAATATCACCATTACTAAAAAAAAATCAAACTGAGTTTCTGTTCCTTGTGAAAAAAATATTTTGTTGCAAAAATATATGGTACAGCCTAATTGTTAATCCTAGCTAGAGGACTATGGAATTCGAATCAATGGAATTCACGTAAGTGTTCACTAACCATGTTCTTGTTGATTTAATAGGTCTTTCCGAGTTGAAATTAGCAATTTAGACTTACATCTTTTAAGAACCAACCAAAACAAAAAAATTAAGTGAGTACTTGTAGTCACATATACTCTTGGCAAACCTCTTCATACAATAAATATTTTTTCCTAAATAAGACAGTTCCTCCACATTTGCAGTTTTGACTTTCACAGAATTTGCTATGTTCTTTTTAGGAATCTCTGGGTCTTCCAGTGTGACTTTATGGTCAACTTGCATCAATCATGACGGAAGATATAGAAATTCATAAAGTTGTTCTCTCAAGTTTAAAAAAAGCAATTTATTTATGGGTTTTTTTTTACTTTCACAAGCCTGCTATGCCCCTAACCACAGCAAATGTGTAGGGCTTTATTTTTCATGTCAGGAGCAACTTGAGAAACTGCAAGTCGCTTCTGGTGTGAAAGAATTGGCTGTCTGCAAGGATGTTGTTCAAGGGATGCCCGGATGTTTGATCTTTTACCATCCTGTGGGAGGCTTCTCTCATGTCCCTGCATGGGAAGCTAGAGCCGACAGACGGGAGCTCACCCCGCTTTCCGGATTCAAACCGCTGACTTTTCAGTCAGCAGTCCTGCCGGCACAAGAGCTTAACCCATTGTGCAACCAGGGGCTCCATGTGGAGGGCTGAATGTAATAAATAAAAGATGGTGTGATGTGCAGCATCAACCTTCGTGAGCGTTCTCAGTGCTGATAAGAGAAGGAATGAGAACTCCCTATGTTTTAAGTAATATTTATCTATTTTTATGTTTTGCAGTTGGGATTGCTTGTGGACGCTTATTATTAGTATATAAAACCATGGTACACACTCAGTTATTTACCATTAACAGATGTATTTATAATCTTACTTGCTGGATTTCTTTCTTAACCCTTTTCCCTTGAAGTTGTTGTATCTTAGTGGATTTCTCTGCTTCTTCTGTCAAGCTCTGCAGTTTCACTTCTTTCTCGGCAAGGTTTTCTAGCATCTTCTCCAAGTTTTCTGTCTTCATCAAATTAACCTGCTGCCATCTGCTGACCTCTTGATTCATTTTCTGTTCTACTTTCTGTAGCAAATGTCCCTGTGCATGAAATCACACAGATCATGTTGCAATCTACTTCCTAATACTATTCCTCACTGCAATGTTCACACTCCTCCCCTTTTCTGAAAATTTGGGGGTTCCCTCAAGACAAGTCATACGGACCTAATGTATGTGGATGCTGCCACTTTGTTTACATGAAGAATTACACAGATGCTTCAGATACACAAGGACTGACACACACTCCTGAACCTTTCAAACAGAGGGAGTTATCTGACTGTGCCATAAACAGGAATGGCATATAGCAAGAACGAATCCATTCTGGCTAGACTATTGTTAACAGCATACACAGATACATAGATCCACTTTTCTTCGCTGAAGAGGTTGGTATTCCTCTCCTTCCTTTGTGGCAACCAAAGTGCCTCCCAACCTAGACTTGCTGAAGGGTTGGGTGGACCTTCAAACCATATATTAGAATAGTAGTAAATGGCTCAACAGAACTACTATGCTATATTGAGCCATGCAAGATTGGGGCCTCTGACATACAGGAAAATGGTCCTTAAAAGTTGAGAAAACTGCACTGAATTCAACACAACAAAGAGAAAAAATGATTTCCTGTGTAAGCAGTGAAGTAGCAGAGCCATATCTGTACCTGTTTGTCTAGCTGTCCATTCAGTTTTTTATTCTCTGCTTGAGACTGTGCCAAGGCTTTTCTTGCAGACCTGAGTTGCTGACGAAATAGAACTGCCTCTTTTTCTGCCATCATCTTCAGTTTCAAGTATTCTTTTTTATTTTTATTGTCCACCTGTGAATGCAATGGATTTAGTAGACTGTGAAGTGCAAAATAAAAGCAATTTGCAATAATTATTACTACTATTGTTATGATTTATACCCCGCTTTTTCTCTCCACAAAGGGTTACTTATGAGCAAGCGTCTTACAAGGTTTATGTCATTTATCGTGGAGCAAAAGGGGCTCACTGTTTAAAAATGTGTGTACATAACTGACATTGCTACCTTCTAGATCAGGCATGGGCAAACTTTGGCCCTCCAGGTGTTTTGGACTCCAACTCCCACAATTCCTAACAGCCTCAGGCCCTTTCCTCCCCCCCCTCCCCTCAGCTGCTTAAGCGGCTGATGGGGGAAAGGAAAGGGCCCGAGGCTGTTAGGAATGGTGGGAGTTGCAGTCCAAAACACCTGGAGGGCCAAGGTTTGCTAATGCCTGTTCTAAATCCACGCAGTTCGCTATGCATGCACATGTTCATTGGAATTGGACCATTTCAGTATACTAGCCATTAAAATTTAAAAACAAGAATCTTTCATGATTTAGAATGAGATAGGATCCCATCACACTACGCAGTTGAAGCCCACTGAATCAAGCTTAACTGTCATGATTGCATTCTGTGGGATCTTGTAATTTTTAGAGTGGAAAAGAACTAGAATGCTCTAGCAAGCAATTTCATCTTCCTCTCCCTAAACTACAAATGAAATCCAGTGTGGTGAAATTTAAATATTGGATTAGAATTCATCCTGTTGCTCAGACATTAAAACTCATAGAATGACATTGGGCAAGTCCCACTCTCTCAGCCTAGAACTGGAAGAAACAATATGGACCCTCCAGTCCAACCTTCTGACAGGCAGGAAAAGCACAACCAAAGCATCCTTGACAGGAAGGCAAAAGCAAACCTCTTTGAACAAATCCAGACATGAAAATCCTGTGAAAGAGTCACCCTAAGTTGGAAATGACTTGAAGGAATAGGTAAAGGTAAATGTTTTCCCCTGACATGAAGTCTTATTGTGTCTGCCTCTGGGGGTTGGTGCTCATCTCCATTTCTAAGCCAAAGAGCCGGCGTTGTCATAGACATTTCCAAGGCCAAGTGACTGATATGACTGCATGGAGCGCCATAACCTTCCCGACGGAGCAGTACCTACTGATCTACTCACATTTGCATGTTTTCGAACTACAAGGCTGGCAGAAGCTGGGGCTAACAGCGGGAGCTCACCCCGCTCCCCGGATTTGAACCGCCAACCTTTTGGTCCACAAGTTCAGCAGCTCAGCAGTTTAACCCGCTGCGCTACCAGAGGCTCCTCTTGAAGGAATACAACATTTAAAACAAAAGCAAAGCAGTATATCTAATAATTCCATAGCATGATGCCATGGTGGTCGAAAGAGAATCACAGTGCTACATTTGTGCGTTGTGGGAAAGCCCTTTCTTCTAACATACTGATAGGAGGTTTGCAAAGATCTCACCTTCTCTGCTTCTCTCACTGTGGCTGACAAGTGCGCTTTGTGCACCGTTTGCTTCCAGTAATTCATGGCCCTCAGTTTCAATACCAACATTTGCAGCTGGCCATTTTCATCCCGTAACTCCTGTAACTGTTCCTGCTAATGAGAGCACATCATTTCTATTTTTTAAAAAAACTGACCTACTCACATTTGGGGGGGGGGGGATAGTGTAATTTTAAGAATTGGCATCAGCCTCTATACTTGGAAGAAATTCAAGCCCTGTTACAGGCACTTCAACTACACTAAGCTCCTTTTAGAAGCTGTTGACATATTATTCTGTTCAGAGTCATCTAAACCTGTGAATCTGGATGATCATTCTCTGGAGAATAGATTTGAAAATGCTGTATTTGCACTGATGACAATGATACACACAATTCTGTTTTCTCAGTTCTGGGTTAGTTTTCCTCCCTCTGTACTATGTTTTACCATTTATAGATTCTGTTTTTCCATGAAGTCTGAGGCATTGCTTCTCTCAAGACCCTTTGGTCTTTGGCCATGACAACTATTGTAATGTTTGATTTGTATTGTAAGTGCTGACCTTTAAATGACTTTATGAGTGTTAAGCACTGGTGTAGTGAAGTGGCAAAGAGCGCTGGTTCAAATTTGCCTCTGCAGTTACTGTATATACCTGAATCTAAGCCAACCCGAATATAAGCCGAGGCAACAAAAAATCCTGGGAAAATGTATTGACTCAAGTATAAGACGAGGGTGGGAAATGCAGCAGCTACTGGTCAATTTCAAAAATAAAAATAAAAACCAATAAAATTATATTAATTGAAGCATCAGTAAGTTAAATATTTTTGAACATTTACATAAAACTGTATTCTAAGATAAGACTGTCCAACTCTGATTACCTATATACTCGAGTATAAGCCGACCCAGATATAGGCTGACCAGGACCCTCACTCAAGTATAAGCCAGGGGGCTTTTTCAGCCCTAAAAAGGTAGTCTTTAGGGATGCTCTATCTTACCCATTGGGCTCCTATTTCAAATATCTACTCAGTAGTAAGTCCTACTGAACCCAGTGGTGTCCAGAGAGTCTGGACAGGAATGCAGCCACAAGTGCCTTGCTTGCATTGGATTGCACTGCCTTTTGTTACTAGAGTTTTTAATTTGTCTATAAACTTCTTTAGAAAACCATCAAAGCAACTTTGTGACACATGAATTTACCTGAGCCAAGCGTTCTTTGAGTGCACTGTTATCTTTAGTGGAGCCAAACTTTTTCTTCAGGGCAATCATCTTGTCTACTCCATCTCTTCTCACTTCACTGATGATTTCAAACATGCGTTGGCTCAGGCTTAAGCGATATTCATCCACTTTTCCCTGAAACCAAAACCAAGAGCCAAAATGTGCAGCCATTGCTTGAAGTAATACAAATGTTTACAAGAGACATAAAATTCTGTAAGATTTTTCAGATTTAATAAGCAAATATAAAATCTCATAACTGTTGATGTGATTAATTCCTATATCAATGTATTTTATATAAGTTGGTACCTAACCACTTTCTGTATAAATTCAGGGCCTAAATGAAACATTGAGATTGGCACAGATCTATCAGAGGAATTTCTCTGCTGTGGAGGTAAGTCAGTTTCATTCAGCAGTTAAATGAAAGGTATAGAAATGTTATATAAATAACATTATAGACTATATAAAATCCAAAAACAAATGGGGTTGCAGTTCATGGTTAGATATGCCATACTTTTCTGAATTATAGCTTTTCCAGACACAAACCACAAATAGAACACATTTCTCTGCCACCAGGCATTTACAAACTGATAAGGACTGGACTTTAAATGCTAAGCGATTGGTATTTTGGTGTTTGTTTAAAGTTTTTAATAAATCTTAATATTTAAATACTTAATGGCTTTGATAATATGAATTTCAGGAGAGGCACTTTACCATTTTTTTGTCAGAGGAAGGGCTTTTTGGAAGTCAGGGGCAACAGACCCCCAGTTTTGGGGTCCACATCAACTCCAGGGATGAAGTTGTTCCATCCATGTAGTAAGTAAGGTGACATTCTCCATATTTTACATTCAGGTGTATCTTCTATACGTACTTTGAGATGCACACACGTCATAAACATGCTTTGCACTAATGCTTCATAATCCTCCTGTACTTCCTTTCTTATCTTCTCTCTGAGGCTATGATTTTCTTCTTGGAGATCTGCGGTTTTGGCTCTCAGAGCCGTTATCTCCATAATCATGTCATGATTCATCTCTGCTACCTGTTAGAATGAGAGATTATGCAAACAAGCCTATTAATAAATCTTTTCATCATTCAGTTTCTCAAAAAGACAAGTTAAGATTTCTGAGGGACAACTCTGGTGCTGTGGTCGTTGTGTGTCTTCAACGTATGCATCCCAAGGCATGGGGTTTGTGGGCAAGGTTTGTTCAAAGGTGGTTTGTCGTAGCCTTCCTCTGAGGATGAGATTGCGTGATTTGCCCAAGGTCACCCATGGGCTTCTACAGCCGAGTGGGAATTCAAACAATGATCTCTACAGCTGTTGACCAACACACACACCACCACTGTGGTTTATCTGGAGTTATCTGAATAAAAATAATAAACTTAATGCTTCCACTCACCTGACTGAGATTCAGCTCAGCATTTACCCCCTTGTCCTCTGTTGTAGCCATTTCCTGAAATAGAATCAAACAACATATTTTAAGTAGGCTCTCCCTTAAAAATTACTAGCAGACATCCCTTGACTCACTCAATTCAACAATCACAAGGGAACCGATCCCAGGACAAACAAAAAGTACAACACACTGCCCCTTTCACCCCATAAGAAGGGAGAGTATGAGAAATACTTGTTCTTTTTTATAGAGGAGCTGATGCTGCCGGTGGAGTATATTTTCATAAAACATGGAGTAGTTTTCAAAGTTGCTGCGTTCCCTGGCCATGACATCACATCCGAGAGCTGTGAGGCACTTTTGTAAGTGGTCTTTCTGAAAGGAAATCTGGGGAGAAAAATTAAAGTGGCCCAGTCAATTAAATGCACATAAGGAAATCTAATTGCTTCTCATGCTTCCTCCATGGTTAATGACCCTGGGATTATATGCTCTGAATATTTTTCAGCTCCCATGCTTTATTCCCCCAAATCTTAGAAGCTTTCCACCCATTGGAATTGATGGTCTATGTACCTCTGCTTCTGATTCTTGGTGATTTTCCATTAGTCTTTGTATAAATGACTCAACTATTTCTGGTCTTGTGACAGAGAAGATTTCTTGCATGCTATGATGCTTCCAGAGTTCTGGAAAAAAAAACCCAGGGCAAACATGTTCACCACGAAAAGTTATGTTACCTTGATTTCATAACAAGCTACTATACCATGCCCATGCTTATTATGTTGTGTGTGTGTACATTTCTTTTTTTAAAAAAAATATTTTTTTATTACATTACTGTTCATTTTGTTACAAAGAAAAGAAAAATCTTTACAATTCATATAATTATTATTTTTTCCTTTCTACCCATTGTGCTCCCCATCACCGGAATCCATTTCTTTATAGTTCAACCAGAACCTCATTTCTTCTGGTGGGGGTTGATTCCCATCTTCTCTCCTTAATGTTTCTTCGATAAATTTCTTCCATATACTTTTTAAATCATTTTTCTTCCTTAGGCCTTTTTTAACATTCAAATTGCATGTTAATTTATCATTTATTGCTAATTTCCAAATTTACTTGTACCAATTTTCTATTTTAATTTCTAATTTCTTGCTATTAATAACCTTGTTAGCAACATTGTTATCAAATTCTTTTCATTTTCTTTCCATTCACATGTTTTATAAATAGATAACAGTATAGTCGCTGGGTTTGTATTGATTTTTTTCTTCATGATACTCTATTTCTACTATGACCTTTCCCCAAAAACTCTGTACATACTTACATTCCCACCACATATGAATATATGTCCCCCTTTCTTGCCAACCCCTCCAAAATTTTTCTGAACAGCTCTTATCTATATTATGTATCTCTATTGAGGTCAAATACCACTTCCATACTATCTTGTAGTAGTTTCCTTTTATTCTAATTGATAATTTTTTGAGATGCCTTGCTTTCCATATTTTTTCCCAATTTCTTTCTCCTACTTTTATTCCCAGTTCTTCCTCCCATATTTCCCATGTTAATATCCCTTTCCTCCCCCCTTTAATCTCTATTAATATTTTATATATCATACTGGTTATCCCTTTCGGATATTCATTTCCCTCTTTAGTCTGTTGTTTTAATGCTACGGTATATTTTCAAATTTTGTTGGTTCTCTTCCAGCCGACCTCTTTCTTTGCCAATTTTGGAACCATTGATCTAGTTGGGCCCAATGAAGCCATGATATATTTAAGTCACCTAGGATTCCCTTTATGTTGTTTTTCTCCTTTATTTGTTCCCTCCAACTTCCACTTTTGTCTAATTTCTTCCTTTTCAAACACATTTTTTAAGTTTTTAGGGAATTTCTTCTCCCTTATCACTGGCATTATTTTGGAATTCTCTTTAATGAGGTGGCATTTATATTTATTCCATGTTATTAATACGTTTTTTAATAATACATTTCCCATTTGGTTTATTTCCTTTTTTGAATATTCCTTAAAAATATTTTTTCTAGTCTCATTTTTATATCTTTAGTAATTGTTTCCATCCAGTCTATATCCACTTTATTTAGCATCCCTTCTACCACATGTCTCAACTGGTTTGCTTCATAATAACTTTTGATTTTGGGTAATCCTAGTCCTCCTTCCTTTTGTGGTTTGTACCAATAGCATTTTATTCTATTTTTTCCCATTATTAAAAAAATTGTTTGTAAATTGTTGCCATTTGTTCAGTTCAATTTCTGATATTTTGAGGGGTATCATTCTAAATAAGAAATTTACTTTAGGTAATAATTTCATTTTGAATAAGGCAATTCTGCCAAAACAGGACAAATGTATGTTGTTATATTCATTCAATCTTTTTTCTGTCTCTTTCCTCAATGCCTTTAAGTTTTTCCTTTCCATTTCACTTGGGTCCTTAGTTACTACTATTCCTAGATATTTTATATTTTCTTTTAGAGTTATTTTGATCTCCCTCCGATTTTTGAAATCTTCCGCTTCTTGCTTTGTGTAATTAAATAGTATCATTTCTGATTTTTTCCAATTTATTTTCAGCCCTGTTATTTCTCCAAACTTCCTTATATGCTCCCCTATTACTTCCATTTTATCTGCTATTCCTTTTAAAGTCAAAGTTGTGTCATCGGCAAACAAGCTAATTTTATCTGAATCTTTTCCTATCCCTATTAATTTATTGTCATTTCTAATTACGTTTACCAATAATTCTATTGTGACTGCAAATAATATTGGTGACATAGGGCATCTCTGCCTAGTCCCTCTTGTTACCTTTATTCTATCAGTTATCCCATCATTATGTACATTTCTTTGAGACTGAAAAATATGAGATATGAAGCATAATCCTTTCCAACAATAATCATAATAAAAATACACACACACACACACACCTAGGCATGGTGAGGGGAAAGGTTTCTAGTGATAATAACTGCATTGTGGCAATCTTCCTTTCTCATACACTGTTCCCCATACACCTCATTCACCTAGTTTTGAATGTAAATAAAAAAATCTGTGGCTGTTAACTACTCAATGATCAAGGTTGTGTACTGTAGACCAACAATATGATTTCCCAAGATCTCAGCAGATGGTGTGCTGTATATGCACATGTAGAAGTTAATCTCAGATACATTGAGAGAAGATTTTGATATAACTTATGGGTAAGTTGAGGTTCAATCCATGGGAAGGGGAAATGGCAATATTTGTCTCAGGAAGTCAGCCACCATTGGCCACAGCCACCATTAGCCACTGCCACCATTTCCTTGCCCAGGCATTCAAAAAAGTGAAGAGAGCAGGGGTGGTTGGTGTTTCTTTTAGGTTTGACTGGGATGGACTAAGCTCTTGACTTCTGCCACTCATGCAGAGAAGTGGGTAGTTCCTTTTCTGTTAAGGTACAGTAGAGTCACATAGGCTTGCGGAAAAGGAGACCCAGTTTGGGGAAGGGGTTGTTTTTTCTATTAACATTTCTATACTTTTATATGAGTATATAGGGTGATCATTTTGGATCTGTCCAGATACTTGTCTAGTCCCATTAGGGGAGGGGGTCTACAGGGGCTAAATGGTGTATTTATTTATCTTGTGTAATAAGCATTGCATAATAAATAAGTTTAAAACTGATAAAGAGATCACAAGCAGATAGTTTTAGACCAAAAGCGAACAACAGCGACTGCATTGTTTGTAGCTTTAAACAATTCTTCCTCTGTGCATGAGGCAGGGCATTGTGGGCAAGCACACAGATGTGGAGTTGTTTGTTCTGCTCCACAGTCACACAAGGTGGAAGATTCTTCTACGTAGCGCCATCTTGCCAGGTTGTCTTTGATCTTCCCGCTCCGCTTCTGAGTCTGTTCAGGGACTTCCAAGTTGACCATTCTTCGCTTGCCTCCGTAGGCAGACCCTCCTGGAGGGCCATCCAGTTGGGATTGCCTGGCTTAGCTGTCCAGAGGGACACTCTTGCTGTTGCTGGGGAAATATTTAGAGGAACGGGGGTTCTCATGAAGCTTTTCCTTGATTTGAGTCTACTGGGAGGAGGCTGATAGCCATGCAGTGGATGGTTTTCACAGTGTTCAACCTTATTTCTCCCAGTTAGCAGCAACTTCCCGTTACACATCGAGGGTGGGGGACAATGCCAGCTAGCTTGTAGAGTTTATCAACAGGTGTAGGTTTAAGGTATCCTGTAATTATTCTGCTAAATGGTGAGGGGAGGGCTTTGGTCATTGTGGAAGTTGGAATATCAGCCTCTGCGATACCCCCACCCCTAACCCAACACACACAAAAATTTCAGAATTCACAGCTCAAAAATATTTTTTAAAAATATTACAAAAAGCAAACCTTGATTTAGCCATTTTATATAAAAGGCACTCTTTTACTTTTCCATTGTACATAATGGTATCCACAGCAGTCTTGGAACCAAAGTACAGCTGATTCCAAGGGGGCCTGTGATTCTTCTTTTCTTACTACTGCAAAATCCCCTGGCATCCTGGAGAATTTGAAATGGTCCACCCTCAACCTCACCACCCCAAATTCCATAGGAACCAGTCATAGCAGTTGAAGTGGAATCATAGTGCTGTAATTATGTACATGTGAAAGAGACTTCAGACACCAGGGCATATGACTCCCGCTAGTCCTTCAGCCCCCTTTCCTTCTCTTCTAAGCAAACCTTAGAGGTAGAGGCATGATAACCTGCATATTAAATATGTTCAAGTTATTACCAGTAGGGAGGTTTCTCTCGTGTCTTGCTTTTTCAGATATAACCAATGTTATCTCTTTGTTGACTTTCTTTTGTACATCATGAATCATATGTACTTCTAGACTTTCCAGGAGTTTTTGCAGCTAGTATTAAAAAAGCAGAAAATAACATTTAATGGTTTTTCTATCTTCTCATTTAGCAATCGGGGGGAAAATAGGATTCTCCCAATAATATTAATAATAGTAAGAACATAATCATTTTAAATTTACATGTGCCAAATTCAAACATAATACATCTGACAAGAAATGGGTACTGTAGGATACTATATTTGAAGGCAAAGATGAAACTTTGATATCTTCTGCTCTGTTTTTCTTAGGCACACTTTACCTGGTATGTTTTTATCTCAACTTGTGAGGCTTCTTTAAGGGGGTACACAGACTGGGATGTGGCTCCAAATCCTTCAAATTCAACTTCTATGCCTCTGCGTCTCATAGCTGGACACAAAACTTCAACACTAGAAAAATGCAGAGACACAGGCATTGTGTCCTCCAGTCTAATTTGTCATAATCATTTGCACAAATATATAATTCAGTACAGCTTTGTTAATGAGAATTTTAACTCTGTAGCACTAAACTGCATTGACACCAAAGTGTACTCCAATGTCTCTCACACAGCAGTGGGGAAGCTTAGCTTGTTGCACCTAAGGCTACAGAAGGAGGCTTGCAAAATTAAATGCTTCTTCTTTTGAAAATATTCCTCCACATACAAAATATTACCATGTCAAGGTAGGGATGTGGGAGGAATTAGTCCAGGTACAATATTGGCATGAATTCATCATGTTCAGCAGTGGAAACCTAGAAGTGAACCAGAATGCACCTACACATTTGAAATCCACTTTTATTTTAATGCAGTTCAGAAAAAGAGCATCTAGGAATGTATATGTTGTCATTATTGTTCGGTGCCTTCAAGCAGTCCCTGAATCAGCTCACCAGTATCACCCATTCCATTTATGTCAGAAAGGTCTGTTCATATTTTCTGAGGGTCTGTAGATTTATGACCTCATCACATTGAAGTCCTGAAGTCAGGCGACAGAGGAAGAATCTGTGGGGCAGCGCGGCAAATCCATGGGGCAATGGAGGAAACTGTCGCCCTGTGCCCTGCATCACCCACATCGCCTCCTTCCCAATCACACGGGGAAAGCCATCGCAGTCTGGCTTTCCCCATCACTGTCCCCAGCTCACTCAATCAGAACATGGGCAGTCACCTGTGAATTCTTCCTCCCAACATGTTTTCAACATGAAGCCGGCACAAAGCCCTGATGTAACTAGCACTATGCCATGTGATAGGCTGTATCGGCTCTGTGCTGAAAGCATCCTAGGATGGGACAAAAGCCCCATGTGATGATGCCCTTCATGGCTGAAACCAGACAGGTCACCTGATGTTAATGCTTTCTGTATGCATCACAGCATGGAATAGTGGTTTGAGTGTTGGATTAGACACTGGGAGACCAACATTCAAATCCCCACTAAGACATTAAAACTCACTACATGATCTTGAGCAAAACACACACTCTCAACCTCTTCTTAAAAAATCTGAAAACCCTGTGATAGGTTTGCCTCGAAGCATCATAAGTCATAAATAACACTGAGGCACACAACAACAAAGCATTGTATTATTTAAATATCTAATCCTGGTTTCTTTGTTTTATCAGTTCAGCATTCTGCATTTGGTTTTTGCTTCTTACACTGTGACAAAGAAATCCCAGATAAGAAAAAGAAAGACTTTTTTTAACCCTCCCTCTCACACGAAAAAGTGCTGAGGATTGTTTTATTTATTTATTGTCATCTGCACTTTTGTGGTTTTATATTTTTACTGCAATTTTCACAACAGAATGTAACTTACCTATATAGCTCGGAAAACTGTTTATATAGAGCAATTGTATTAATATCCTCGACTTTCAATTTAAGTCTTCCCCATTCTGCTTTCAATGTTTCAAGCTGCTTCCATAGAATTAGATAAGATTTCTGTGGGGCACATGAGGCCATTGAATTGAGCAGCTCCAAAGGTGCTTCTGAGGGTTTTCCACTTGCTTCAGCAATTGTTGCCAAATCTAGCTGAAGGTATTATTGCAAAATGCAATATCAGAGATATTTTTGGAAATAGCCTTAAAGACAGTACTTGTTGACAGAGCTGCAAATTACAGACTTGGAAAATGCAACAAGATTTGTGTTTGTTTATTAACTCATTATATGTATATCCAATCCTTTCCTGTAAGGAGTTAATGGTAGGATATACGGTCCTCTGCTCCATTTTTACCACCAAAATTGCTCTGTGTGAAATAGCTTAGGCTGAAAGATTGTGACTATCCGAAGGTCATTTTCTAGTGAATAACCACATCTAAACTTGAACCCTAACCTCTTCAGTCATATTCCAGTGGTTTAACCACTACAACGACCTTGGATTAAATCCAGTTGTTAACCTCATATAGAGCAGTGCTTCTTAAACTGAGGGTCCTGACCTCAAATGGGGTCACCTTAACTCACTGTTGGGGCCAGAAAAAAATGGCAACAATGAAAAGTTTCTGAATGCAACCAATTTACACAAATCTGATATCAACAATGTGGAGTGTTTACAGTGGATTCTGCAGAAAATGCTTCAGCTACTCCACAAAAAGAAAATTCAGCCTGTTTAGAAAGCCTTGCAAATGCTGATTTTTTGAAGTACAGTAAATGTTTTATTTTTATACCTATTTATATATGCATATACTTAGAATCACATAAACATTTCTTGGACAGAAAAAGGTCACAAATAGACAAAGTGAGTAGACCCACTGGGGAACTATGTGATCTACCCACAGTGTTCTATTATGATACATTCCAACAAGAGATTTTGTTGAATTTGTGGTTTAACTCTCTTGGGTAAAAAACATAGGAGTGAAACAAAATTAAGAAAGTGAAACATATTAGCTAAACTGAATTCCTTAAATGTCTATGGCTATACATACTAATGTATTAAACATTAAAAATATGATAAGCTGTATCTTATCAATTTTACCTTTTTGAAAGATGTTTGCTGGCTGCTCAGGTCACTTGGCGTTTCATAATTATTCAAGAGGACATCTTCTATTATGAATTGCATCCCAACCAGCTCCCCATGAGCAGTTTTTCGTTCCTCATAATTCAGTCCACACAGACATAACTAAGAAAAATAGAAAACTTAATTGCTTAAGATGCCCCTAGAAAGAAAATCTCAGATGATTTTTTTCAAAATTAAAGTTCATCCTTACATGTCCAAGGGACTAGAACAGAATTTATTGTTCTTCTGTACTACAGTATTTAACAAGTAACCTGCGTTACTCATTAAACTACTACAGTAGAGTCTCACTTAGCCAACATAAATGGGCCGGCAGAACGTTGGATAAGCAAATATGTTGGATAATAAGGAGGGATTAAGGAAAAGCCTAATAAACATCAAATTAGGTTATGATTTTACAAATTAAGCACCAAAACATCATGTTATACAACAAATTTGACAGAAAAAGTAGTTCAATACGCAGTAATTACTGTATTTACAAATTTAGCACCAAAATATCACTGTGTTTTGAAAACATTGACTACAAAAATGCATTGGATAATCCAGAATGTTGGATAAGTGAGACTCTACTGTACTTTAAAAAAGAGATAGAGAATAGCATAACAATGAACGTTCTTAACAAAATGCTTTTAACGTGTATTTAAAAGTCAATTAAAATGAGACAGACATTCCTGTTCCCTCTACCAGTAACCTCTACCCAAATTTTCATATTCGTTTTTAAATATAACTTTCTTACACCTCATTCGTGCTCCAAAGGTAACTCATTGGAGACAGTTACATTATCTGTACCTAATTGGTCCCAAGCTCCGAGAGAAAGAGAAGAAACTAATAAAATGCTGTATATATTTGAGTATAAGCCAACTTGAATATAAGCCGAGGCACCTAATTTTACCAACAAAAACTGAGAAAACTTATTGACTCGAGTACAAGATGAAGGTGGGAAATGCAGCAGCTACTGGTAAATTTCAAAATAAAAATAGATACCAATAAAATTACATTAATTGAGGCATCAGTCCGTTAAATGTTTTTGGATATTTACATAAAACTGCAATTTAAGATAATAGTAATAAGACTTTAATAAGATAAGATTGTCTAACTCTGATTACCTATATACTTGAGTATAAGCCAACCCAAATATAAGCTGGCCAGGACCCTCACTTGAGTATAAGCTATAGATACTATAGATACCTAAAAAGGGCTAAAAACTCATCTTATACTTGAGTTTATACGGTATTTATTTAAGAGGGTGATTCTAATACAGGAACAAGGATCTGAGTTAAAATACTGAGATTTGGTTGCAGCACACACACACACCCTCGATACTAAAACCCATGGATGCTCATACCTGCATGCAGTAATCTATGGGATTTAGATTGTCAATAACAACAGGGAATGAGCTGCTATTTGCTTGAAAGGTTCTCCATGGAAATAACATATCTGCCTAAAATAAAGAATTGTAATATCAGAAAAACAGTAATTTCTCCAAGAACGTGTGTGTGTGTGTGTGTGTGTGTTTATAAATAAAGTTTTGCTAACCAGAATGTTTGCTCCTCTCAAGGGCTGGCCAACCATTAGGCAGAGTGAAACCGCAATTTCACAAATTGTCATAAAAAGGGTAAGCAAATGGGCAGTTGTTTCATTTGGCATTATTATTGTCTGACTGGCAGCAATGAGAACAGAAGCTTTAATCACACAAGACAGGCAAATCACAATTACAGCAGTACAACAGCATCTTTGCTTTGGACTTATCACATGCCACTATGTCTTTCCCAGTGCTCATCCAGAAGGAGACCACAGGAAGGTGCTCCTTTTACAGACATAGATAATCAATTAATTGCTTCCTTTTGTAAAATAAAAGCCTTCCAACTGTCTCCCACTGGAGAGTAGTGAGAAAAAAGTGATGTCACGTGATAAGTCAAAGAAAAAGACAATGTTGTCTTGCTGTAATTACAATTTGCCTGCCATATGTGATAAATTCCCAGATGTTATTGGCTTTTCTCTGCCATGGATAAAAGTAGCCTGACTGTCTTTAGGGATTATGCAGCTTGTCTAGTGGTGGATGGAGAGGACAATCTGTTGTTTTGTCTTTAGCACCAACATGGCACTACATGGACAAACATCAACAAGGAAGAGCATATGGAGATTCAGGAGGAATTAAAGATTCATTTTAAAGGAATGAAGAGATTCTGAAGGAGTAATACCTTTTTGATATTGCTATTGAGTTTTGTCCCTATGCAGATGGTGACCGCATGAAGGTCCAGCAACCGTGCCCCCGTCCTGCTCCACCACCCCAGTGTGGCATTTCCCCTGACAGTACTCTCAATACCTGCACCTTAGCCAGAGTCCTTCCCAAAATGGCTGGAGTGATGTGGTATCATTTCTTATAGTCATTTTGAGAAGATCTCTGGAAGAAATAGACATCTTTCAGGTGCTGGAATGCAGCTGTGTGGGGGTGCAAGTGTTTCATGCATTTGGGGACTTTCTGCGCTTTTCATACATGTATTTAAAAAAATGGGGATTGTAAAAAGGAGCTTCTGAGAATGCAGAAGTAGAGTCTAGGGACTACATGTCCCTGTGGGCTGCACTTTGCCTGCCTCTGTTGTAAACCAATGTGTTCAATCAGCAAAAACTATGGACTGGACCACATCAGACTGAAATAATGATATATAATAAATAAAACTTTATTTATATCCTGCTACCATCTCCCCAGGATATTTATTTATATCCTGCTACCATCTCCCCTGGAGCCTGGGTGGCGAAGTGTATTAAAGCACTGAGCTGCTGAACTTGCAGACCGAAAGGTCCCAGGTTCAAACCCCGGGAGCGGCGTAAGCGGCCGCTGTTAGCTCCAGCTTCTGCCAACCTAGCAGTTCGAAAACATGCCAATGCGAGTAGATCAATAGGTACCGCTCCAGCGGGAAGGTAACGGTGCTCCATGCAGTCATGCTGGCCACATGACCTTGGAGGTGTCTATGGACAACGCTGGCTCTTCGGCTTAGAAATGGAGATAACCATCAACCCCCAGAGTCGGACACGACTGGACTTAACATCAGGGGAAACCTTTAAAAAGGTAAAGGTAAAAGTTTCCCTGACGTTAAGTCCAGTCATGTCTGACTCTGGGGGTTGGTGCTCATCTCCATTTCTAAGCCTTTATCTTTACCTTTTTACCATCTCCCCAGGGCGGATTACAAGGCACTCTGGGGTGCACATATAACATACAACAGGTAAAAAAAGTACAAAACAAGTCATGTAAAATTATAACAACAACACCTGTCAACACATTTAGCTTAAAATCAAAATAATACAATTTTAAAGCAATAGTAATTAAAACTAACAGCCATCAGTTCATAAAGTGCTAAGTGTCAACTTCATAGGGGCCCATTCAGCCTACTCAAGGTCAAAGGCCTCTTTGAACATCCATGTTTTCAGGTTGGAACGGAAAGATTGAAGGGTGGGGTTAATCTAATCTCTTTTGGGGGTATTCCAGAGCCAGGGGACCACCACAGAGAAGGCCCTCTCTCTCGTCCCCACCAACAGCACTTGAGACAGTGGTGGGACCAAGAGAAGGGTCTCCCCTGTCAATTTCAGAGCTTGCTCCGGTTCATAGAAAGAGATGCGGTCACAAAGATAGGTTGGACCCGAAGCGTGTAGGGCTTTATAGGTAACCTGCACCTTGAATTGAGCCCAGAAACTTGTCAGAAATATTATTATTATTATTATTATTATTCCATAACTGTGTGAAATGGCATTGCTCAACAAAAGTAAACATATCTGCCTTTTAGAGATTGCATCATCTCTTTCTAGCATTCAATGTTGTCCTCTGCACACAGACGCTCCCATTTTAGTAGTGAGTAATAACCAACTATAAGCAGAAATTACAATTTTGCACACACACGGCCACATTTGTGAGTTGCAGTGAGAGTCATGATCTGGGCTTATGATGACAGTGTAAAAGAGGGGGCATAGGCTTGCCATATAAAGCTGCCGTCACCTCCCCCCCAACAGCCAGAAAGAGAACAGCCAAACCTATCTCCCAATGAATCTTGTATGATGCACAAACACAAAATAGGTTAAAGCTACTGCATTCTAAATAAATAAGGTCATATGATTGGAAGAATTTTCTATCTATAACTTTAAAAATCCATTTTACTCACTCTGCGGCCATGTGGATCTAATGGCTGTGGCAGCTGGAACTGGGAAGCAAAGAGACTTCCAACTACGGCATTACTTAGAAGAGGCAATCCATGGTAAATGTTGTCCGTAATATTCTGATAGGCACAAATGTTCCCAGAGGATAAAAAGGCTTCACTGAAAAGTGGCCAGAAGAATAAATAAATCACATTTTAAAGGCAAATACTTATATTGTATTTGATCTGCCATTCAAAGAGCTCCGTTAAATGTTTTATTTATGAAAAACTTTGCCTGCAAGTGACACAGGAATTGTGCTTTGATGAGATATTACTTTTTTAAGGGAGCTGAACATTTATTTTACTCATTCTGACTGACAAAGGCTTTGCTTTGTTGATAGAAGCATTTTGCTGGAAACCTTATTTTCCTATGATATTTAAATACACATCCTTCTACATAATTGTTGGGCAGGTTTACGAATCTGGTGAATTGAACTAGCCAATTTTCAGTTTCTCTATAGTTCCAGAGTTCCATATGGTATTATCATGGTTGCCATTTTGGTCTGTTTGGGTTTCTATTTATTAAGTTTTTACTCTTTCTGGACAGGGAGCACCTTGAAAAATACACAATGTTACTATAAAAGAATTCTTACTCTTTAATTTGCCTGAAAATGACTTGTTTTTTGGCTGACATTTCAGGGGAATGATAATAGGAATCCTAAAGACTGCATGATTCATAATCTTCTCCTGTAGCAACAAAAGTTATTGAAATGAAGTGGGAGTGTGAAGTCATCTATAGTATTAACATTTACAAGAGTTAGATCAGTTTGTCATGATTTTCTTGTCATAATTCTAATCCTTGTTCTACTCTCACTAGTTCAGTTTTACCAATTTCCTTGTCCATGTGCATTTAGGAAATGATTGTCTCCCCATAGAAGAGACATGCAAGTTTTCCCTTCAAATGCTATTTTAAAAGGTCACCGAAAGACACAAGAATGGGCACGTTCATGCCCATGTCAGTGTCTTGGTTCTAAAAGCAAAGATCAAGGTGCCTTTCCAATATACAGCAACTAACTCGACTAGCAGCTGAATCTTATTTTGATATTGCCATTGGACAAACATAGCTCTTGCACTGAACTGAGGGAAATGGTTGGGAGGGAGGCTAACACCTGAGGCATTTGCCTAATTCTGTCAGCCCTTTAAGTATTATACCATAGGGCACTACCAATTTTCTTTCCTCCCCTCAAAAACACATAGCTGTAAGACACCTGCTGATTAGGAAGGACCTGACTTTCTGAGCGTTGATATCTTACCGCATTGAATGCCGAACAGCTGCATCAAACTGCAGAAGCAAAAGTTCTCTGTGCATGCTCAACATCTGAGCAACTTTCTTAGGATCTGTGGGGTTGTGGAGATAATCTATTTTCTTCTGTAGTTCTTGCAGCTCATTTCCTAGCATCCCAACAAGAACAATCGATTAAATATCCTGGCATCCTCCATCCCTGGTCTAAATCACTGTTCATCAATACAATTCGGTGATATGGTCTGGAACCCAACAAGAGGCAAGTAGGGTAGAACAAGTTTGCCAGAAGAAACCATTAGTCCTCCAGGTATTCTAGAGCAGATGTGTCAAACTCAAGGCCACAAGCCAAATCCAGCCTGCCACGTCATTTTATGTGGCCCTCCGAACATTGGACTACAACTCTTGTATTCCTCATCATGACTAGAGCTGATGGGAGGCATGATACAGTAACATCTGGGAGGCTGCAACTTGTTCTGTTTAGTCAGGATAGTGGGGTTTGAATTTAGATGCAAGGGTTGTGGGTATGATATCTGACTTTAAAATGTCCTTTAACTTTTTCCCAACCTCAGAGACACAAATGCTGTTAGGTTGCAAATCCCATTATCCCCAGTCTGCATGTCATAATACAAAGTGATGGGAGCGGTCATTCAATAACATCTCGGGACCCAAGTTGGATAAAAACTAGGTGTTGTTATTCAGACTGATGAAGATGGTGGGATTGGGATTCCAGAGCCTGGAGGGCCTGAGAGAGCAGTGGATGGTTCTTTCACTGAGGGAAATGGGGGGATTTCAGATCAAAATTCTGTCTGTGAGATGGGGCTTGAAAGTGAAACTGTCCAGCAGACAGGGAGAGACAGTGAATGGTTAGCAATTCCTGATAAAAGCCTGGAAGGCCAAGATAGCTCACCTGAGAGAGCAGGTGTATTCGACAGGGGTATCAGGCTGGATCTTAGGGAGAAAAACATCAAGCTCAGGAAATCCAAAAGGCTCATTGAGAAGGAAGAGCAGAGAAAGTCTCACAAGCCAGAAAGTCAAAGTCAACGAAATGCCTTCATGTTTTGCGGCCCTTAAATTAGAGTCTCTTTGAGACTTCAGATCAGGCAACACTGCTAGTTAGCGAGGATCTCAAGTCCTATTTCCAGTTCATGTTTTAGCTTAAGTTCTTGGTTTTTCTGGATTCATGTTCATGTTTTGATTCTTGTTACCCTGGATTTACACTCATGTTGAGACTCTTGTTTTCCTGTACCTTTTGGATTATTTTGATTATTACCTTTAAAGCGTTTTACTCCTCACCAGCTTGGTTGGGCTGTTTATTTATTGACTTTCTTTTCTGATTACATGTTGGATTTTGTCTTTCTTATCCCTTTTGGTGATTTTCCCTTTTGATATGTACTTTCTTCAATAAACTGTTTTATGACTGCTTTTGGAGTCCTGATTGGTGATAAGGGCAAGGTGAACTCTGGCTGATGTATAACACTAAGGAGCACTAACCAGTATGAAAAAAAATTGTTGGCCTCTGTATCCACAGATTCTCCATCCATGGATTCAACAACCCTTTGAATGCAACCATAAGGCTGATGTGGCCCTTGATTACCTTGACCCATCTGTTCTAGGGGAAAGCAGGTTAGCTCATTTTACCAGTTCCCTCAGCATGTTAATCTAGAGAGTTAAAAAAGTATATGGTACTTATGCAAGATTTACCTGACTAGTTGTTTCATTTCACATGTTTGCTGAAACATGTTGAACTGCTCTCTGTTCTTCTTTTTCTGTGGGATAGGAACCTATCTCTATTTTCTCCTTGTCATTGCTGCTTTTAGTACCAAATTTTCTGATAAAGAAGTAATGCTTAGGAACACAGCTAACTGAGGCATACCTGGTCAATACCTGACTTAAAATGTAAACATGCTTTGTTTTGTCCTCCTTTCCTCAAAAATATTGGTTTCAATTGTTCATCTGAAATCTTGCAATAGAATAGAATAGAATAGAACCAGTTCCAAAAACAAGGAAGACACTACTAACCAATCCATCCAGTTCCTCCCCAGTCTGCGCTAAGATGGTCAGAAGAACAGAAGTAATCAAAGCAGTCTGGTGGACTTCCTAGCTGAACAAAGCTGAAAATGTATGAAATAATGTCGTGAAAAGCTGCCACAAGTTGAAGGGTTTGCTTCAGGGCTCTGTACCCAGTCTATGGAAAAAAGTTTACAAAAAAGGGAGATTTTTCTTTTTTAAAAGCAAGTACAAAACATCAAAACAAGTCAAAAACTTACTGGTTTGAGAGATTTTCCCCTACACACATGCCAACATCTACCTAATTATATTGAATCATACAGGAGGATACATCAGAAGAGAAGAACTATCTGCAACTGAACTAACCAAAGTAAAGCAGCCTGATTTGTGGTGGGTCTCCACTCCTGCTTTAACCTGCTTCGCTACAGCCCATACTGTTCAGAAGAATCCCCTAGATCTGCAGAAAGTGATTGGGGAAACACGGAAAGAGGCAGCCATGCTCATTGTGTAAGCGGTTTTCTTCACATGTGACCTTTAGATTCAACCTAGTCTACCTTTGTATGGGGTTTTAACTGAAAATCCAATTGGAAATATTTTGGCCAAAAAGGAGGGTACAGACTAAGAATCCCCTATCTGGAATTCCAAAATCCGAAATTATCCATGTGAGTAGCTGAGATAGTGACACTTTCGCTTTCATATAGGTCAATGTATATAAAATTTGTCTCATGCACAAAATTATTTTAAAATACTATGTATAAGGTTATCTTCAGGATATGTGTAGAAACATAAACACATTTTGATGTTTAGATTTGGGCCCCACTTCCAGGATCTCATTGAGTATATGCAAGTATTTAAAAATCTGAAATACTGAACAGTTGCAGTCTCAAGCATTTCAGATAAAGGATATTCAACAGGAACTTACTGATATGAATCAACTGATCAATCAGTCCTAAGAATCTGCAAAAATGTCTGGTTTATTGTCATCACCATTAAAGGTAATCTTCAACATTTATCATCCATCATTGGAGGCATCACTTATATTTTCCACTACAGGTATTGAAATGATTGCACCTACATTTTTCTCAGTGGTTCTCAACCTGTGGGTCCCCAGGTGTTTTGGCCTACAACTCCCAGAAATCCCAGCCAGTTTACCAGCTGTTAGGATTTCTGGGAGTTGAAAACCAAAACATCTGGGAACCCACAGGTTGAGAACCACTGATCTTGCTTATACATTCAGTTGTGCGTTATAATTTACCCACACCTTTATGCAGTTTCAATCATACAGCATTGAATATATCTTCATTGTGTGCCTTCAAGAAACCATTACCAGATAAATCTATATAGCTCAGGAAACAAAACTATTCATCAGGATGATGAATGTATAGCCCTCCAGATGTTGTTGGACTTTAAGTCCCAGTGTTCCTCAACACTGACTATACTTACTAGGACTTATGAGACTTGTTGCAGTCCAAGAACATTTGGAGGTCCACACTTTGCTCACCTTTGCTTTAAGTATACTGACCTTCTGTGGTAGCATTCTGAAGAGAGATAGAACTTCTGATGGGTGAGGAATGAACCACAGATTCAAGAAGGATCGTCCATCAGAGGACAGCAAGCAGCGGGGCCGTGGCTGGAATGACCTGAATTGTCACATGAGGAAGATGAATGACATGGGTAATAATCAAATCACACAGTTCTGTGGCACCCAAGGTTCATATGACTGCCATTGTTGCACACTCAACTATTTCTCATTTTCTGTAAGCAATACATATGAGTAATACAGATTTTTTTTTTCGTGTCAGGAGCAACTTGAGTTGCTTCTGGAGTGAGAGAATTGGCCGTCTGCAAGGACGTTGCCCAGGGGACGCCCGGATGTATTTTGATGTTTTTACCATCCTTGTGGGAGGCTTCTCTCACGTCCCCGCATGGAGCTGGAGCTGATAGAGGGAGCTCATCTGCGCTCTCCCCGGGTGGGATTCGAACCTGGCAGCCTTCAGGTTAGCAACCCAGTAATATAGATAGATTAATATGACAATTATTCCTATTCCTGTCATGATAATTTGTGTACCACAGATGAGCCTAACTGCCCCACATCATAAGAATAAAAATAGCAAAGTTCTGGGGAGATCTGATGCTGCAGAAGAGTAGAAACTGAGTAAACATAGAAATGATTATTACAGGCAGTCCCCAGGTTACAAACATCTGACTTACAAATGGCTCATAGTTAAGAATGAGGGTGAGACAACAGGAAGTGAGAGAAATCTACCGCTCGGAAGGGAAATTCGCTCCTGGAAAAGCTGTTATCATGGGGGAAAAGTGTCTCAATTGAAGCTTTTTTCACCAATCCACAACAAGACAAATTTTTCAAATTCCAATTATCACAGAGACAGAAACTGAGGTGAAATATTCTGAACAGGGGAACAGACAGCAAAAAAAAATGCTGCAGGAGTGTTAACCCTTCCTTATGCTATCCAAATATTTTTTTGTGTGTCTCAGGAACAACTTGAGAACAGTCATTTCTGGTGTGAGAGAAGTGGCTGTCGATAGAGATGTTGCCCAGGAGATGCCCGGATGTGTTAGCTGGGATGCTTCTCTCATGTAAACCTATCTTGTTCATAAACCTGTCTTGTTTGTAACTTGGGGACAGCATGTACTTCAACAGGTGACTTCTGAAATAACCATAACTAGCTCTTGAGTTTTCCATAGAAAAATCAATATTGTTATGGCAAAAAGGGAGAGAAAGAATTGACCTCCCCTATGACCATCCTATTAGAGACATATTTGGTTCTTAAGGCTCATAAGAGCCCAGCTCATAAATCTCTGGTTTATCACTGACAACAAACACAAGCAACAATTTCTCACATAATCCTTGGTCTCTGAAAACATGTATCATCATCATCATCATCATCATCATTTAATTACTTATTAATCGCCCTCTATCCACGATGCTCTAGGCGATTTACAAGATAAAATTGTAAAGGATAAAAATACATACATACATACAAATATTGATAAAATTAACATAGATCAAAAGCTCTAGTAAAGAGCCAGGTCTTGAGTGCTAGGGTAAAAGGCCCTAACTCACGCATGGCTCTCATATAGGGCGGCAAGGCATTCCATAAGGCAGGGGCAGAAATAGAAAAAGCTCTGCGTATGGTCCTTTCCAGTTATGGCAGTTATGGTCTTGGAATAAGAAAGAGGAGGCCGAGTTTCACACCCCACTCATAAAGCAACATCTTATGGTGTGATGTCCCATGGCCCTCCGGGTCCTGACCCTGGCGCCATTATGGATCACAGCGATGAAGACATGGGATTTCTGCCGTTTCAGCAAGAGGCTGATGCCTTTTGTTGACAATTTTAGGCCGGAGCTCATTAAAAAAGACCTTGAACAGGCACCTATTCCCAGCACCTCTCCCCCCTTCGCGAGAAGGGAGTTTTGGGAGGCTAGCCGCTCAGAAAAAGCGCAAACACGGAAAAGCGCCCGATTAGCAGCCAGACAGAGTGTTAATTAGCTCGTTTCCCCTGAGAATTTTCAGGGAGGATCGCATCTGGATGAAGATGTTGGTGCAGCTCTTTTCCCTTGGGAAAAGGAGCACTGGACACCTGCTTTGAAGGAAGATTTGAAGTTCTTTAAAAGTTCCCCGCACTGACTAGTCCTTGCGGAGTCAACAAGTCAGTTGAAGGATTAACTTCGGCTCCAGCCAAGTGTGGACTGCGTTTTAAGTCCGCTAACTTCCAGTCTCATCGTGCCTTGCCTTGTCGTGTTTCTTGTCTCACCTTGCTGTGTTTCCAGCCTTGCATCTTTGTGTCAAGAATCCAGTCTTGTCTTCAATTCCTTGCCTTGGACTTACTCTGAACTCTAGAAAATCTTGGACATTTTCCCCACTCAAACTGCTTGGAAGTTTGAGTGTGTTTTGGTTTGGATTATAACTTTGAACTCTAATATTATATACTGGACAATATTTTGCTGGACTATATTTGACCTTCCCTGAAAGGTCTAAAGCTGAACTATATATTCTGCTTATTTTTGTTCTAATTTATTAATTACTTAATAAAGATATTAGACTGTTATTGGCCTCTGTGTATTGGTTTCCAGTGCTCCGCTGCCAGGGCGTGACATAAGGGTGGATCATCCTTTTTTGGGATTGTTACAAAGGCCAAATGGCAAAAGAGTAGAAGACAGAAACATGTGGAATGACTTGAAAGAAAAACACAGGATATAAAGGGAATAAAGATACAGATTGAGTCTCCCTCATCCAAAATATCTGTGATCAAACATTATTATTATTTTGTTGGCAGGGGGTTGGTAGGGTGGAATAAATGCATTTGTATATAAATATATGTAGTGATTGAGGGATAGGGGAAAGGGGATTAGTATCTGGGAAGTCCACTTTTCACAGGGACGTGAGACCCAGAGTTCTCCCTTCTTGCCTCACTTCTCTTTCCCCGATCAAATTTCTGACAATGGCAGAGCAAGGAAGAAAAACTCAGCTGACACTGGACATGTAACTTGCCCCCTTTCCCCAAAGGTGGAAGTGGGTGGCTGGTGGCAAAATGTTCTGGGTTTTGAAGTTCTCAACCTGTATAATTATATAATATGTATTGATAGTAACAAAATAACATAAATACCAGAATAAACCAATGGTTAGCAAGACTAATCCTCTTCTTTCCAATTTACAAAACAAACAAGTGTGGAATCAGAAACAGCTTAAATTGGTTACAAACCTGGGGTCATCTCCAAGCTTTCCTTTTAATTCTGCCTCTCCTTTCTTCTCATGTGGCAACCCTATAATGAAGTATTTTGCTCTCACACTGGGGAAATCATTCAGCATAGCTCTTATGCTATTGTAATAGGCAATGATCTGACTTCGAAGAGAGTACTGTGATATACGATGATTCAACCTAAATTATTCCAAAATGCAACATTAGCAAGATTTTATTTATTTACAACATTTCCACCCCACCTTTCTCAACCCCAGAAGGGAGTCAAGGCAGCTTTACATGTAGGCAACTATTCAATGTCTTAAAACAATGTACGGTTAAAATCAACATTTAAAATAGAATTATATATACATTAAGACAATAAAAACATTTAAAACAATGCCTTCACAGTTAATCACATCCTACACAGTTAGAATTTTAGAAAAGAAAAGTGCCTGCCCTGCTCAATTATTGTTCTCTCTGAAATGTAAAATGGTAAAGCCTGATATACATACTAAATATTAGCAAAATAATCTCACATTTTTGCATTCATCATATGTAGATACATTTTGAAATGAAAATAATTCTTTTCTTTATGTATGAATTACGATCACACTCATTTGAAAACTGATACCTGTAAGTGTTTCCAAGATGAAAACACCTTCACTGCTAAACTTGTTCTCAATATGCCAGAGATATTATATTTCCATGGGCCCTTCCAGACAGGCCCTATATCTCAGAATCTGATCCCAGGTTTTCTGTTTATCCCAGATTATCTGGCATATAATCCAGTTTAAAGCAGAAAACCTGGGATCAGATCCTGGGATATAGGGCCTGTCTGGAAGCACCTCAGGTTCTGCTCTCTAGTCCAGATAACCTCTCAGTCACCCTTTCGCTTCCTCCATTTTCTTTGTAATGCACACACACACACTCTCACACACACACCCATACACAAACTCAACTCCAGAATAAAGGGTGCTTGTCTGACAGCTATAACTGCATTTTTTATTCCCTAAAATATTACTTTAGTCATACAGCAGCTTTCTTGATAAATTTTCATCTTAATGCAAATACAACCTCTTGCTTTTCAGATGGCATCCAATTAGCCAGATTGGATTAGATTAGTGACTGCTCTCCCCACCCCATTGATCTGTTACAATACTTTAAGACACCATTCCTTAAACTGTGAGTCTAGTTGCCAAATAGGTCCCCTTCGCTCAATGTGGGGCTCTGGAAAAAACTGGCAACAGTAAATGTTTTCTGAACATTACCTAGTGGTTGTTTAGACACTTACATGAATCTGTTTGCAGTGTTTACAGTGGACTCTGCAGAATATTCTTCATACATAAAAGTGAAAATATGTTTGTATGTACTACGCATGTATTTTCCAGGATGGCTCCCACTTACAGAGAGCACTGTGAATCCCACCGGTGATGGATCTAGGCCAAACTTGGCACAAATACCAATCATGACCAACTTTAACAACTGGTGTGGTTTGAAGGCAATGACAGATGGTGATGGGAGTTGTAATTTACCCATATCTTTATGCATTTTCTAATGGGAGCATTCATAAAATTCAAAAACTAACAATGACTATTTTTATAATATTTATCAGTTCAAAAGACCTAGCTCAGACATTGCCAGATACTTAAGCTAGTACTTCATAAAAAGGAAATTTGGTCTGTTTAAGAAGCCTTGAAAATGCTGATTTTGTTATCAGTAAATGTTTGATTTTCATACCTATTTTATATACCTATATCCCAGGGTCACCAAAAAAATTCTCAAGCCAAAAGGGGTTGCAAGTGGAAATGTTTAAGAAGCTCTGCTTTAAGATATCGAATGTTAAACTTATGTTTTTTGAAAAACTTATTGGTTTGTTTTCTTTGCCTCCATATGCTAGCTGCTTTGAAACTGTGCATCTCCTGGGCAAGTGGAGTGGGGATGTTTCTCCAGTACTAAATAAAGTACATTGCCTCACTCCTGATCCAGTGGACTGTCAGGTCTTAGCTTAAACTAAGAATGGGAGAAAAGGGTTTTGTATACAAAATTCTTGGGGAGATCACATTGTATATTTTTCATACAGTATACTTACTTATGGCAGTATTCAACAATAACTTCTCTTTTGACTTTTTCAGCTTCATCCTACAACAAATGTTGTTCTTTAAATAATATTTTGAAGCAATTTATACAAATGTAAATCAGATAAAGTATAAAAATGAAACATAGATGTACAAAACCACATTGGTGCCATTCAGGGAAGAGAATTCAATAAGAGTACATACGTTCAAATCAGTGGAACTTACAGGAGTTACAGCTGATAACTCTAATTCATTTAAATAGGTCTACTCTAGTTAGGACTAACACTGGATGTAGTCCAAAGTACTTTTATATAGAGAGAGCCAGTGTGATGTAGTGATTTGAGCACTGGAAATTTATACAAATTTCATTACTGTTCTGTTAATTTAAACCACAGTGGCGCAATGGGTTAAACCCTTGTGCCGGCTGAACAGCTAACCTGAAGGTTGGGTTGCTGACCTGAAAGTTGATGGTTCAAATCCGCAAGCTTGCGGGGACATGAGTGAAGCCTCTCAGCAGGATGGTAACACATCTGGAAGTCTCCCTGGGCAACGTCTCTGTTGACGGCTAATTTTCTCACACCAGAAGCGACTTGCAGTATGTTCTCAAGTCGCTTCTGACACGATTAAAAAAAATAAACCACACAAACATGCACACATTTGTTCTTGATAAGTTTTACACAGGTATAATGATACAATTATTTTGAAAGTGGAAGTTTTGTTCGCCCTCTAGATTTCACAAAAAGAGATTTGTGCAGATATTCAGATGTCACTGAGTGTTGGCAATACAGGCCAAGGATGCTGGGAGTTGCAGTCCACACAATTCCCATTCTTGTTTTTAACAGCTTAGAAGACTGAAATTATTCCACAGAAATTATTCTAAAAACAATGTAATTTCTAAAAGAAAAACATTCCTGATGGACTTACTGTATTCTGCATCCTGCTTCCCAAGATGTGCTTCTTTTGAATGAATGCATTTAGCATCACATCCCGTGGACCCTGTTTCTCCAACTGGATGGAAACAAAAGCTTCGTGGTTCCTGGAGAATAAATGAATGACTGTCCTTGAGACAGAAATACTGGTGCTAGTCTGTTAAGAGACAAGCTGCACGAGTGAATAGCAAATATTTGTTCCACAATTAGGTTTCCTTTGTACAATTGAGCTCTGCCCTGATTAAAGCTAAGAGTTTGTCACATTTCTCATCTCAGAAGCTGTGCATAATGAAAACATGCATGTGGCTACGTTTGGGATGTAGGAATTAAGGGAGGTGGCAAACAGGTAGTGGGTATTTTAGGATGTTGTGCAATAGGTAGAATCTTGGACAGTATTACTGAGTACTGTTTTAGAAAGTAATGCCATTTCAGTACAGTTAAATAATTCATATTTAGGCTAACAACTGTTGCCTTATTCTACGTTTTCTGTATAGAAACTACACAACCAAGACTTTGCATCTCACTATTTCTGGGGAAATCCACTGTGGCCCCTCAGATGTTCTTAGACGGCAGCTAAAAACATCTGAAGGCAGTGTCGATGGTGTAGGCCTTCTACTACCACTGCCCTGCAGCAGAAAACAGTAAAGGCAAGAGACAGATGTGATTAACTAAGGTGGTAAGTTAAATTGCCATTCAGCTTATCAACCAGAAGGGAGGGGTATGATAAACTGAAAAAGACTCCGCATAACTGGCTCAGCTTACTGAATTAATCTACACCCTGCAGCATTATGATGGAAATGTATTACAGGAACATCACCACCACCACCACTATTACTTTATCATATGTATTTATATCCTGGCCTTTTCCCAATTTAGGAGTCAAGGTGACTTACAACAGCTAAGACAGAACAAAAATTCTCTGAATGTATGAAAGTCGTGATTTCCATGGGCTGTGATTTTGCGTGTATAGAGCAAGCATGGGCAAACTTCAGCTCTCCAGGCGTCTTGAACTTCAACTCCTATGGAAGCTGAAGTTCAAAACACCTGGAGGGCCGAAGTTTGCCCTTGCCTGGTATGAAGTCTCTGACATTGATTTAGACAGTAATTCCATTTCACTAGCTTTAAATCATTAGTATTGGTGTTTAGAACTGTTGCCTTATTCTGAGTTTTTGGTATAGAAATTACATTTGCTGCAGAAGTCAAATGTGGCCCCTCAGATATTTGTAGACGGTAGTTCTCATAATTCCTCAACACGGATTATGCCGGGTAGAACTGAAGGAAGGCATAGGGAAGGCACTGCAAGAGGGCTACATTTGCTAGCCTTCACTTTGCCACTAAACAAGCTCCTTAAAATCTAATATTTCCATCTTTTCTTTGAAAGGCATGATGATTTTCATTAAAGTTTTTTCCTTTTATTTGCAGTGTCTTAGCTTCACAACCTCCCCAAAGCCACTTGCTGTGCTTAGAAACCAATGGACATTTAATTCACCAGAAGTCCAAATTTCTTCCACACAAACAAGTTGAATTATCAGTAAATTAGATACTATGGGACATGGAGGCAATCAAATATGTATCAGTGCAGTCCAAGCTTGGATTGATCAGTGTGCTTCCTGTAGTTAATATAATTATCTACAACCATAGCAGCCCAACTGTTTGATTGACCTTTACCTCCAGCCCTGGCCCTATAATCTGCTTTTTGCACAAGCCTATGCCCAGCTCTAATTTCTGCCCTTGCCCGCCTTATTCCTGACTCTGATTATTTAGGTTTGCTTTGATTCATTTTAATGTTGTTTTATACTCTGCTGTTTTTAATTGTTTAATTAAATTGCAATATGTTTGCTATGTTTTTAAATGTGTTTTTTGTTGCAATCTTTGTTATTGGGCTTGGTCCCGCTTGTGAGCCATCTCGAGTCCCTTTGGAGAAATGGTGGTGGGATATAAGAATAATGTTATTATTATTATTATTATTATTATTATTTAATTACTGCTAAGAGAGTAAAAGTACTGAGTTTTTAAAATTACCTCCTTAAATTATAGTGTCCAGCGATAATATGTCGAGTGAAATATGAACTCAGTGGTGTAGTAGCAAGCAACTGATCTTCTAGTTCATTTCCAGCTGTAGAATTCTTTCCAGTTGCTGAACTGCTCTGACTTCTCAGACTTAGAGCTCCTTCCTGAAACAGATGTATATACTTTCTTTTTACACAGGTTTATTACCTAAAACAGATAATGAACTCTACTTATAACTGTAATAGACAGAAAGATAACCATGTATCTATCTAATTATGCAAGCCATGATTAAATAGCTAGCTGGCTTTATTTTTGACCGCTACGTTTTAAAACACATAAAGGTCGCTTCAATGTAAATTGTTCATGTCATATATTCACTGCTGTATATATAAACTTCAAATTAACACATTCATCACCATATGAATATATTTTATACAAACTGATTCAGCCTGTCTCTGTATCCATTATCTGAGTAGTAAGAATCATGGAGCGGCAAGGGCCATCCATCCCCACCCTACTGCCATGCAGGGATGCACAATCAAAACACTCCCAACAGATGGCCATCCAGCCCCTGCTTAAAACCTCCAGAGAAGGAAACTCCAACATGCTCCAAGGCAGCGTATTTCACTGCCAATCAGCTCTTACCACCAGAAAGCTCTTTCTAATGGTAAATAGACTCAAACTCTGCCTTAAATCCCCATTCACACAGGAAGGACACTAGTAGGTAACCTGAAGACAATCAATCTTTCTCTCTCTCTCTCTCTCTCTCTCTCTTGACACAACCTACTTCACAAGGTTGTTGTGATGATAAATAAGGGGTGTCTCAAGTAGGTTAAGATATTTTGAATTCTTTGTCATAGAACTTTAGTAGTTCCTCTCAGTATTCTGTAAGATCCAGGCATAGCAAGTAAAGTGGATTCAGACAGCTATAATTGTGCAATATAAACAAGACCTCAATATTTTCGTGTTAGGGAAGAAAACATTTTGCACAATGTTTCATTCCCAATTGAAATAAAGAAAATGGGGGCTACAAGTCTCTAATTAGAGATAGAGATCTTCCTATTGAGAGGATAGCGGTAAAACTTTCCTTTATATATTCAAGAATGAAGCAATAGTCTATAACATTTAGTTTTCATTCAGAAATCTTTCCATACCTCATCAGCAGCCCATGCTGCTTTTAGTTACAGGTAACTACATATTTTGTGCTGTTTGCTTCCCTCAGGTGAGATGAAAGAATAAATTCTAACCTTTATGCCCATACTTCGTGTGGGTTGCACCATAGGGCAAAATGCAGCCTGTTGAATAGCCACAAGGAGTAAGTTTTTATGAGTGATTTGGCAAGCGAGAGCAATCTGCAAATTTTCCATTCCACAAGGATTCAGTAAGATCTGAAGAATAAGCAAAAAAAGACAAGCTATTACACAACCACTATGGGAAGTTTCACAATTCTTGTGTGTTTGTCATTGATAAGCTTGACAAAGAATATAATATTTTTGTGTTAATTCAGAGAGATGATCCTGTTCCATATGGAATCTAGAATGATAATTAAGTACAATACAAAGCAATAAAAAGTTTTAACATATATGACAAGGAATTAGAATTATGTGAAATAGTTCAGCCCACAGTTAATTCTTAGTTCAAAATATAATTGTAACTTTCTGAACAGAGCCTACAAAGAATAGGCATATACATGTGTGTATGTCCTAGAGGACCCCATGAAATGGTCAGTGGACTACCCCTAAACAGCGGGTAAGGACTTTATTGTACAATGTCATGTGCTACCCATTACTGTTCCATCAGCTCCTTGCAACAAACCTGTCCCCTGATCACGCCACAGTGCCCCAACATGTGTGATGATCTCCTCCTAAGCACAGAAGTGATATCAGGGGGAGGATTATCCTATTATGCTATCCCCCTCTCGCCCACTTATAGTTTATATATTTCGTATCAAAAGCATTGCATAAATTAATATAAAATGGATAGAAATACAAGGAGCACACGTGGCTAAATATCTTTTGACCAAAAACGGGCAACAGTGATCGCATTGTCTGTAGCCTCAAACAATTTGTCCTCTGTACACGAGGCAGGACACTGCGGACAAGCATGCAGATGTGGAGTTATCTGTTCTGCTCCACAGTCACAGTAATTAAAAGAGATTTTTTTTTAAAAAAAACACAAATAACTAAACTTAGCAGAAACTGCAAAAATAAGTTTTGAAAATCATTCAGCTATACAACGATGGCCATGGGACCAAAGAGCATCAAAGTGCCACAGCTGCAACAGTCCAGAGAGTAGTGATAACAAGTGTGTCTGTCCCATAAAGTTTTCAGGATCAGTGATTGCACAAATGCTGTGGGAAGGTGGTTTCATGCAATGAAGTCCTAAGAAGGTCATTTACTGATATAACAATGGAGTATTTGCAATGTGAAATCCATCAAGCAGTACAGAGACAAAACAGCAAAATCAGTGATTGACTGAACTCATGCTGGACACCAAAGATCATAGGCCTGAAGTGCTATTCCCACTGTTAAGTCCAGCCTGTGTCTTCTCTAGCTTGCACTTCTCATCAGCTGCATGTACAATACATCCCACTGCTACTATGCAGTTGTCAAGTTGCAGTTTTTCTACAATAACGGAAATACTGCTTGTTCCCATACACATCTGGATGAACAAAAACAAAACTCAAAGCAAAGGGTGTGCTAAAATATAATACTTAAGACAGTGTTCAAGTTGAATGGAGAAAAAACAATTCAGGCACCTGAAAAATGCTTTCTCTTGTGCGAAAACTAAATTTGCCAATTTGATTGTCAATGTCCTGGATGCTTAACATTAAAGTGGACGGAATATATCTGTAAGAGAGAGAAATGCTTCTTAGCTATTAAAACACAAATGCAAACGTATCCCATCTGGCAATTAAAAGAAAACATTTTACTGGCTTTCAGTCTATCATCTGTTTATTTCCTTACTGCAAAGGATTACAGATTTCATTCTTTAAAAAAACATCCAATCATATAACTGGGGAGTTGTGAATAAAAATACTTGAAAATGCTAACTATATAAGCAGTAATTTTAAAAGGCGCAACATGGCTTATCTTTTACAAAGAGGAGCAGTTTGAGATGACTGGTATAAATTAAAACATCTATTTCTGTACACTGCTGCAATTTTTTGATGTGTACCTGTAAAAGATCACACACTGTACAAAAGCAACCCTTCCCAACCTGAAAATCACAGATCTTGGCAAACAGACTTTATTTCTGCCTTTAGTACAAGGAGTCAAGTAGAGGCAGGCAAGGCCCTTGAATTTATCAAGAACAGATGGAAAGTTCAGAGTCACCATGACCTGACATAGCATGTGGGTAGAGCACATCTAAGTGCTGTGTGTATCTCCCAACAACTGAGACCTGGAAGGCTGCCTGGGAAAGGTGCCAGCAGCAACCGTTTCTACTGTGTTCACATGTGTGTAAAGCATTCATATCCTGTCCTCTTAAGATTACTCATAAGGCCAGAATTGGCAGCTCCAGCCTCAGCAAGGTAATAACTAAACTGGAATAAATATTCAGGTATCAGCATGAACATATGGTATATTGCCACCTAGGAAATACAGAGATAGTCTACTGCCTTTGAATCTGGCACTGCACTCTTTTTCTACGCACAGCACACTTTCTAACTGTATACTTTTTCTACAATTTTCCTTAATTGCATCCTGTTGTGAAATTACAACAATGATATTGGGTTTAATATTATTACTTTTGAAAACATGAAAATATAGTCTACGGTTTCTTTATATCAATGTCTGAAATCAGAAAAAATGTAAGACTAACTGAAAAATAGTAAGACTGATTGCAAGTAGCTCACAATGGTTGAGCCACTGTGGAGGGCTAGGAGGCTACATCCAGGAGACCTTGGAGCAGTGGTTCTCAACCTGTGGGTCCCCAGATGTTTTGGCTTTCAATTCCCAGAAATCCTAACAGCTGGTAAACTGGCTGGGATTTCTGGGAGTTGTAGGTCAAAACACCTGGGGATTCACAGGTTGAGAACCACTGCCTTAGAGGGTTTTGCATCTCTGCAAAAACCTTTGTTAAATGTTTGTCTTCACACACTTCCAAACATCCTGGATGGAGGCAGTGAGGTCATTTTCACTATGTTTTGGGGATATCCTGGGCCATTATAGGCCCAGGAAAGAGACAGGAAGCCACTTTCCTATTCGTATTTTTAAAAGGCATTTCCTGGACTTAATTTGGCCCAGAGGGGCACATAGCCCACAACTGGACTTTGGCCATCCCGGTTCTATACAAAACGGTATATAGTGCACTACAAGTTAATCTGGAGCACGACATGTCAAACATGGTGATATACAACATTACTGAAATACCCACAAAGCCCTGTCTTACCTATCAACACTACTGTCCTGGTGTTCAAGAGAAGTAATAAATGTTGCTGCAAGCTGATCTGTTTTTTCATTGTGAGTTGCAAATTCAAAATACACAGGTCTTAAGTACAGATGGAACTCGTCAAAACCCATTTCTCCTGCAAATTCCTTGTACAGTCTGAAAGAAAAAAGAATACGTCTTAAGATATATATATCATTATACCTTAGTATGACTTTTAAACTCAGGACACATATATGTATGCACTGTACATATTCAATTCATATTCTGTCTTTCTCCTAACATGGCATTCAAGATTCCTGACAACAAGTCCCAACTAGAGCATCTCTATTCAATCAATCATTGAATGAAGAATCAACTCATAGGTAATTTCCACTGATTCAATGAGCCCATTCTAATCATGACTAAAATTGGATTATGTGCTTAATTAATTAACTTTGCAACAATTATCTGACCACCATTAGTGTCAGAAGCCCTCTGCCCTTACTTTATTTAGCACGTTTAATATGTATACATTATTGTTGTTTCCTTAACCAATAATTGTTTGCTATACTGTTTGAGCTGGTGATCATGTGGTCCTCCAATCATTGTTAGACAACAAATCTTTTCATTGTCACTTGGAATCCCAGTACAACTAGAGGGATGTGATTTTCTCCATTCATGTACAGATAATGGAGTTTTATATAGTGCCTGGATAAATGATGGAGGGAAGGGAATAGATATCCCTACCAAGTGGGTAATAGCTGAAGAAGCCATATTGGTCATTAGTGACTTGGAATGACTCAAGAGAGCAGAGATCCACATTAACAAGAGTTCTAATGTTGCAGGGAACCCAGATATTAACATCCAGTATGAGTCCTGTGTCTGCAGGAGACATGTTTCAAAAACCTCTGTGGTTATATGAAGCCTATATTTTGACTACACTTGGGAGGGAAATATACCATAGGATTGCACTGGAGGACCTGAGAGACCCACAAACACATTCGGGAGAGGGGGATGTTTTTTGGAACATGGGTAAGTAAAACCATAGATATGGGGATAAGGAACTCGTTTGTTGTTGTTTATTCGTTCAGTCGCTTCTGACTCTTCGTGACCTCATGGACCAGCCTACCTCAGAGCTTCCTGTTGGCCGTCGCTGCCCCCAGTTTCTTCAAGGTCAAGCCAGTCACTTCAAAGATACCATCCATCTTGCCCTTGGTCATACTATATAGCAGGGGTCCCCAAACTAAGGCCCGGGGGCCGGATGCGGCCCTCCGAGGTCATTTACCTGGCCCCCGCCTTCAGTTTTATAGTATAATATTAATTGTAATATTGATAATAATATTATAATGTAATACAATATAACACTAATAATAATACCATATAATAATATTAATTATATATTCTATATTACATATAATATTACTAATAATATTACAGTATAGTAGTATAGTTCAATATAGTAATATATAATGCTAATATTGTGCTATGCTAATAATATAATATATTGTATGTACATATAATTTGTAAGCCACTCTGAGTCCCCTTTGGGGTCAGAAGGGTGTGATACAAATGTAGTAAATAAATGCAGTAAATAAATAAATAATAAATTTTAGACTTAGGGTCACCCAAAGTCTGAAATGACTTGTAGGCACACAACAACAACAACAACAACAACAACAACAACAACCATAATTAACTTGACTATCTCATTGGCCAGAAGCAGGACCACACTTCCCATTGAAATCCTGATCAATGTATGTTGGTTAAAATTGTTTTTATTTTTAAATATTGTATTGTTCTTTCATTGTTCTTGTTGTTGTTGTTGTTGTTGTTGTTGTTGTTTTTGCACTACAGATAAGACATGTGCAGTGTGCATCGGAATTTGTTTGTATTTTTTTTTTTCAAATGATAATCCGGCCCCTCAACAATCTGAAGGATTGTGGACCGGCCCTCGGCTTAAAAAGTTTGAGGACCTCTGCTATATAGTAATGTATTCCCCATCCCCCCCTCCAACATGAAAATAGTTTAGGGCAAGCCCTAGCTTGCCTCTCATAGAGCGGCAGTCGGGAATGGCTGGGCCTCCGGATGGTCCCATAAGTCCTGATGCAGACCACTAACAAGTGACGGGTGATGAAATCCACAACAAAAGGGCACGGTTTCTCCATCCCATCATAAAGGGTTCAACAGAATACACTACATCCCCAATACTAACCTGCCCATCTGTGCACTCTCCATTGCTGCCTCTGCCAATCGATGGCGGAGGACTAGAAGTTCAAGAAGCCTTGAGAAGATGTTCAGAATTAACATTTGTTTTTCTTTATTCCCTTTATTCTGTTCCTCCTTTGCTACTGACTTCAGTGCTGAAACAGCAATCTCCCTTACAAGAGACGGATCTTCAACCAGAACCCCTGAAAATAGCTACCAAGGAAACATTTACTTATAAACTTTCAGTACAAAGAATGCAATAAATTGTGTTGTTGATTTTATGACAGCCATTAAATTGGTCACACTGTTACATCTTAACCTGGAAATACTTCTGTGAAAGTCAGACTACATTTTATTTTATCAATATATAAAACGGGCCTTTTTGTCACATCATCCTTTATACCTTTTCATGCTTTATATTAAAATATCAGTGAAAAATATTAGGTCTGGAAACATTTTTATGTAACTCACAATAGCACCTGTTATAAAGAAATACCTGCTTGAATTTGTTTTCTACTGTTGTTCCATATATATTAAAATAAAACACAATTGGATGTCATGTATTTCTGCTGAAAAGCTTGACAAAACGTTAAAAAAATTAAAACCAAATGAGCAGCAAGCAGAAGACAGCAGGTAATATAAAAAACAAATACAGTAGTAAAGAAGAATTGGCTAGAAAAACAAGTTTGTCAACATCCTTAAGGCCAAATGCCTGCTAATCTGGTCAGTTTTTGCTTTATTTTGAGTGGAAGGACAGCAGGGAGGAGGAGGAAAAGAACTGAAATTGGGCATTTAATTAAATAACTGCAGCAAAAGAAAAAGCCCGGTTATGTGCCTGAGACCAAACTTGAACTAACAGTGGAACATAAAGTAGGGAATCAAATTATCCATGAAAGCAAAGTTAAAAACTTGTCATTATACTAGATTTCCTTTGACCAGAAGTTAGCCACTTCAAGTGCCTCTGGTATCGCTGTGAGAAGGTCCTCCATTGCGCATATGGCAGGACTCAGACCACATTGTAGTAAGTGGCCTGTGGTTTGCTCTTCTCCACACTCAAGTCGCAGACTCCACTTTGTAGCCTCATTTCCTAAGATTGGCTTTTCATCTCGTGGTGCCAGAGCGCAGTCTGTTCAGCGCCTTCCACATCGCCCAGTCTTCTGTGTCCAGGAGGGAGTTTCTCATCTGTATCAGCCATGCATTGAGGTTCCAGGTTTTAGCCTGCCACTTTTGGACTCTCGCTTGCTGTGGTGTTCCTGTGAATATCTCTGTGGATCTTAGGAAGCTGTTTCTTGATTAAAGGCATTGGCTTGCTGGCTGATATCTGAACAGAGGTTGGGCCAGGGATGTCAATGCCTTGGTCCTTTCATTACAGGCTGCAACTTCCCAATGGATGTCAGGTGATGCAATACTGCCTAAGAAGGATAATGTTCCAGTGGTGTAGGGCCCAGAAATCTATGATGATGCGGCACGTCTCATTAAGAGCCACATTCACTGTTTTAAGGTGGTGAAATGTATTCCACACTGGGTATGCATACACAGCAGCAGAGTAGCAAAGTGCAAGGATAGATGTTTTCACTGTGTCTGGTTGTGATCCCCAAGTTGTGCCAGTCAGCTTTCATATGGTATTATTTCTACCACTAACTTTGTGCTTAATAGTCAGGCAGTGCTTCTTGTAAGTCAGAGCACAGTCTAGAGTGACTCCCAGGTATTTTGGTGTGTTGCAATGCTCTAGTGGGATTCCTTCCCAGATAATCCTCAGGGCTTGAGATGCTTGTCTGTACTTAAAATGAAAAGCACACATCTGTGTTTTAGATGGATTAGGAATCAGCTGGTTTTCATGTAACAAGCAGTAAGAGAACCTAACGCTTTGGAGTGCTTCTGTTCAATCATTTCAAAGCTCCCTGTTTGAACGGTGATGGCACAATCATCAGCATAGATGAAACTCTCTGTCCCTTCTGGCAGTGGCTGGTCATTTGTGTAAATGTTAAACCAATAGTACCAGTGAAGAAACACTTACTACACTGATTGAGTTCTGCAACAGGAAGTACTTTGTGGTAACATGACTTCTGAGCAAGGGTAGTGAACATGTTGGGCAGCAATTCCCATCGGTGCTAGGTCCTTTTTTCTTTTTTGCTTTTATAGCAAAATAGAGGTGAAATAGTTCTGGCAAGGAGGAGAGTTTTTTGCATACTACAGAAATCAGTTTCTTTCTTTCTTTCTTTCTTTTCTTTCTTTCTTTCTTTCTTTCTTTCTTTCTTTCTTTCTTTCTTTCTTTCTTTCTTTCTTTTTTGTATGAAAGATCACTTTCAAGTATCCCAGTTAGAGATCCATTAAATGTTGCTCTCCTGTGACAACTGAAATCTAACTATGCTAAATGGTGAAGCTAACCTAGATTAAATATAAATTACATAGCAGTATGTGTTATTTATTTCAAAACAATATTAATTCACCATAAAATTTTGAAGAGCAAGACAAGCATACTTCCTTCTGTGTTTGAGAGCCATAGAAAGACCCAGGACTTTCCAGGGTCAGCCATGTATCCAGAGCAAGATGAAGTACTTGCTTGTCCAGTTGAATTGCCTCTTGGGCTGTCTTTGGCCTACAGATTTGCTGGAACTCTTGGAAGATATGACCCAAAGCTTTTGGGATTAAAGATATCAGGCCAAGGGATGGGTGAAACTCCAACAAATAGATGTGCTTCAAAGCTGTGCTTTAAAAAGAAGGGGAAAGATAAAAGAATGATGAAAACTTATGATGATGAAATAGAGGGGAGCTCTTGTTTTTTTAAAAAAAGTCAAGAGGATCTTCATAGTCAAGATAGAAATTTTTTATCATGTCAGAAGCGACTTAAGGCAAGTCTGGTGTGAGAGAATTGGCCATCTACAGAGAAAGTACCCAGGGGATGCGCAGATGTGTTATCATCCTGTTGAGAGGCTTTTCTCATGTCCCCACAAGCTAGAGTTGACAGACGGGAGCTCACCCTGTCTCATGGATTCGAACCGGAAACCTTCAGGTCAGCAACCCAACCTTCAGGGTCAGCAGTTCAGCCAGCACAAACCTATTGTGCCACCATGGCAATGATAGCAATAATGAACAAGGAAACCCAAAGAATAAAATAAAAGTTATTAGGTATCCTTCACTTCATATACAGCGAAATAACTGTGATGTTTTTAATTGGACTAATCATGTCATTGTAGATTTTTTTTAAAAGAACACCCAAATTTTGGTATTACAGAGACTTTATTTTTATCAACCAGAAATGAATAATTGTCAACCCAGATATTATGCATGCATATGTACTGGTGTAAGATACAAATAATTACATGCATACCTGTTTCTATGTTTGTGTTGGGAAAATAATTAGTTTTTAAATTTTTAGTTAGGCATGAGAAATAGAAATGCTGCAGCTTATTGCTTACGAACTACTCAGCTACCTGAACTTAATGAGCTTCCTAAAATAGAGTCACTATAATTATATTATATTGGCAGAGAAACAAATATTACTCACTGGCTGTTATTAACTGCAATTAATTGTTTTGGAACAACATATGGGGGGAAACCAAATTCTTGGATGCCACCTTTGGGTCCATCACGCCAAATCTTATGGTTATAATCACGCTGCGTATCTATCTGAAAATCAACAGGCAAAAATTTTCTACAAAATATAGAGATTGCTGCAATTTTTTAGGACACGTGCTTAAATAATGTATCAATGGCATTACAAGTATTGTAGATACAGGTGATGTGCTGGCACAATGGTCAAGAATGAGGTAAATATTTTTACACAATGTACATGTTTTGAAAATTAGATTCACATATAATAATATGCAACTTGGACCATTACGTTTTTCAATTACAATCGTAACATGTATGGCTGAATAGTTCCTTGGAGAACTGGTACCAAAATTACCCATGTCACACAACATTGTCAAAGGCCCACCCAACTGGCCATGCTGACTGGGACAGCTTGCGAACTTCAGTTCCCCCAAATAAACTTTACCAAGCTCTGACCTGGTACAACCTCGGTTGCAATGAGCGTTTGTTGTCCTGCGCATAACTCCAAGTCTGCTCACCTGCTGGTTCAATATATCCCTCACCAGCTGTGTGTGAAGCCTTAGGCAAGCACACTCGTCCTTATAGAGGTTCACAAAATATCCAAGGTGGAAATCAATTCGAGAGCGTCTAGACATGACATCGGTTATTGCTTGGGCCAAAGTAAATCTTTCTTCCAAAACTAAAGCATGTTGGTATGCTTCAAAGTAACTATCCAGGAGCTGAAAAGATGTTTAAAACAAAGAAAAGTTTATTTCTTTGTATTTTTTATACCACTTCCTATTAATTTTATATAATAATGATAACATTATTTCAGGATGAAAGAAATACTTAGGAAGTTTGAAATAAATACTTTGGGAGTTTGCCAGTTCTTTGCCCAGCATTTTCTTTATATTAAATGTCTATACAGGTCCATAGCCCAAATAGTTGCTTAGAGTTTTTTTAAAAAAAGGTTAAACACACTCACACAGATTTTGTCATATCTGAACCAGTCCTACACTCAGAGCCTCATCACATTACAATGTCATAGCACTATTATTCCACTTTAATATCATGGTAATCATGGTAATTATGGAATACCTTATGGAATTCTGGGATTTGCAGTTTAGGGGGGATGTTGACAATCCTCAGTCTGAGAGCTCTTAAAATCATAGACATGGAAGAGATCTTCCAAGGGCCATCCAGTCCAACTCCCTGCCATTCAGGAAAAGCCCAATCAAAGCACCCCCAACTGATGGCCATCCAGCCTCTGTTAAAAAACTTCCAAGGGAGGAGCTTCCACCACACTCCGAGGCAAAGAGTTCCCCTGCTGAACAACTCTTACAGTCAGGAAGATCTTCCTAATGTTCAAATCTCCTTTCCTGTCATTTGCTCTGAGTCCTAGTTTCCAAGGCAGCAAAAAGAAAAAAACAAACAACAAAGCCTGCTCCCTCTTCCTTCCACATATTTAAGACGCTCTTCACAGAACATGGTCTCCAGACTTTAGATCTTTGGGTCTCAATAACAAACGCCATATTTCCAGAGAATGTTGCCATGTAGTTTTGCAATGGCTGCAAGTATGCTTCCTGTCAAAATTCAAGGGGCTTGTCATTTAAAGCCCTACTTTAAAAATAAATAAAGGTCTTGACAAAAGTACAGCAGGCAAAGAGCCTTGGCATACATCCTAACCACCTTTTGGCTTTAATTGCTCAATTTAAAAATATATAGAAATTTGAGGAGAGCTTTGGAGGAAAAAATCTGCAAAGAAACAGAACAGTTTGCTTCTTCACAAATGTAAAAAGGACAGCAAATTGGATGAAGACTCTTCTGTCCAGCATCAAGTGCAACTGACCATAGCCTGTCTTGCCCAGAAAGGGATGCACTTGGCAGATCAACCAAAGGTGATCAAAGGCACAACAGGCAATTGATCTCACCTGTGCCTCTATAAATAACATTAGGTCCAAGTGGCCCTCAAGCTGTGCACTTAGTCCCTACCCTTCTGGGTTTTTTTGTGATGTTGAATTAAATTCCATTGTGAAATGCTAACAACAGCTTTTTGCCTATGTAGATATGTACAGTTCTACATACAATTATACCCAATAATACACACACAAACACCCACACATACACATGCTGCTCACACGTATGTATACCTGCCGTTTATTTTCCAAGAATCCTGTTTCACAAGTCCAAAGGTCAAGCAGCACTGCAAACCGATCCACTGACCCATGTGGCCACCCTGAATTCTTGTTGGAATTACTGCTGGATTTCTGGCCTTGGAAATAAAAAAAATTGCACAACAGATATTGCCAAGGAAACAAATATTCAAGCAGCCACAAAACCTACTGCTGAGGATCCTCAATTGATCTGGGTAGGCTTTCTTTCTCCAAGGTCTGTGTTTTAATTTGGCAGAAGGTCTCTCTGCTTCACACAGCCCAATAGTAGCCAACACACATAGAAGTTTCTTCAAGTGTTTCACCAAAGTCTGGATGATAGCTGGAGTCCCTAACATGACATCTGCAGATCCCACCAACACCTCCATCTGAAACTGTATCTTGCCAATTCAAATTGCCTCCTTTCAGAACAGGAAAAGAGAACAAGTGTTTCTTGTAAGTGATGGTAGCCAGGACCAATCTGTGAGTTGCGGGTTGCAACAAGAAGCACCCATGAAGGCGAGGGGGAGTGGCAAGGGATTCGAAGGGTAGCATTTCACCTGTAAGTGTGGTATCTCAGATGTGTTTTCTGTGTGTGACCTTTATGTGTGCCTTCAATCTAGGGTTGCCAGATGAAATATAGAACAGGGGTCCTGTACATTTATTGGTTGTGTAGAAGAAGACATTTCGCAGGTGCCACTTGCATGATAAGTGATCAATACTTGCTGGAATTCCCTCTTGTACGTTAACTGTTAAGGGTGCAGGAGCCCAGCCCTTATTACATCTGGCAGCCCTACCTGAATCCCATTGGTGGTCTGAGAATAGACTTATTCGATCCATTGACCACATTTGGACTGTGTCATTTTCTACACTGTTGCAGTGAAGAGATTACAGAAATAATAAATGTACCACCACCTTACCTCTTTCCCTTTCGATGTACTGGGTTGCCACAAGCAAAAGCTGTTCTTCTAGCTCTTTCAGGTCTTGGAGGGCTACATCATATATTACAAAAGCCCCCCTTTGGTCCTGTGTGTGAATGTACAAGTCTTCTACTGTGTAAAAGTCGTCATGATTTTCTACTTCTGCAAACTCCATGAACTGTACACTGTGAACCTACAAAACATATTTTTAAGAGAGAAATAAAAGCTGGCTACAAAGTGTACTACTAACTAAAACATGTTTGTATTTTTCACATCTTCTTGGCAAATCTCCAGAAATTTGGGAGAAGGTTCTGTTAGTGATGAGAAACAATTCAATGATCTTGACTGATAGTGAGTGGAGGAGTTTGAAGATGAGCCTAATGGAGGGTTTGGGTGCAGGTTTGGGTCTGTAAAACAGGAAATCAAAACACAACAGAACAACACTTTTGAAAAGATATTATAGTTGCCACATCGCCAACATGTGAATGATAACCAAATATGGAAAGACAAAATGTAGGAAATGTAAATGTTATAGTGAAAGTACTTCTTGCTTATTTTTATGTGAACACACTTGTATCTGAATTGCTTTTACATTGTAGACATAATACCCTTATACACAAATGTACAGGGAAATTTTGAGTGGCATCCAACCTCTTCATGTAAGCAGAAAGAGGCCACATTTACAGAATGAGAGTTGCATCCATGGAAGGAAAAGGGTACTCTTTTCAGTGCATGAGTAGCAACCTGTCTCCTCTTCAGTAACAGCATGCAACAAAGTGTTGTCGAAGGCTTTCATGGCCAGGATCACAGGGTTGTTGTGTGTCTTTCGGGCTGTGTGGCCATGTTCCAGAAGCATTCTCTCCTGACGTTTCGCCCACATCTATGGCAGGCATCCTCAGAGGTTGTGAGGTATGGAGAAAACTAAGCAAAGAGGTAAATATATATCTGTGGAAAGTCTAGGGTGAGAGAGGTCAGTGTGAATGTGTGTAGTTAATCACTTAACATTGAAAAGCTTATCTGCTGTCTTCTTCCTGCCTCTGGGGCATCCTTTGTTTAGAGTCGTTAACTGCCCTAGGTTGATTCATGTCTGGAAATCCTCTGTTTTCAGAGTATTGCTTTTTATTTACTGTTCTGATTCTTGAGTTTTTTAATACTGGTAGCCAGATTTTGTTCATTTTCATGGTTTCTTCCTTTCTGTTGAAGTTGTCCACATGCTTGTGGATTTCAATGGCTTCTCTGTGTAGTCTGACATGATAGTTGTTAGAATGGTCCAGCATTTTTGTGTTCTCAAATAGTATTCTGTGTCCAGGCTGGTTCATCAAATGCTCTGCTATGGCTGATTTCTCTGGTTGAATTAGTCTGCAGTGCCTTTCATGTTCTTTGACTCTTGTTTGGGCGCTGCGTTTGGTGGTCCCTATGTAGACTTGTCCACAGCTGCATGGTATCCGGTAGACTCCTGCAGAAGAGAGAGGATCCCTCTTGTCCTTCGCTGACCGTAGCATTTGTTGAATTTTCTTCGTGGGTCTGTAGATGGTTTGTAGGTTGTGCTTCTTCATCAGCTTCCCTATGCGGTCAGTAGTTCCCTTGATGTATGGTAAGAACACCTTTCCTCTGGGTGGATCTTTGTCTTGACTCTCATGGCTTGTTCTTGGCCTTGCAGCTCTTCTGATGTCTGTGGTGGAGTATCCATTGGCCTGTAGAGCCCAGTTTAGGTGGTTGAGTTCACCTTGGAGGAGGTGAGGTTCGCAGATTCTTTGTGCACGGTCTGTCAGGGCTTTGATTGTGCTCCTTTTTTGACTTGGGTGATGGTTGGAGTTTTTATGAAGGTATCTATCTGTGTGTGTAGGTTTTCTGTAAACTGTGTGGCCCAATTGTTGATTGGGTTTGCGGATGACCAGAACATCTAGAAATGGCAGTTTTCCTTCCTTTTCTTTTTCCATGGTGAATTGGATGTTTGGGTGGATGCTGTTAAGATGGTCCAGGAACTTGCTGAGTTCTTCCTCTCCATGGCTCCAAATCGTGAAGGTGTCATCTACGTATCTGAACCAAACAGTTGGCTTTTTTGGTGCTGTTTCTAGGGCCTGTTTTTCAAAGTATTCCATATAGAAATTTGCTACTACTGGGCTGAGAGGGCTCCCCATGGCCACTCCATCCTTCTGTTCATAGAATCCAGTGTCCCACTGAAAGTAGCTAGTGGTGAGGCAATGGTGAAACAGGGCTGTGATGTCTTCTGGGAAGTTTTGTTTGATTAGTGTGAGGGTGTCAGCTACTGGGACTTTGGTAAAAAGGGCATGCAACAAAATTTAGGGGAAAAATTGGTTCCTGGTTTAAAAGTGTTATCCCTATTTAATTGTGTGGTACTTACTTTGAAAGGATTTGTTATACTGCAGAAAATTTGTTTTTGTGGCTGCCACAAACTATGTTGAATTGGTTGAGACTCTATGACAATGGTTCTCAACCTGTGGGTCCCCAGATGTTTTGGCTTACAACTCCCAGAAATCCCAACCAGTTTATAAGGATTTTGGTGAGTTGAAGGCCAAAACATCTGGGGACCCATAGGCTGAGAACCATTGCTTTATGAGATATTCGTTGAAAAACTAGAAGAAGAAGAAGAAGAAGAAGAAGAAGAAGAAGAAGAAGAAGAAGAAGAAGAGGAGGAGGAGGAGGAGGAGGAGGAGGAGGAGGAGAGGGAGGGGGAGGGGAGGGGGAGGAGGAGGAGGAGGAGGAGGAGGAGGAGGAGGAGGAGGAGGAAGTAGAAGTAGTAGTATTTCTTGCCCGCCTCTCCTCATGATGGGTTTTAGTATTGTTAAAACACATATTCACCTGAAACAGTCTTTAAAATACACATATTGAAACATATTTCTACAAATTACATATTAAAATACACAAAACAGAGATTAAATATAAGATGTAAGTTTAAAATTAATCATTAAAACTATTGCAAAATGTGCTGCTGGATGTCTCACAAAAACAACAATTTTGCAGTTTAATAAACCTTCTCCATGTTTTTATGATAGAGCCAATTAAGAAATGATATTTATAACCCAGGAACAAAAATCATGTTACCCATAGTGTAATTTACACAAAGATTCGGACAAAAAGAGATGTAAGAAAACAGTGTAAAATCTCAAGTCAGCGTACCTGCTGGAACTCCTTGTTTTGGAAGTTGCTTGTTTTGAATTATATATTGAGCAAAACTCTCCTCATTCAGATTATTTACAAGGGCCTTCTAAAGTTTTGACATTATAGTAATCCTGTATTACTGTTGGGTTCCTAATCTCTAAAGGTTAGAAAACCCCATCTTCAATTTGGGGAAAAGGGGCTGCAAATTGGCACCCCATGCAACGGTGTTCTGATATGCTTTGCATGCACGTATGGACTCCTTTCGTTCTTCAGCTCTCTTTGTCCTCAGTGAAAGACGTTTCTAATTCAATGTAAAATTAGAATGCTACAGACTTGCTTAATCTGTAAAATCATGCTGCAATTCAAAGTATAATTTCTAAAGATCAAGCCCTATTGGGATTGCTGGACCATTAAGGTACAAGGGCAAAGCATTTCCACTGTCTATATTCCAAATTATAGAGCCCCCAATAGCGTAGTGGGTTAAACTGCTGAGCTGCTGAACTTGCTGAATGAAAGGTCGGTGGTTTGAATCTGGGGAGTGGAGTGAGCTCCTGCTGTTAGCCCCAGCTTCTGCCAACCTAGCAGTTCAAACACATGCAAATGTGAGTAGATCAATAGGTCCTGCTCCGGGGGGAAGGTAACGGCACTCCATTCAGTCATGCCGGCCACATGACCTTGGAGGTGTCCACGGACAACACCGGCTCTTCAGCTTAGAAATTGAGATACACCATCCCCCAGAGTTGGACAAAACTAGACCTGATGTCAGGGGAAAACCTTTACCTTTACTATATTCCAAAAATATGGGTTGGGGAAGGGAATTTTGTAGTGCTTGTGTTTTATATTCTTGCCTAGCAGTTAAGAAAGGGCAGCTTAGAATTGGATAAGGAGCAGCCAGATGAACTTCCCCAAAGAAAACAGCCTTGAATTTTCACACCATACTTTGTCAGCTTGATTAAACAGAGCATGTCACAAATAGAGCCAAGCCCATTCCCTTTGAAATAAGACTGAGAATTCCCATAAAGACCTTGATGTGGTCTTGTACTTTAATACACTGTGTATACTAAGCAGATGTTCTGTGACAAATTATCTCACCTTATAGTCTGCTGGCGTATAATGCACATAGGAGTGTGAGTCAAGCCCACCAAAGGCACCAATGCCCCCCTTGGCTGCATTTACCCAACAGGAGTCTTCAGCTGTGGAAGCCAAATGGCCAGCATTCAAGGCAAGGCCTGAAGTGTTGATTGTTAGTGTTCTTTCTATGGATCTGAAGTAGTTGAGGATTCCCAAGCAAATTCTCTGGTACAAATTGGACAGCAATAACATGTATAAATTAAAACAACCATAACAACCACCACAAGTAGGAAGGCAATATAACCTTGAATCGTAAGTTTTCAAGATTTCCTTCCTTTTTTTTTACCTGCAGTTCCCGAATCCTCAAGTGCTGCAAATAAAGGAGAGATAAATAGGCTCCTTTTCTTGAGACAAGGTCCTTGGCACTGGCCTCCACGTCCTCATCTAGCCCCAGCAGCCGCAAAGTGGTTGTATAACTATATATTGTTTTTTCCAAGAAGGAGAAATTTAATTAATCACTGCTCCTCAAACAGATTTTAAGACACATCTAAATTAAATAATCTCTTTATATTTGTTTTCTAGATGTGAACTCCCTACTGAGGTTACTTACACAGAAAACTCTGCACCAGCATCAAATTTACAAAGGAAGAGGAAATATATTGATTCAGTCACATTTTAGGTGGTAAGCGGTAAATAAGGAACATCTATGTTGTTGATCTAGTTGGTAAGATGATGCATTAGGACACTGGGAGACCAAAAGAAAGTAAGAGAAACTTCTTCTGCTCAAATCTTGCCAAGAAAACCTCACAACAACAACAATATTCAATCACATATAAATACAATGCACTCATTTAAGGCACTAAATCTCTACACACAGGCCTGTAGCGAGGGGGCGGTTTTAGGGGTTCAACCCCCCCCCCCCCCAAAATTTTCAGATTATTAAAAAAAAACCTGGTTTGCTCATGAATTTTAACTGGTTAACCAAATTCCCATGCTAAGTCTATGAGACACAAAACATTAAGAGTTCCTCCAGGCACTATTTCAAGCAGATATTGACAGGTTTGTAGCGGGGAGAGGTGTGTGCTAGGGGTTCAACCCCCCCCCCCCCCCCGAAATTTTCAAAACCCCTCCTGAAATTTTTTTCTGGCTACGGCCCTGTCTACACATCCCAGTTATGGTTAAGATATTTCAATTCAGAGAAAGTACCTTTATCTTTTCACAGCATGTAACACTCCCTCATTTCCCGCCCTGTTCTTTCCTGTCTCTATCCATAACTATTTCCCCTAAATTCCTGAAGCAGGTGAGACATACAGCTCACTTCCCGGTAGGCATTAGGATATGAGAAAGAATGATTCATATACTAGCCCAGTGGTTCTCAACCTGTGGGTCCCCAGGGGTTTTGGTCTTCAACTCCCAGAAATCCTAACAGCTGGTAAACTGTCTGGGATTTCTGGAAGTTGTAGGCCAAAACACATGGGGACCAACAGGCTGAGAACCACTATACTAGACAAAGTGAAAGAAATAGGAGCTCTTTCTGGTGATGGAAAGTTACTGTCTGTTATAGCACATGGTTTTCCTAATAATGCATCTTGTATTTTAGCATGCTTTGTTTTGTGGTTGGTCACTTGGCTTTCTTGTATGTAAACACAGTCAGAATCAACAAGTGTGACTTCTGGAGCACTCTGAGGAAATCCCAGTGTGGGAGGGGAGCCAGACAGCTATTAAAGTATTATTTTAATATCTAATTTTAACCTTAGAAAAGTAAAAGTGAATGCATTCTCATTACATAAGCTTTTATAGCATGGGTGTTCGCAGACCAAGGAGTTTATCACACAAAGTAGGTAAACCGCAATTACAGCAGTGTCTTTGCCTGGACCTCATTACATGAAGCCGTTCCTTTTCTGTGATTCTCTTAGTGGAAGCCAATATGGAAAGTCTTTCTTTTACAAACACAGATAATCTGATGTTAACCTGCTTTTGTTAAAGGAAAACATTCCAGCAGTCTCCCACTGAAAGAACAACAGAAGAGGAACGATGTCATAAGTCCCACTGTTATCCTGTTGAAATTGTGATTTACTTGCCTCATGTGATAAAGCCCCAAGATAAACTCTCATCAGATGGGGACTATCACATTGAGTGACATTCCTAGGTATGTTCTTCATTACCCTAAAGATATGTATCTATATCAACAAGCAAAATATGCCACTGAGGAACCCTGAGTTTCTGCTGTTCTTATTAGATAAGTAGCATGCTGTACTCATACATTTTGCCGTATATATTTTTCTGTCTACACATGCTACACATACACTTTTAAGCATAAAAGACAAGCACAATGAAAAAAGAACCAACAATATTAGTTTCACCTTGTGTCTTTCTTCTTTCCTGAAAATCTAGAGCCCTTCTTCAGACAGCTATTTTCCATCCCTTGATCATTAGTTGCAGTGGCAGGATTTTCATCATCGCCATTTGCTTGTAGTTCCTACCCATATTTAAGGATTAAGTATTATGGCCCAACATTTCCTTAACACAAGCTTTTCATGTTTCAGTGATATATAAATGTAAAACTATCTGAGCTGGGGAACAGTTTTGTGAATTTTTCATGGATTTAACTCAAAGTATTAACATTTTCATACACTGAGATAACCTTTTAAAAGGACTAAGAATCTCTTACTCTGTCAAAACAATCAAAGAACCAAAAAAAGGAAAGCAGAAGGAAATCTCTTAGAAAACAGGTCAGTTGGGTATAAGTTTTACATGCATTATCAATAACATCATGAATTACAGTATATGCAAAGGGAATATTTAACATTGTGATCTCAAAGAGTGACTTTTCAAGATTGATGGCCTGGCCCCAAACCTGATACTCAATAGTCATTGAGTAAAAAAACTTACAGATAGTAATCTGCATTGTTTCACAACTCTTGGTTGTTAAAAGATATGCATTCAGGATCAGCCAATGCTTTTTATCACTTCAGACAACTGTGGAACAAACTGCAGTAACTTCAAGATAATAGAGGACAGTGGTTTCATACAGTTCACTAAACATCTCAATGACAATATCAGAACTTTACCCTGCATTGCAGTTCCCATTTCCATTTCAGAAAATTCATTCTCAAAGTAGCATGTAGAAATCCTACAGGGACCCACACAAATTTCAAATGAAACTCCCCTTGCTGTTACCTGGTGGAATTCCGGATTGTGATAAACATTTTCCCAGATTTGATCATATTGATGTGAATTAAAAGTCATAAAAGCTGATGTACTTTGCTTCGGTTGTAGTACTGCTGCCGCTTGCTCTTGGAGAGTCTCCATGACCCACTCCAAATTGGAAACCTAATTGGTTACAACAATGTATCATGGTTCACCAAAAAAAGAGTTCATATCAGAGACTACATTGTTTCATATGTAATCTGGCAAGTTTACCCTCTCATGACATCAGGAAGCATGGTGAAATAGCCCTAGATAGAAAACTGAAAACACTGTATTTTATTTAGGATCTCATTTTCCCAAAGCTTATTCTATTTTGGTAAGGCCCAAGCCTCTACATTTTGTGCATTTCCCAGGTGAAGGCACCATTTTTCCCTATTTTTTCTGTTAAACTTTTTGGGTCAGCAATCTTCTAGCAGACAATACTGACATTTGTAGTGGGTGCAACCACAACCACAAGTAAGAAGAGTCTCTTTCTTTCTTACACACACACACGTTTCCCTTCTCTTCCTAACCAGTAGGCTGCCCATGGAGTGAGATTATCATTAGAGGTTTGAAGAGAACACTTCCAGAAAGCCTTTGAAATTAGGAGAAGGGTCACAGATTGTCTAGCACTGCCTTCTACTTTGGAGGACAACACCCAAAAAGAAATGGGATAATAAAATGGGGAAACAGCTTCCAGAAAGTAACTCCAGTATGGGAATGTCTATAAACAGATTACTGAAGGTAAAACATTAACACAAGTAATAGAGAAGTGTTTGCTTTTTATACCAAAGACAATAGACTGGAGACAGACATCCATAGTCTGTTCACCACAATGAATGACCACAATGAATGGGACTTAGGCTTAATTTTAGCTCTCTATTGGTTTTCAAGGAACCAAGTCTCAGTAATTTGAGTTGGGTTTAATTTAGTAGTGTTTTTATTTATTTATTTATTTTAAAAGCTTTAAAGCCAATGAAAGCTTTAATAGAGAATTTCAATATTGCTAAAACATGATATGAGAGACATAGAAAATTTGAAAAGGATGTCTCACCAAGTCACCAGAGTTCTCAGAGGCACAATGGGTTAAAACCTTTGTGCCGACAGAACTTGCTGACCAACAGGTCGGTGGTTCAAATCCGGGGAGAGCTAGTGAGCTCCCCCTGTCAGCTCCAGCTCACAATGTGGGGACATGAGAGAAGACTCCCACAAGAATGGTAAAACATCAAATATCTGGGCATCCCCTGGGCAATGTCCTTGCAGATGGCCAATTCTCTCACAACAGAAGCAACTTAAAGTTTCTCAAGTCACTCCTGACATGAAAAAAACCCAAGTCCTGAGTGAAGAGATTTTTCAGAGTACTGTAAGTGGCTGTACGATTCTTTTTCAGTCAATTATATTAGAGTTGGTCTGCACAAGTCCAAAACCTCAGGCTCACCCTGAATAGATTGCTGTCTGTCTTCATGACACATATCAACTTCTGGTAAGTACAGCAGTGTTTTTTTTTAAAACCAACTTGACTGAAAACCTTGGCATATCCCAAAGCATGGGGTCAGTCTAAACCAGGCATGGACAAACTTCGGCCGTCCAGGTGTTTTGGACTTCAACTTCCTAACAGCCAGTAGGTTGTTGTGGGAGTTCAAGTCCAAAACACCTGGAGGGTCGAAAGTTTCCCATTCCTGGTCTAAACAGCAGTATCAGGTCTAATTCAGACTGATCCACTGTCCATAGTTGACACTAGTGCCCTTACCTTTTCCCTGCACACACCAGTGCAGGGGGAAAAGATGGATCATTCCTATGTTGCCACCAGAATGGGACATTCATGAAGGAAGAAGACGAGAAGCAAGCGGACTCTAGATTTGGTACATACCTGATAAATCCTGGTCTGGTCAAGATTTACACTGGACTACACTGGTCAGTAGAAATGCATCCTTAGATATGGTTGAACATTGTAAACTGTTTTGGTCCTGTTTACCTTTAAAAGGTTTGACTGAATGAGCAGCATTTCATCCACCTTTTTCCATTGTTTCAATTTCATTAGTAGTTTTTGTTGCCATGGATCTTGTTTAGCTTTAATCTGCAAACACAAAGGACAGACATGTAAAAGAAAATGGCACATGCATATATGAACATTACTCAAGATAATGCAGTTGTACCGGATAACCCCATTGAATAAAAGTATTGCAATGGCTTCTTGTGCAGCTGCCTAACCCACAAAAGTCTGGATGTCAGCCTTGCACCAGCTCCTTGAATAACTAGTACAAAGGACCTTATGCATGTGGAACTGAAACACACAAGAATGCCATGGAAAGTACATTCCTGACCCCAATCCAGCAACGGTGGTCAGTGGCAACCAATAGTGGGGGAACTAGTGGCCCTCCTGGTGAAGACTACAACTCCAATCAGCCCCAGGCAACATAGACAATAGTGAAAAATGAAAAATAATGAGAACTGCAACCCAACAACATTTGAATGTCAACAAGATACCCATCCTTAGTGAAGATTATCAGTCTTCTGCTGGTAGATTGTTGTGTGTTCAAAAAGGAGTTATGCGGGGAGATAGGACAGGAAACCTTGCAGCCTGTAGATTTCAAATGCAAGTGTACTTGAATACTTTGCAAAAAAAATGACTAGGTGGGCATTTTCCCATCTTCCCACTATACAGCTGATTGGTATTGTCTTATTGTTTCTCTGTGCCTTCCAGTCTTCAGCTTAAGATGAAGAACTCAATCATTTGTCACTGAAATTTGGGAAGTGGGAAGTCTATTGACAGTTTCCTAAAGTGTGATCACAGAAATGCATCAACACACCAGACTCTGTTGTTTTTACCTTTTTAAAAGGAATCCAGTTGGCTCTCTTTTTCAATGCCATTTTAGGATTCATACCCCAGCTCTCCAGTCCTGGATTTGCAGCATCATAAACAGGAAAAGTTCTCATGGTCTGTTGCTCACTGAAAATGCTTCTAAACTTTTGCAAGACCTAAGTGCCTCAAAAAAAAAGCTCATCAGATTACAGAAATCAGAACACACATGCCCACTGGACACTGGAAGTGTTAATCCATGTTTATATAAGAGTTTCTGAAACAGAATCTATTTATTTCATGTAGCATCATTACTGTGAAGGCAGAAAATGCTATTTACACTTATAATTTCTACTTAGCAGACAATTGTTGATTTAAAACTAATATTAATTGTACTTGAAGCCTGAATCTAATTTAAATCAAGGGTGGGGGAGTAATTGTGCAACTCTCCATATGTTGTCAGATTGTACTTCTATCAGCAAGAGCCATATGGAGTTACAGATCAACAACATCTAGAGGGACACACTTTGTCCACCCTTGAACTAAATTAATGGGTGTTGATTTATCACTCAGCTATACTTTCACTGGGGAAAAAAACAATAATTAGAACTAGCAATTGGATTTAGATCAAAACTCTTAGATTGTCCTTACCAAAAGAGAAGTTTGTTAATATTTATTGATGTTGAAGTACTTGACAGTTTTGGACTGATTTGCAGTGACAGTAAGTCAAAACAGCATGTAGAAGACAAAACAGTCAGTCAATCATATAAAGCAAGTTCGTATCCTATCAAAAGATTTCTTTCTCTAGAGATATTTATTACTGCTCTTACTATACAACTAGAAACAAAAATATTACTGCTTGGGATTGGTAGTGAACGAAGTACTTGTCTTTGGTATAGTATGCAAGTATGCAAGATGGGAATCTGATCATATGCTAAGTGTTAGAAAACGGAGAGTCAATTCAGGCCTTACAGGTAGCACTGAACACGATTCACAAACACTATTGCATTTTGTTGGCATAAATAATATGAAATTTAAATTACCATGGAAAGAAGTTCCATCTCACTAGCAGAATGCCTGAGGTCTTCTACATCATAGCTGATACCAAACTGAGAAAGCAAAAGTCTGAGTTGGGGCTTCAGGTCTTCAATTTCTGCATTGTGTTGGGGAAGTGCAGAGGCAGCTTCCTTTGATGAGTGTCCTGGAAGAGGGCAGAATCATGCAAACACCACAAGAATAATTACACACGGTGAAGCCATAGGAGGCATAAGTTCCTGAAACATGTTTTTAAAAACAGCTATGGGTGCTTTGGGCATCAGACATCTGTTCAAGGACAGTCCCACTACCAGGCAGAGTAAAACACCTTCCCATTCCATGGCATCTCAAACCATTCCAAGTCTGCGAGAGGACAAACTTGTGTGTGATGGACGTACTATCCTGAGCTAAGCTTGAAGCATCTGGCATGCATTGCCTCCTTTACACTGATAAAATGAAATACAACTGCCACTCCAGTTTGTTTCTCTTCATGGAATTGGGGTCACTTTGGAGAGGGTTTTGCAGGTAGTGAACTAGGAAGTGCAAACACAGCTTTCACTAAAGACCATAGAATCATAAACTTGGAAGAGACCACAAGCGCCATCTAGTCCAACGCCCTGCCATGGAGAAAGACCCAATTAAAGAACTCTGGAAAAATAGTTATTCAATCTCTGTTTACAAAAATTGTTGAGCAGCTCACACAGTAAAAAAAAAAAAGTACAGTACTGTCAATTTTTTTATCGTGTCAGAAGCAAGCAAGTTGCTTTTGGTGTAAGAGAGTCAGCCGTTTACAGAGATGTTGCTCAGGAGATGCCCAGATGTGTTACCATCCTGTGGGAGGCTTCTCTCAAGTCTCTGCATGGGAAACTGGGGCTGACAGATGGGAGCTCACTAGAAAGTATTCTAGTAAAAGGAAGAGCTGAGAGTACTTTCTAATGTTTAGGTGGAATCTTTTTTCTTGTAATTTGAATCCATTTGTTCATGTTCTCTGCAGCATCAGAAAACATGCAGACTCTATCATATACATAACTTCCCTCAGATATTTAAAGGGTTATTATATTACACCTCTGCCTTTTCCCCTCCAAGCTAAACGTAAGGCTTGGTTTCCCAACCTTTGGTTTACAGATCTCCATATTTATAAAAAGCAATACATGTCAAGCGAGCCCCTGATGGCACAGCGGATTAAACTGCTGAGCTGCTGAACTTGCTGACTGAAAGGTCGGTGGTTCAAATCCAGGGAGCAGGGTGAGCTCCTGCTGTTAGCCCCAGCAACCTGTGGCAACCTGTGCTGGATGGGGTTGCACTCCTCCTGAAACCACAGGTCCGCAGTTTGGGGGTCCTCCTGGATTCAGCGTTGACGCTTGAAGCACAGGTGTCGGTAGTGGCCGGGAGGGCCTTTGCACAACTCAAACTTGTGCACCAACTGCGACCATACCTCGTGCAGTCTGACTTGATCACGGTGGTCCATGCCTTAGTTACCTCTAGACTGGACTACTGTAATGCGCTCTACGTGGGGCTTCCCTTGAAGACGGCCCGGAAATTACAATTGGTCCAACGCTCGGCTGCCAGATTAATAACGGGGGCAAGTTACAGGGAGAGATCCACTCCCTTGTTTAAGGAGCTCCACTGGCTGCCGTTCATCTTCCGGTCCCAATTCAAGGTGCAGACCATCATCTATAAAGCCCTAAACGGTTTGGGACCCACCTACCTCCGTGACCGTATCTCCCTCCATAAACCTGCCCGATCTTTACGATCATCCGGGGAGGCCCTTTTATCACCACTGTCTATATCCCAGGCCCGCCTTGTGAGTACAAGGGAGAGGGCCTTTTCTGCTGCGGCCCCCCGACTATGGAACTCACTGCCTACTGAAATCAGGCAAGCTCCCACTTTGTTAGCTTTTAGGAAAGACCTGAAAACATGGCTCTTTCGCTGTGCTTTCGGTGAGTAATTTCTGTTATATATTTCTGTGTTCATCCCCCCCGAACATCTATCCTCTAAACTGCCCCACTTTCATATGTCCCTGTCCACATTGGAGTACCCCTCTGTCCCTCTCACTCCATCTTTGTGTTCATGCGGCCTGCTCTTGTTTTACTGTTTCTTGATTCCTTGATGTGGTGTTTATTATTATCTATTGTATTACTTTTAATTATGCTATGACATGCTGTTTTTATATTTTATTATACTGTATTGCTCTGGGCATGGCCCCATGTTAGCCGCCCCGAGTCCCCGCTGGGGAGATGGCGGCGGGGTATAAATAAAGTATTATTATTATTATTATTATTATTATTATTATTATTATTATTATTATTATTATTCTGCCAACCTAGCAGTTTGAAACCATGCACATGTGAGTAGATCAATAGGTACCACTCCGACAGGAGGGTAACAGCGCTCCATGTAGTCATACCGGCCACATGACCTTGGGGGTGTCTACGGACAACGCCGGCTCCTCGGCTTAGAAATGGAGATGGGCACCAACCCCCAGAGCTGGACATGACTAAATTTAATGTCAGGGGAAAACTTTTACCTTTACCTTTATGTCAAAACAGCAGAAGAGGAATAATTTTCCACAACGGTTAATAGGACAGCATCCTACAAGCACATGTAGGCAGCACTTTATCTTGGGGCTTTAAGGAAGCCATCCAAAACACCAAACTTTAGCCGCCATCACTGTACCCTGTCCTTGACCTGGCACTCCTCACCCTCCCACCTGATGGTGTGCTGGACCTTTTTCCCCCCACATAAACTTCTGCAGAGAGGCTTTTTCAAGTTACACTTCAAAACCCTTATATATACTATATAATTAACTGTCACAAATGTCCTTTTGCACAACCCTTTATTGACACACTAAGAATTTTAATCACTATGCAACAACTTGCTAAAGTTCAATAAAGCTCATGAGGGTTTGTAGAGTTATATGTAATCTAATTTATTACCTTATTACTTGGCAGTAATGGGCCATCTGTGTTCCTATCTTACACTTTGCTCTATCATTGCCTTTAATGTTTTACTTAATCATTTTTCCTGTTTAATCAATCCAGCTTAGATCTATATAGCAGATGAAGATAGACTTTATTTAATATCTTTAAAACAAATGGTTCTGGATAACGTGTTACTGAAAGCAAACAGCAAAGCAACAAATCATCTTGATTAGCTCTCTGTCCCCATAAAAACCCATTTTCCCTGCAAAGTTAATAGCCAGATGCAGACAGAGTAGTCTACATATTCCCCTACAGCTACTATCCTGAAATGACCTTAGCTTCTTTTCAAGGAAGAGAGAGAGTTCCTGCACTAAAAGTCACCAAAAGTCAAATTAGTTGTAATATCACACAGACACAAACTGCACAGCACCCACCATTTAGCCAAAGGGAGGAGAGGAGATAAGTGGGGCAAACCCACTTTCCCCAGAACCAGTACTGCAGTTTTGTACAATAGAGATTTCCAAAAAGTTACCTTTTGGACTACACAGCCCAGAATCCCCAAGGTAGCATGAGACGTGGGGTGTTGATTGGACAATTCTAGGAGTGGCAATCCAAAAGGTATTTTTCCAAGCTCTGCTTAGAGTAGAAATTGTAACTAGAAAAATACAAAGACCTTGCACAACAATTACAGAGTTATTGTGATGAAAATGACCGCCTGGCACAAAAGAATACTCTCTAAATGGCCTGGACCTCCACTGACACCATTTTTTTTTACTTGAATGGCCATTGAGGGTGGTGAGGATTGTAGTTCAATGCAGCTGGAGTGCATCCAGGTGAGTAAGGCATGTAAATTAAATTATTTCTTACCATGTGGCACAGATGTGCAAGGCCTGACAAAGAGCTGAATATTGGACGATAAGAATTCCGTTTTGTTGAAAGTCTTGAAAGCATCCTCCTCATTCCAGGATTGTTGTCTGTCAACAGACACTTCTGTCCTGTGAGAGACAGGCAGGTACTGGAGTGCCTACAAGATATGAACACAGATATGTCACAGGCATTGCTTGTCTTGAAAGCACAGAAAGGATCAAAGAACAAGTACCAAGTGCCACTGAGGAACCGAGCAAGCCTAACTCTTATGTTCCCCACCCCCAATCCATGAAAAAAACCTATGGCAACTGTAGTACAGTGCTATCCCCATATCAATGGGGCCAATATCTGGTTTAATTTATTTATGTTCATCAACATATGTCCTTTCTAAGCATTTTGTAGTTCTCCCAGGGCAACTGTATGGCATTATTCGTGTTGTATTCTAGAACTACATCTCTCTGACCATAAGACACTACACCTAGTGAATATATCAGCAAGCAGTTTATTGAAGAATATATATAAAAGCCAAGCAATAAAAAGGATTAAAAGGTAAAGTCTCAAAAGGTTTCTTCAAAATATCAGCAATAGTCCACCACTTCCAGGGTGCAGGAATAAATCACAAGGTATAAGGTTGTAAAATCCAAAAACACAAGGCACGAACTTGGTAAACTGGAGCCAGGAAAGAATACACTTGGATTCAAAGAGCAAAACTTGGCATGACAGGAACCATGAATCATAACCCATATAGGAAACTTAAAGCATGAACAGGAATGACTGACTTGAAGTACCAACATTGACCCGAATGAAGTAACAGACTTTTCCCTTTGCCTTAAAAAACCTCCTCCCCTGAGAAAAATACATTTCTTTCACTTTCTCAGCAGATAATTTTTCTGCTCTTTTTTTCTCTAAGACAAACTGCTGACAAAGAAGCTGGGAATTCTCTGTTTACAAAAGTCTTGCCTCCTATCTGCCAGCTCATTACCCTCTGCAGCTGCATCTGTATCTCAAGAATCTCCCTCAAAAAAGCGGCCCCTTTCAAAAATTTGGCCTTGTGACTCTATTCTCTGTTCTGAAGAAGCCTCTGGCTCTAAGGCAAGGTCAAGACCATCAACCCCATTGCAATCAGACACAGGCCCAGGCCCAGAAACCTCATTGATGTCAGGCACTAACATAGGTAACACAGGTTGATCTACAACAGTTTGGGCAGAAATCCTTCATTGCAATAGTTTGCTATTATCTGGGATTTCTTATATCCATGTGATGTCCAATAACATATCTCTCATGAAAATAGAGGTTATACTAATGGGAATGGATGGGGATTTCAGGCCTTCTTTCAAAATTTCAAATCATGGGGATTCACATTCTGCATGTTTTGGAGTTTTGACATTTATAGGAGAAGCTTTGGCTTTGCTACTTCCAGAAAATATTGACAACTCTTTATTTTCATGAAACAAGTTAAGAATATCACTGCTTGTTTCCTACAGAAGGTTCTGATGATGCCACATGTGGGTGAGGTGATATAGAGGTATATCTGGAGCCGTGAGGTCATTATCTGTTTTGTAGCTGGTAACATTACTCTGACTGAATTATTTGTAATTAAACCCCCACACACAGCAATATCAGAAAGGAGGCAGGAGAGTGTCGCACCGCAGAATAGTTCACCTTGCTATGGACACCAAGTCACACACAGAAGGAAGTCTTTTGTAGTTTTATTGAGCAAAAGCAAATATATATAAATCAAAGCAGGCATATCTAAGTTTCCAAAGTTGCTGTAAAAGAGTCAATAAAAATCCAATAGTTTGTAAGCCAAACCAGAGCCAATGAATCCAATAGTCCATAGGCAAAACAGTAAACAATAAATCCAAAAGAACATAGACCCAAAGATGATAAAGATCCAGGAACAGGAGACTTCTCTAAGGCAGGAAGCAGGAACATCCACTCAGATGAAGCGAGAATTTGCTTTGACAAAAATCTGTCTCAAAACACAGTTTTAAAAGTAACCCAAGAATGCATTTCTCTTTCCTTCAGAGGCCCTCTCACTTCCCAGCCAACCTTACACTCCAACAAGGCTGAGACATTCCTTTTTATAACAAACAATCAGCCCTAGATAATGATGGTGCCCCTTCAAGGTCGGGTACCTCGTTATCTCACCTGAACTGGGGCTTGAGACATCTCCGGCTCATTAATTCCCATGGGAATGTCATCCTGGCTGTTATCTATGGCCGGCTGAGTCAAGAGTTCATTCTGCTCAAGCTGCATTTCTCAAGCCTCTGAATCAGCCTGCATAATTCCCATCCCCATGCCATCATCCTGAAATTCATCTTGCATCCCATCATCTGGCTCTTGTATCTGAAACCCAGAATCCCCTTCTTCATCCTCACTCTCGCTCTGCAGGCTATGCTGTTGCTGAGTCACAACAGAGAGAAGATTTTCCCCTGCACAGCCACCTTTTATGGGCCAGATGATGATAGATGGGGAAATCAGTTTTCTTTGGATGTCTCTGGCTCCCTACGAAAATTGGGCTTTCCACATTTTACTTGGGCCAGAGATCCAGATTCACTCACGCTCCTGCTTTTCTATTTCAAGAAGGGGAAGAAGGACTAAAGTTCACTGTTCTTCTTCCTCTTCCTTTCTCCACCCCCTGCCTTTTCCCCAGGAACTATCCAAGATGCTGAAATTGTTTGGAACACATAGTTCAGAATCCCAGAAAGCTTCTTTAAAGTGCAGCCTAACATTCAAATCTTATTTTGCGCTCCTTGGACATGGGAGCCACCTGTTTCTGATCTGTCTGCTATACTGCAAATAGGGAGAACTGCCTTCCCATGAACCCACTTAACATCTGAGATTTACAGCTTTCTTAGTAAGAGCTTGACAAACCTGAGAAAAGGCCCAATAAATATTGCTGATGAAAGCAAAAAAATTGTCCATTTCCTAGGTGGCCATGATTTCAGCTTACACATGTTATGTTAAGAGTTTCCGTCTTCTGTTTCACAATCTGTACCCATCATCTTACCCGGAGGTAGTTGTGAACGGCCTTAAGTGAGTGCAGGTGGCATATTAGCCATTGTGTGTAAATGGTCAGGTCTTCTTGGGTCACTAAATTGGTAGGATTTTCCTTTCCCGTCAGGAAGTTCTCCCTGGCACTTGACAGCCTCTGAGCTCTTTGAACAGCATCACTGTACTCTTGCATGATGTGAGCCACTTGTTTCTAGGGAGAGAGCAGGAGCGAGAAAGGAGAGGCGTTGTTTTCCCAGAAAAATGAATTAATAAGCTAGAACACGAAGGCAATACAGTTTAGCCTTCCTCTCCAAATGAGAGGATCTGAAGAGTAGGAGTTGACATTCATGGGGACAATTAAATTATAAAACTAAAATCTGAGCTTTTAAGAAATTATTTTGAGAGAGCTTCATCTTTAAAAAAATCTTTGGAGACATCATGAGTTTTTATAGCATGGGTGGCTAAGCACTATAAAACACAGCTACCAACAATATGTATAATTTACATCTGTTGTTTCAGTGCCTTCCCTGGTGATTCTGAGGCCCCTTCTACACCGCCATATAATCCAGATAATCAAAGCAGATAATTGACATTATATGCTTTGAACTGGATTATATGAGCCTACACTGCTATATATGACAATCCAAAGCAGACCATCTGGATTTTATATTGCAGTGTGGAAAGGGCCTCAATGTTAGAGATCAGTTACTATTGGAAATCCCATAACCTATTGGAAATAACTACACCATAACCTTATTGAAAAGGTAAAAATGATGTCACATCCGTTTGGCAAATGTGAATCTCCATTAACATGTGGAGACCACCTTTTGAAAACCACTAGTCAAGAAAAGTGTGACCTTGTTAGAAGTCAAGTATTTGAACAAGTGATATTCATAAACATTTATGTAATGGTACCCAGTTAACTCAGCTGTTAAACTGAAGAATCATGTCTTTAAACTTCAAAGAATAAAGACATGCCACTACAAAAATATATTTTGTTAGTAGAGAATGGTTGTTTCTTTGCAGTTGCAGTTTTATTTATTTATTTATTTCCATCATTTCTACCCCGCCCTTCTCACCCGAGGGGACTCAGGGCGGCTTACAAAACTGGCAATTAATGCCGATACACCATAATACAATAAATATAACATTAAAACAATTAAAACAGTTATCATATACAATATAAAAAGTTTAAAACAGTGCAAGGTGCTTATGCCATTCGTCCACCAGACCTTGTACAAGAACCTTATTCCAGACCAAGTCGAAGCCTGTGGAAACTTACTCTTTGTACGCTTGCGCGCATAGCCAGGTCTTCAGTTTCTTTCTGAACCCCAGAAGGGATGGAGCCTGCCGGATGTCACTGGGGAAGGAGTGCCACAGCTGAGGAGCCACCACTGAGAAGGCCCTGTCTCTCGTCCCCACCAGACGCACTTGTGAGGCGAGTGGGATCAAGAGCAGGGCTTCCCCAGATGATCTTAAAGTTCTCATAAGCTTGTAAGGGGAGATACGTTCGGACAGGTAAGTTGGACCAGAACCATTTAGGGCTTTGTAGGCCAGAACCAGCACTTTGAATTGGGCTCGGTAGCATATCGCCAACCAGTGGAGCTGGCTTAACAGGGAAGTAGTACGCTTCCTATATGCCGCCGTGGTTATTAATCTGGCTGCCGCCCGTTGTACTAATTGAAGCTTCTGGGGCATCTTCAAAGGCAGCCCCACGTAGAGCGCATTGCAGTAATCCAGGTGGGATGTAACCAGAGCATGGACCACCGTGGCCAAGTCAGACTTCCCAAGGTACGGGCGCAGCTGGTGCACAAGTCTTAGTTGTGCAAATGCTCCCCTTGCCACCACTGAAACCTGTGGCTCCAGGCTCAGCGATGAGTCCAGGAGAACCCCCAGACTGCGAACCTGTGTCTTCAGGGGGAGTGCGACCCCTTCCAACAAACCCCTTCCTATACCCTGTTCGGCCTTACGACTGACCAGGAGGACCTCTGTCTTGTCTGGATTCAATTTCAATTTGTTGGCCCTCATCCAGTCCGACACAGCGGCCAGACACTGGTTCAGGACCTGAACAGCCTCCTTAGTGACAGAAGGGAAGGAGTGACAGAGCTGGACATCATCTGCGTACAGATGATACCGCACCCTGAAACTCTGGATGATCTCTCTCATTGGCTTCATGTAGATGTTAAATAGCATGGGGGACAGTATTGACCCCTGCGGGACTGCACAAGACAATGGTTGTGGGGCCAAGTAGGCGTCCCCCAATGACACCATCTGGGAACAACCCTCCAGGAAGGACTGAAGCCACTGCAAAACATTGCCTCCAAGACCCATCCCAGCAAGGCTTCCAGAAGGATACCGTGATCGACGGTATAGAAGGCCACTGAGAGGTCCAGCAGAACCAGCAGGGACACACTCCCCCTGTCCAGTTCCCGGCATAGATCATCTACTAAGGCGACCAAGGCTGTCTCGGTACCATGTCCCGGCCTGAAGCCAGACTGTGCCGGATCTAGAAAATCAATGTCAACCAAGAATGCCTGCAGTTGCACGGCCACCACACGTTCCACGACCTTGCCCAAAAAGGGGAGATTGGAAATAGGCCGATAGCTGTCCAATTGAGTGAGGTCCAGTGATGGCTTCTTCAACAGCGGTTTGATCACAGCCAATTTAAGGCTCGCTGGAAGTATGCCTTCCCAAAGGGAGGCATTCACCACCACCACTCACTCAGCCAATCCCCCTCTGGCTTCTCTCACCAGCCAGGATGGGCAGGGGTCTAGGATGCATGTGGTAGCCCTTGCCTCTCCAAGCACCTTGTCCACATCCTCGAGCTCAACCAATTGAAAAGAATCCATTAAAATGGGACAAGCAGGTGCTCGTGTTACATCCTCGGAGACTGCCGTTAATATGGTGTCAAAACCGGAGCGGATCAGAGCGACTTTGTCTACGAAGAACCGAGCAAATGCTTCACAGCAGGCTGCCGAGCTGTCAGGGATCCCATCTTGAGGGATGGGATTTAACAAATCTCTGACAACTCGAAAGAGCTTCGCTGGACGGTTCTTTGAGGACGCAATATTAGCTGCAAAGAAAACATTCTTTGCAGCATCTATTGCTGCGGTATATGTCCTTAGATAAGAACACAGCCGTGTTTGGTCTGATTCGTTCTGCTTCAAATGCCACACGCACTCTAGTTCCCTCTTCTTTCGCTTCATCGCTGCCAACTCCTCGGTGAACCAAGGAGATGGTTTAGCTCGTACTTGAGAGGGAACGTTCCGGAGAGATCATGTCTATTGCCCTGGCCACCTCCCCATTCCAGAGAGAGACCAGAGCATTGACAGGATCATCAACCGAGGCGGTGGGAAACTCCCCAAGAGCCGTCAGGAATCCATCTGGATCCATAAGCCTCCTGGGGCAGACCATTTTAATAGGTCCTCCACTCCTGCGGAGGTTAGGCAGCGCAGTCAGCCTAAACCTGATCAGGTGATGGTCGGTCCATGGCAAAGGAGCGATGGTAAGCTCCTCCACACCGCCACCTTCCTCCCATCCCTGGCAGAAAACCAAGTCAAATATGTGCCCCGCTCTGTGGGTGGGACCAGATACCAATTGGGACAGCCCCATGGTTGCCATGGTGGCCATGAAGTCATGAACTGCGCCAGTCAGGATGGTCTCAGCATGGACATTGAAGTCCCCCAGCACCAAAAGCCACTGGGACTCCAATGCCAGGCTCAAGACCACCCCCTCTAGCTCAGGTAGGGAGACTGTAGTGCAGCGGGGTGGTCGATACACTAACAGAATCCCTAATTTTTCCCGGTCACCCACCCTCAGATGGACACATTCAAACAAGGTTGACTGCAGGATGGGGCACCTGTTCAGGGGGATGGAATCCTTATAGACCACTGCGACACCGCCTCTCCATCCTCCGTATCTGCACAGAGTACCCAGGAGGACAGAGTTGGGTGAGATTGACCCCACTCGCCTCATCCAACCAGGTCTCCATTATGCATGCCAGGTCTGCTTGTTTGTCCAAGATAAGGTCTTAGATGATTGCAGTTTTTCCATTTACAGACCTGGCATTCAACAGCACCACCTTTAGTCCAGAGGAACCACCAGCCTGGGTATCCAAGTTTACCATGTCAGGAGACTGTTTTAAATCTACAAGAAATCTCCTCCTCTCCCTAGGTCGAATTAATTCTGGCCTCCCTTTCCCATATCTAAAAGATATACACTCCCTTGAAACCTCTTGGTTCAAACTATGCACTCACAGATAAAAAAGGAGTGTTCTTTGAAAAATAACATACCTTGTTTACTCACAAACATCTTGTATTAACTCACCATACAGGTGCATTTCTTATTAAAGTTCGCTTACAGATAGAATGTAGCTTCTCTCTGTGTTGTGAACACAGTGTATCTTTCTTAATCAATAGTTCATAGTCTTTAGTATACTTGTACTCACTGAGGTCCACTCGTCATACTGTACCCATTAAAGTCTCTAAACAGACTTCTCTGCTGAAGTCCAAACAGCAACCTGCTTTCATTGAAGGCCAACCACACACATGCATTCACCTCCACTGAGGTCGGATGCAAGACTGAATACAAAAAGGAGTCCTGAGTTTGAACATGCTCAATACAACCACATGTCTGAAGCCCCTCCCACACCAAACAGGTACAAACTGGCAAATCAACATTTACATGGAATACAGGATAGCAAATATCTACAATAACAAATAAATAGTGAGAGGCTTGGGAGGTTGCTATTTCCAACAGCAGGTACATAGGGCAGCACTTACATTGCTTTCAACAGTTCAGGCTTTCAGTGTGTGTATGGAGGGGGACAGTGTATGGCTGTACAATCTTTTAATATTTATGTATCAAAATAATCCCTGTACATAGAAAAGAAGTACATCAAGGAAAATCTTAGCTCTCTGTGAACAAGGGAAGAACTTCCTGCCCAGAAAGGAAAAAGATGGTCCAGGTTCAATCCTAGACCATCATGATTGCTTATGAAGTACATTATGTCACCATTAGGATTATAAATCTAAGTTCTGTTAAATCGAAAGAAAACTTTTACTTATCATTACAAGCTATGCCCCTAAATTTAAAGGAAATGGAATCATGTTCACAGTTGGGTAGGTTTAGCATGCAGAAGAGAAGGCTGAGAGGAGACATGCTGGCCAAGGATAAATATGTGAGGGGAAGTCATAAGGAGGAGGGAGCTTTTTGTTTTCTGCTGCCCTGGAGACTAGGATGCAGAACAATGGCTTCAAACTACAGGAAAAGAGATTCCATATGAACATTAGGAAGAACTTCCTCACTGTGAGAGAGAGCTGTTCAGCAGTGGAACTCTCTGCCCCGGAGTGTGGTGGAGGCTCCTTCTTTGGAAGCTTTTAAGGAGAAGCTGGATGGCCATCTGTCGGGGGTGCTTTGAATGCAATTTTCCTGCTTCTTGGCAGGGGGTTGGACTGGATGATCCGTGAGGTCTCTCCCAATTCTATGATTCTATGATTCTATGAGCTCTTGAACAAAAACACATATTCTTGTATTTAACGTTGTGTGGCTCTGAGATTTTCATACCTGGTAGAAGGGATAGAGTTGCTCAACCACACTGCTGTGCTGACAAAATCTCTTCCATCTGAGCATGTACAAATATTTGCTTTGGACCAATTGTGTAATTCTGTCTGTAAAAAACTTCACCGGAAGGTTAAGGAGATTAAAGCAACAAACATTGCTTGCAGAACATAAAGTGACATCATAAAAATAATATCTGGATGTGTCCTCATTTTTTGCATTGATACTTTAAAGTTTCCTTTCTTATTTCACATTTTTTTTAAAAAAAGAGAATTTCATCACAAGCTAAGGACCCGTTAATCCAGCTCTCCAGCCTAAAAATGTTTAAATCTTTTTCTAAAACTTGGGCCCTCCAGGTGTTTTGGACTTCAACTCTCACCATTCCTAACAGCCTCAGGCCCCTTCGTTCCCCCCCTCACCCCCTCTGCCAAAGACTGCTGAAGTCTCATCAAGCTACAACTCCATCATTCGATGATATCCCAAACACTGACATTTGTCAGGATATATACATTATTTATCCTTGACAACCTGCAAAGCAATCAGCTGAACAACTAAGGTCAGCAAGTACCAAGGCCCACACCTTCTGCTATATTTAAACAGGTTCTTCTCTGCACTATTATCACATTAAACTGAAAAGATCTTTCCAATCACTGATCCAAAAGGCACAGACATAAAATAATGATCCCACAGTGAACAGGAAACCTAATTTAAAGATTCCAAATGACAGAAAATGCATGCTGACAAATACTACACGATTCTTCAAATGTCAAAGAGACCAACATTACCTGGTGTAGTAATAAAGGTAAGTTTTCTGGGGTATGTTCTCTTTTTAGACAGCACTCTGTCTCCCTCTGCAGGACATCAGCCTGAATTACAAGTGGCTTTGCCTCTGCAACCTGTAAAATGTGAACATGAGAACAAAATTAAGAATACCACTCAGAAAACAGAGGAATTCCAAACATGACTCAAAGGGCCAGCTAATACCTCCAAACAGACAATAGTTCTTTCTCCCACCTTGAACATTCCACAGATATATAAACCCCACTGGCCTAGTATCCAACAGACCTCACAACCTCTAAGGATGCCTGCCATAGATGTGGGTGAAATGTCAGGAAAGAATTCTTCTAAAACATGACCATACAGCCCAGAAAATTCACAGCAACCCAAAATTACAACACTCAGGATCCCATTGACACAGCAGTTGAGTCGTGTCAAATTCACTTTCCAATTCAAATTCAGTTTTACTTTGACTGAGATCAGGAAAATATAACATCTCTTTCACTGTCTAGACTTATCTGTAGTCAGGGGATTCATACAAAGAGACCAAATAGAGCTTAAAGTTTATGGCCATGTTTTCTTCACCAGATCATCCCTTCTCATACAGATTGGACATGAATCCTATTAATTTTATTGCACCCGTATGGCAGGGTGAGTGTGCAGAGCACTGCAATGATGGTAGAGATGCCATGGAAGAAGGAAATGCTCCTTTCAGGCCTGACATTGTTGGCTACAGACAAAGCAGGTGTAAATCTGCCTGGAAATCTTTCTTCTTCCAGTTTGTTTGTTTCCTTTCCATTTTTCTGCACACTCATGTCAGTGGAGGTTGCCTCCTTTACCTTCAGGCTGAGATGGTTAGCAGACCCAATCGATCTATGAGCATATCAGGGGGTGATGGGTTTTGTAGTCTCTGGCACCAAGAGGACTTCAAGATGGCCATGAGACACGCTGTTTCATCCCATGTTGCTACCAGGGGCAACACTGGGGTTATATCTGCACCCAGGCTTCCTTTGAAGCTCCTTTCCCTTAATGTAGAGTGGGGGAAAATTTAGCCCTGCAGATATCAACGGAATGCAAATCCCACACAGGCTAAGGCTGATGGGAGCTATAATCCAACAACACATAGACCCAGCATTGAGTAAGAGCCCCTGGTGGTGCAATGGGTTAAACCCATGTGCCGGCAGGACTGCTGACCGAAATGTCGGTGGTTCAAATCCAGGGAGCGGGGTGAGCTCCCTTTTGTCAATAGGATCTGAGCCCCTTTTTCCAATCCCCTCATTACTGTTCTGGGATGTTTTCACACGAGCACTTTTCAGTACTCACCTGTAAACACTTCTTCAATGCCAACTCCCTTTCTCTTCTGAAATAATCAATATCTTTTGGAAGGCGAACAGAGCTACAAAAGATGAAAGAAACTGGAATTATATAAGTATAGAAGCAGCACCAAAGGAAATGGGGAAAATGATTATCTAGATCAGGCTTAAGTGGCTGAGGGGGGAAAGGAAAGGGCCTGAGGCTGTGAGGAAGGGTGGGAGTTGAAGTCCAAAACACCTGGAGGGAGGGACCAAGTTGGCCCAGGCCTGATCTAGATCCAAGTTGGGTTGGGGCCACTCAACGTGGTAGCTCATAGTGCCACACTCATGGACCTCTTCACATGCCAGACCATATCCTAATATTGTAGTTAAAATACCAGAAAATATGGAAAAAATTAGGTACTATTTTTCAAAATTCAACAATTAAATCAAGTGTGCTCTGATTTGAGTGCATGCACATTAGAAAGTTCAAAAATTAAATCAGGAGAATTACTGCCTTCTAAGTTCTGTATATAGATATATTAATAATTACTGCGACCTCAGTGGCTCAGGGGGTTAAACCCTTGTGCTGCTGAACTACTGACCTGAAGATTAGCAGTTTGAATCTGCGAGACAGGATGAGCACTCGCTCCTGCCAACCTAGCAGTTTTAAAACATGTGGGTAGATAAATAGGTACCGCTTCTGCGGAAAAAGGCAAAAAGATGCTCCAAGCAGTCTTGCCGGCCATATGACCAGGAGGTGTCTACAACAATGCAGGCTCCTCAGCTTGAAAATTGAGAAAGGCGCCACCTCCAGAGCCAGAGATGAAAGGCCTTTGCCATTGTCTGTGTATTTGTGTTTTACTGTATTTTCATTTGTAACAAGGCACTGAATGTTTGCCTGGGTTTGCTTATATGTTGTAATCCACTCTGAGTCCCCCCGGGGAGGAAGGCAGAGTATAAATAAAGTGTTATTATTATTATGATATATTATCATAACTAGGATTACGGAAAATGTTTTTGTGGTTATAATTAGAAGGATATTTTATTTTAAAAAGAAATTTCTACACTGCACAAAAATTGTATAAACTTGGGCAAACTTGGGCCCTCCAGGTATTTTGGACTTCAACTCCCACAAGTCCTAATAGGCGGTAGGCTGTAAGGAATTGTGAGAGTTGAAGTCCAAAACACCTGGAGGGCCTAAGTTTACCCATGCCTGATATAGACACTAGTCATTTTGGCATCTCCCCCTCTGATGGTTGTCACCCAATGTGGTTTGTGATGCCACTGCAAGTGTGTGTGGCTGCCGAGAATTGGGGCTGGGGAATAACATATATTAGTCTGCCACTGGAAAAACTCAATAAATTAATGTTGCTTAAAGCAGCAATATCCCCATCCTTATCAACCATTCAGCTCAAGGCATGTGGACATTCTGCCTTTGCTGATAACTGCTGGTTTGTTTCACTCTCTGCTCATAGCAACCACCGGGTCATCTGACTTGCTAAACACTGTCAACATAAAACACTAGGATATGAACCAGCTGAACGAACATGCCGAAGGGCTTGTAAAAAAAACTGCTGATCTGACAATCCATTGCTTAATGAAAGGACACGTTATGAATATACTACTATTTTAGGAGGCATTCAGGCACAACCATGATGCAAGCTTTGAAGAGTTACTTTTCTAAATTACAATTTCATAACCTTCTGGAAGAATTAATGGGAGCTGTAATCAGAAAAACAAAAATTTCAAACCTAGGCAATCTAGATCCACTTATAATTGGGGCATGACCTTGCAGAAGGTGGTTGTGCCAATGGCACTCTTTGAAGAAAGAGGAGTTGGAGAAACTGGGTGGATAATTGAAAGGGGAGAAATGGCACGAATGGGTTGCCATGGATAAAGATAACAAGATCATATCTGATTTTGAGACTCAGTAGTGCAGTGGTTCTCAACCTTCGGGCCCCCAGATGTTTTTGGCCTTCAACTCCCAGAAATCCTAACAACTGGTAAACTGGCTGAGATTTCAGGGAGTTGAAGGCCAAAAACATCTGGGGACCCCATGTTGAAAACCACTGCATCAGTGGATGCCATGTTACAAGATGGGGTAAAAATGTTGGATTACAGACTGAATGACTGTCGCACCTCAGAATAGCTTCACCTTGCTGTAGACACCAAGCAGCACACAGATGATAGTCTTTTGTAGTTCATTAAGCAAAAGCAGCATATATATATTGTAGCAAAGCAGGCAGAAATACAGTTCCAATAATAGTTGCAAAATAGAATCCAGAAATCCAAATCCAAAACCCCATAGATAAAAACAGTAGTCCATTCAACGAGTTACAAAGATCTAGGAACAAGAATATATCCAAGGCAAAGACGGCCCGGAAACACAGACCAAGTTCTCTGTTGAAGTGATGATTTGCTTTGACAAAGAGTTGCCTCTCAGCAAACTGTTTTTAAAAGCAAATCATGAAAGCATTCTTTTCCCCTTCACTAGCCTCCTTCTTATTAGCTAATCTAAGGCTTTGACGCAGCATTCCTTTAAACTGTAAACGAGAAGCTTGAGAAAGCAATGGGGCCTCACACTCGGCCTCGGCCTGGCATTCAAGGTTGGTGCCTTTATTAATGTTATCTTGCACCTGAACCTGAGACACATCATCTTCATTATTTCCCATGGGAACGCTTCCTTGGTTTTCATCAGTGACAGGCTGCATCTGGTTCTCTTCAACAACAGGCTGCATCTCTGAACCCGACTGTATCTGAATCCCATAATTCCCCACATAATCAGAATCATCCTGAAACCCACCTTGAATCCCAAAATCCTCATCACCATCACCCCCTTCGCTCTGAGGTTGTTGCTGAGTCACAACAATGACAATCATACAATATAATACAGGTTAGGCATCTCTTATCTAGAATGTCCAAATCCGAAATACTCCAAAATCCAAAACTGTCCACATGGACAGTTGAGAGAGTCCCTTTCTGATATTTCAACATACCCAAATTTGTTTCATCTGCAAAATTATTAAAAATACGGTGCATAAAATTACCTTCAGACTACGTATATAAAGAGTATATGGTTCATCAATTAATTTCAGATTTAGACTTGGGTCCTATTTCTAAGATATCTCATTATGCACATTTATGCTAATACAGATATTCCAAAATGGGTGGGGGGAGGAGTCCAAAATCCAAAACACTTGTTCTGAGCATTTTGAATAAAGGATACTCCACCTGTGTACCAGGTGGAACCGCAGAAAACTGCATGGAGAAAACGAAATGGAAAAATCAGTGCATGCTCAATGCTTGATTGGTATCTAATGGTGCAACCCATATTCATACAATTCACCTTAAACAACAGTCATATGTATAGAAGAGGCATACATTGGAGCAATCTCATTCATTTACACTGCAGCCTGATTTTTCCATGGGGAGAAATTATCTTTACCAGTCCAGTGATCCCTGCAGAACCCCATTTCCCTCTATTTCAGTCTTCAGTTCAGCCAGCTGTGATGCTAGTTCCTTTTCCAACTGCTGGACCCTCTCAGTTGAAGAGATCTTGTAAATTTCGTCCATTTAACCTGGTGCCATAGAAAGGAAATACAAGAGGAGCTTAACACTCATTACAACATGTAATCGAGCATTTCAGTCTAACTTATTTACCATGTAGTTCTTAAGCAAGCTCACAAACATTCTCAGGCCGGTTCAAATCCAAACTGGGGAGAGTGCAGATGAGCTCCCTTTATCAGCTCCAGCTCCATGCAGGGTCATGAGTGTGTTGTAGATGACGGGAGAGATAACACCAAGAGAGATCCTTTTGTTGAGGCTGGAAAGGATTTTAATTTATTCAGCTGAAGACTCTGGAAGTGGAATTTCTTCCAAAAGAAAAACCAGAGCTCCGATCAAGGCGTTGACTTGCCTTTTATACATTTTCAGACAAAGAACATGCTTCTACATACATCTCGTCATCAGTATGTCACTTCACATGTTTACATACATGGGCATAAATATGCACAATCAGCATTTTTCTATCTAAGCACTCTAAAAAGCCTGTAGCAAGTCACAGATCCCAAGAGAGATCCATCAAGAGGCCACTCTTGGCCTGTCAAGCTGTACTAGGAACCAATTCACACTGGAATGTATAGAAAACAGGCCCCCCTTCTCACAGCTTGTCCTGTCAGCTTGTGCATCCCTAAAATCTAACACACAGAGAGTCTGATTTTTCTACATTTCACTGCTTCTAATGTGCATACTATATGTCTAAAAATCCATATTTTTCAGTTCCTCATCAAGAGAAGCCTCCAACAAGGATGGTAAAAACATCAAAACATCCAGGCATCCCCTGGGCAACGTCCTTGCAGACGGCCAATTCTCTCACACCAGAACCGAATTGCAATTTCTCTGTAGAGTGAGGGGTTATACACTGGGAACTTTCCTATGAAGGGCTATTTATTTTATGTGGCAAATTCCTCAACCCCCAATTTTGGCTTTTTTTGTGGCATGAAGGATAAAAAGGAGGCTTGCTTCAAGATATTTATGTGTCTGAATTCAACACATAAATGCAGAACTTCAACACAAAGTTGTCCCTCCATATTTATAGTTTTGACTTTTGCAGATTTGATTATTCATGAATTGGATTATTATTTTTCTCTCAATGAATATTTAGACTCCCCCAATATGACTCTATGGTGAACTTATGCTGGAGGACCTAGATTTCTACAGAGAACACCTCCGAGGACTCTCTAGAGTAGTGGTTCTCAACCTATGGGTCCCCAGGTGTTTTGGGCTACAACTCCCAGAAATCCCAGCCAGTTTACCAGCTAAAACATCTGGGGACCCCAGGTTGAGAAACACTGCTCTAGAGCAAAAGTGTCAAACATATGGTCCTCCAAATGTTTGGGCCTCCAACTCCCAGCAGCCTGTACCAGCTTGTCCAATGGCCATGGCATTCCGGGAGTTGACGTTCGAAACACCTGGAGAGCAACAAGTGTGACACCATTGCTCTAGATCTCCCAATGCAATTCTATATTAGTTTCCAGTTTTTCACTTTCATGGGAGTTGCTAACTTCAGCAAACATAGAGTATCTAACCTCATAATGCATGTTTGCCTTTGCCATGGTCCAGCCTCCCAACTCTGCATTAGAATGTCCTCTAATGTGCCAAACAATATTTGCTGCTAACACCAGCATTTAATACTTGGATGAGAAGATTACAGCTCAGTCAGAGACAAGGGCAAAGTGCTAATAAAAAGGAAAATTAAGGTACAATTGAGAATCGGCTGCACACATAATCCAGTTTTACAGTGGTAGTAAATCTGGTTATGCATCCCCTGCTGCATCTTGACTATCAGGCGCAGGCTCCACGTACCGTGAGTAACAGGTTTATTTAACAGAGAAATATATAGCTGCTCGGCAGGGCTCTACATGCAAGCTTGGGACATATTTAATGGGGCAACTGAGAGAAGTTAATGGAGGGAGGTATTCATGAGTCAGGATGCTTAAGCAGAAACCGCACTATGAGACATGGATATAAAAGAAATATGCCCCTTGGTGGATATTAAAAATGGGAGTCAAGGAGCCAGCGCCCATTCCAAACCAAGGGCCATCTGCATTGCAGAATTAATGCAGTTAGACACTACTCTAACTGCTATGGATTCAGTGCTATGAACTCATGGGAGTTGTACTTTTACAGTCTTAGCCTCTACCAGAGTGCTGATACCGCACCAAACTACAAATCCCATGATACCATACCATTGAGCCAAGGCATTTAGAGTGGTGCTAAACTGCATTAATTCTAGTTTTTTTGAGTGGTTTTAGTTTTTTAAAATAAAAAAACTAAAAAACCAGAACAGTAAATAAGAAACAACACTCTGAAAACAGAGGAGTTCCATGAATCAATCAGGGGCAGATAATGACTCTGAACAAAGGATTCCCCCAGGCAGCAAGAAGCCAGGAGATGAAGCTATTCAATGCTAATTAAGGTGATTAACTACAACATTCACACTGGCCTCCAACTGACAAGAGTACTTCTCTCACCCTGGACTTTCCACAGATATATAAACCTTCCTTGCTTAGTTTCTCCATACCTCACAACCTCTGAGGATGCCTGCCATAGATGTGGGCAAAATGTCAGGAGAGAATACTTCTGGAACATGGCCATACAGCCCGGAAAACATACAACAACCCCATCCAGTAAAGATTTTTCCTTTTATCAGCTTCCACCTTCCTTGTGATTTCCATTTTACTGGACAAACGTGCACATTTATTCTTTCTTTAACATGCTGGGGATGTCCAGTGAGGCAGATGTATTAGCTCTACCCTTTTCTCTTTGGTTTGCTCTTACACATTTAAGTAGTTATCTAGTGTTTTGCTTTGCCTGTCATAGACAGGCATACACAACTACAGCAGGATTTAGTTGCGCAGTTGAAAATCTGTTTCTCCAGTCCTCCTTCACAATATTGCCAATGCCAATGCTGCTAAAAATACCCAGGTAGACAGGGAATGAGGAATAAATTGTGGCAAGATGGATGTAAATAGAGGCTTCTTTGTCAGAGACTTTGGTAACTGTGATATTCCTGAAGTTAGGACAGACCTACACATTCCGCTCATATCAGAGGTTCACTCATCTGTTTTGTGCTGTTCTTCTGAAACTAAAAAAAGGCAGTGTATCCAGTGCTGGAAAGCCACATTATAGCCAGTCCCTGAGTTATAAACATCTGAATTACAAATGACACATAGTTAAGAACAGGGATAAAATAACAGGAAGTGAGAGAAATCTCCCCCTCGAAAAGGAAATTAACTCCTGGAAGTTATCATGGGGAAAAGGTGTCTCCACTGAAGCTTTATCACCAGTCCTTGTTTCCACAACAAGCCAAAATTTTCAAAATCCAATTATCATAGGGACAGAAAGTGAGGTGAAATCTTCTGAACAAGGGCAAATACAGCAAAACAAACACCACAGGGGTGTCAACCCTTCCCTATGCTACCCATATTTGGCTGGGGTTACACTTTAAAAATGTACCTGTTCCGACTTATTTACAAATTCAACTTAAGAACATATCTTGGGTTGCCTTCCAATCTGTGCATGTATTACGTCGTTAAAAAAACTAGAGGAGATCCATGTCACACCATTTCCCTAAAACGCCAGGTGAATATCAAGTTATTCCTTCTGTTTGGGCTTCTTATATCATCACACAAGAGAGCTGAACCTTCCCAATTCTAGTTAAATGATCTTCACTGTTCCTCACATTGTTGTTTTCTGGGTATCACTCCTCATCATTATTGTGGTAAATGAAGGGAAACTTCATAGATAAACTGATCAAAATATTTCAGGGCCATCACTTAGCAGTGGCTCTAGGATGTGATTCTCACTCACTTCTACTTTTAGAATAAGATTCCATAATCTAGTATTTTCCTCATGGTAACTTTCATATATTTTACAGTGAGACCCAATTCCCCATCTTTTTTGAGCAGCCAAGAAATCTTCTTATGCTGGGTTTAACATACCAAAGTAAGTAACCACATCAGGGAGTTTTCATTGTTGTCTTACAGATTGAGGCCCATTTCCTGTCACACTAGCAAACTGCCCAAACCATGGTGGACGTCTTTGTAGCTTGGTAAAGGTTCATGCCCATCTCTTAGATCAGTGGTTCTCAACCTGGAGTCCCCAGATGTTTTATTTTATTTTTATTTATTTACAGTATTTATATTCCGCCCTTCTCACCCCGAAGGGGACTCAGGGCGGATCACATTATACACACATAGGGCAAACATTCAATGCCCATAAACACATCAAACAGAGACAGAGAGACACACACAGAGGCAAGTTAACGTTCTTCTGAGGGGATGTTCGATTCTGGCCACAGGGGGGAGCAGCTGCTTCATCATCCACACTGACGGCACTTCCTCATTCCAGGTCGTAAATTAGTTAATCTTGCCTCCCCACTATATAAGTGGTACCTTATCTCCTACTTGATAGATGCAACTATCTTTCGGGTTGCTAGGTCAGCAACGAGCAGGGGCTATTTTTTATTTTTAATTGACGGGTGCTCACCCCGCCACGGGCTGGCCTCGAACTCATGACCTCATGGTCAGAGTGATTTAAGGCAGCTGCTCAACAGCTGCGCCACAGCCCGGCGTTCAACTCCCAAAAATCCTAACAGCTGGTTAACTGGCTGGGATTTCTGGAAGTTGTAGGCCAAAAGACCTAGAGATCTACAGGTTGAGAACCACTGTCTTAGATAAAATGACACAACCCAAGTTATGCTCAAATACAAGAGATAATATAAAGGGTTTTTTTAAGTGCACATAATTAAATTGGAGTAACTGTTCATCTGCATTCTGCTCAAAGGCAAATCAGGAAATCTCCCCCCAGAAAACGAATTTTTCACTCAGTTGCTGTTAACTAAACATACAAGCTGTTACTTGCAGCACTACACAAATCTATTCTAGTTTATTTCCAAGGTCTAGACCTCAATTATTTTCTGTAATTATAGCTGATCGGTTTTATTGCCTCCTTTAAAGGCCACAGGCATGATTGAACAAGTTGAATTAGTAATGAGATTAGGATCAGAGCTGCAAATGTAGTGTCTAAAATTTCAGAGGCAACATGATTAATGACATTATAAACTTGTCTATCCGCTTAAAGCACATACTAGTGAAGTGCTTGTTATTATGAAGGGAGAAGAAAAGAAACTGTGAAAGGAGACAAAGGATTATTGTATCTGGTTGTATCTAATTTAGGAAATTCTTATCGAGTCTAATTCAATTGCCAAGACACCAAACAGGAACTTTTAAAGTTCAGATATAAAGCTTTTAACCAACTTGTCAGCTTCCTCTGTTTACCTCCATAGTGATCAATACAAGTTTGAGTTAATTTTAGCTTTGGCAAAGCAATGTACAAGCTTATATGCAACATAACAATTAGTAAAGTTCTTTAAAATACCCTTTTATTTGCAGCAGTTTTTGCATAAATTGGCAAACAAGAGAACAGATCTAATGGATTACATGTAACACATAATTATGTGATAAACAACAAGCAAGTTGGATGCAATCTATTTTAAATGTTTTCGCTTAGATCATACAACTTAAGAGCAATACAATACCTGGCAAGGACAGCAAGGTCACAGTCTCCCAAATGCAGAAGGTAAACAGCAGAGAAAAGCCCTGTTATGTTATCAGGGACTCTACCAGCAAATCGCATCTCTCACAGGTTTCTATAGCAAAAGTAATCAAAGGCCAATGTAGCAATGGAAGTGCTCCTCACAATGCTTGTGTGAGCTTGAATGTAACCATAGGAACTACAGTGTGTATATACACACTCACACACAAGCATACAGATAGAGAATCTATTGAAGAATATAGTCAGCTCTCTATATTTACTGATTCAACCATCAATAACTTGAAAGTACTATTAAAAAACAAACAAAAGACAAACCTTGATTTTTTTCCCCCATTTCCTATAAAGGATACCATTTTACTATGCGTTTGTATAGAATCGGCATCAATATATTTTGAAATCCATAGGGAGTCCTGCAATCAAACTCCATCAGATACAACCAAGAGTCCACTGTACCATAGTTCTCACTAATAGATAAAACAGATCCATTTTATCCATAATGAGTAAATTATGAGGAAATGGGGCTACAAAGTGGAGTCCACGACATGTGAGTGTGGAGAAGAAAAAACCACAGACCACTTACTACAATGCAGCCTGAGCCCTGCCACATGCACAATGGAGGACCTTCTCACTCCAAGTGGCCAGCTTCTGGTCAATGGACATTTAGCATAATGCCAAGTTTTTTAACTTTGTGGTTTTTCTATATATTATAACTGTATTTGCAATTCTCTTCTGACATGGTAAGTACATTCTACCAAAGAATAAAAATAAATGCAGATATACCTCAGCTGACAAAGTCAGTGTGTTCTTTGCTATTATTTCTTAGCAGGTACCAGAGGTAGAAATAATATATAAATGACAGGGTTCGGTCCTTATTCTGCACAAAGAACTATTTGATGTTTCAGCAAACCTTTCATTAGTGATTTACAATATGTGCGTCTGAAACGAAACAAATCAGTCAAGTAAGGCTTGCATAAGTAATATTTTGAGCTTTCCAGAGACCATGGATAAAAACAATTTCTTTCACCAGCTGCCACCTTTCCTACAATTTCCATTTTGGTGTCCAAACTTATAGAGGCATGCAAGATGCTGTGGGATAGCTTGGAGGAAGGTTTATTTACTGTCCCCCTTTCTCCCAATTTTCTGTATGTATGTGTTCAGCAAAGGATATGATAGGCAATTGCTATTTGCCTTGCCTATTGTAGGCAAACACACAGCTACAGTAGGATAAGTTAAAATTGAATCCCATTCTTTCCCAGCATTATCTTTAATACATTGCTTACTGCTGACATGCTACTTCTACTCAACACTGAAAGTCTGTATTTTTCCAGCCCTACTTCCTACCCCTCCCTGCTAAAACACTTCTAATTAGACTGGGAACAAGCACATAAAAAGGAGTTTAACTTACAGAGGCAGGGCTGGATTAAGACATTTGGAGGCCCTACTTAAAAGATTTTGGTGCCCCATATGTATCTAATTCAAAATATAAACAATAACAAACCATAATATATTTGTCAAAATGAAACAAAATTCACAGTAAGATGGGAAATGTTTATTTTTGTGCTTTTTTTTTCATTTGAGGGGGTTTCCATTTTTCTGGACCCACCCTAAAAAAAAGATAATTTTTCATGGCTTCTAAACTTTTGGATATTACATCTCTGAGAATACATCTACACTGTTGTCCTGATCCATTTAGTTTTCATGGCAAGAATACTGGGGTGGGTTGCCATTACCTTCCCCAGGGACTGTATTTAGTCTGACCTCTCTGCCATGACCTTCCCGTCTTGGGTGCCCCTTCACGGTTTAGCTCATGGCATCATCAAGGCGCGCAAGCCCCAGCACGGCATCAAGGTAACAATCCTTTGCATGGAAGAAAAAAGGAAGAGGGGCCGACCAAGGGCAAGATGGATGGATGGTGTCCTTGAAATGACTGGCCTGACCTTGAAGGAACTAGGGGCGGTGACGGCCGACAGGAAGCTCTGGAGTGGACTGGTCCATGAGGTCACAAAGAGTCGGAAACGACTGAATGAATAAACAACAACATCTACACTGTAGAATTAATAAGGTTTGACATCACTTTAACTACCTTGGCTCAGTGCTATGGAGTCATGAGGACTTGTCGTTTTATGAGGTCACAAGCATTCTCTGCCAGAGTACTGAAGCCTCACCAAACTACAAATCCCAGGATTCCATCCATGGCAGTTAAAGTGGTGTCAAACTGCATTAATTCAGTGTAGATGCGCCCTGAGTCAGATCTCACTTGGGAGTACTGTTTCCAGTTTGGGGTACCACAATTTAAGAAGGAAAACACATTGAAATGCATAGAGAAGGTCACCAAGAAAGTAAAGGGACATTATGAAAATTAGTTGGGGCAGATGGGTATATTTACCCTAAAGAAAGGAAGACCAAGAAGTGATATAATACAGTATAGCCATTTTTAAATATCTTAGTGGCTCTCCTGAGTTAGATGTTTATTTTTTGTTGTTCCAGAGGACAAGACCTAGACTAACAGATTTAAGTTGAAAGGGGGGAAGTTATGATTACACATCATGAGGAACTTCCTAAAGGAAAAGGCTCTTTGACAGTAGCACTGACTACTTACTTGACTGGTGATGGGCTCTTTTGTTGGAGATTTAGCAGGTGCCTTATCTGTGCATTTCTGCACTGGGAATGGGTCAAATTAATGCCCTTTAGTTGTTTTAAATCTGGATGGATTTCTCTTTTACTGAAATGTAAGTTGTTAAAACAACTTACATCCCAGGAGCGGAATGAGCGCCTGCTGTTAGCCCCAGCTCCTGCCAACCTAGCAGTTTGAAAACATGCAAATGTGAGTAGATCAATGTGAGTAGATCCGGCGGGAAGGTAACGGCGCTCCATGCAGTCATGCTGGCCACATGTCTATGGACAATGCCGGCTCTTTGGCTTAGAAATGGAGATGAGTATCAACCTCCAGAGTCGGTCATGACTGGACTTAACGTCAGGGGAAACCTTTACCTTTTACCTTTTAAGTTGTTAAAAATAAAATTATACATAACTCTAAATTAGTTATAATGCCATGTGGAAAAAATTATATGAATCTTATTTATCAAGTTAAAAGGGAAAAAAACAATATTACTCTAAATCAATTGATAGGTTCTTTAATTAAAAGTGGTGGACACATATCATTAAAATAATCACAACTATATTTTAAACTATATTCATCTTATAGTTTAATTGGTACTCTAATGAGTCAACCAGCGATCTGGTTGAGTCAAACTTCAACAATCAATTCCCAGTCAACAGTCTGCAGTGAATACAGTTTCCAGCGCTATGGTTCCCACACGATATCATCTTTCTTCAATACTGACTGAAGCTTCTGAGCACATTTTAAGAGCTGAAGAGAACTTGTATTCCTATTTACAGAACAAGAACTGCGGGCTCCAAGTCTTAAAGTGACAGCCGTCTTTTTGGTTCCTTTTAATTCATCTGAGTTTGATGCAGCATTAGCTACTTTTCTCTTCAGCTTTTGAGCACTCCGCCTCATCTTGAAAACCTAAATAACAAAACAAAACAATATAAACTCTTCCCACAATAGGATGAAGCAAAATATATGAAAGATAAAGAGGCATTCTCTACAAAACCAGGTTTAATTGTGCTCTTTTTGCACCATTCATACAATTGGAATAAAAGCTTTTTAAAACTACAAGGCATTGTGCACCAACTGTACACTCCTTTGCTTTATCTCCGAACTATTTCCTTACATGTTCTTGGTGTTTTTTCAGCTTTGAAATTTGTTCTCCTTTGATTTCCATATGCTTTACAAGACAATCCAGTTCACGTTCCAAGTCTTCCCGCATGTCTTGATCTTGGGTTTCTTGTATTTGCTTTAACAATTCTTGATGTTCACTGTTGAAAACAAAAAAATAATCAGAATTTTAATCAATCAACCCATTGTCTTTCCTATGGCTACTCTCATCTGTTCATCATCAGAAAATATTAACCAGGCTCCAGTTACATTGCCATATAAAACCCAGATTATTTGCTTTGATAATCTGGATTATATGGCAGTGTAGAAGGGGCCTCAGGTATGAAAAAGCAAGGGATGGTTAAAGTGCAGCTATGCAATAGCACTCCCTCCTTACATCATGCCTTCCCTTAGCACACTACATAGAGAATCCTAGAGAAAACACTTTAATCAAATCTCTGAATAATCAAATCTGCAAAAATCAAACCCACAAATGTGGTAAATCACGGTAATCTTTATATGGGTATTATTTGAGTAACCCGTTTTCAAATGACATGTTTTTAATAAAACATTTGAAAAACAAACAATTAATAAGGTGTCATGTAAAGTTGCTGAAACTCAAGATTCTACTACAAGAAGCAGAAACCTTCTCAACTTTGGCATACATTTGGTAGTCGGTTAGGACTAAATGCAGCATGCCTCTAATCACAGTAAGAAGTTAACTATTAATATATCTTGTAAGTCTTATATTTCAAGTACTTCTAACAAGATATTTTTGACATTGGGACTTGAGAGACCAAACTAAGTACAGTAAAGTCTCACTTATCCAACATTCTAGATTATCCAACACATATTTGTAGTCAATGTTTTCAATGCATTGTGATATTTTGGTGCTAAATTAGTAAATACAGTAATTACTACATAGCATTAATGTGTAATGAACTACTTTTTCCATCAAGTTTGTTGTGTAACATGATGTTTTGGTGCTTAATTTGTAAAATCATAACCTATTTTGATGTTTAATAGGCTTTTTCTTCATCTCTCCTTATTATCCAACATATTCGCTTATCCAACGTTCTGCCAGCCCGTTTATGTTGGATAAGTGAGACTCTACTGTACTGAGATCTATTTCTGTGGCAAACACAACTAGAAAATGGCCCTGTTACAAAAAAACTGCAAGCAGCAATTAGACCTGCAAAACATTTGTACAAAAAGCAGTAAAAATGCTCTGTAAAAAACACCAAGCAATTTAATTTTCCCCAACTTGCCTCTAAGTTGTAGGGTGTTTAAACAAGTCTTACTCAAAACAATATGGCTGGGATCCAAAGAGCTAGTTTGGACTTGCATGCTTTTTTCCTCGAATAGAACCATCCTACATGAAACCTTTCTTATGGGAGGTGAGGTACTCTGCTTGTTATGTTGTATTAATATGCAGATGAATACAGAAGTATATTATTTATTCTTAGCAATGTTTGTGAAAGTGCCTTTTTTCAAACCACATAAATGGTTCTCAGCTTTCAAAAGTGTGTTCTAAACCTATAGATTCCCAGCTACTTATACATACCAACAGACAAATAAATACGTACAAGCTCATTTGTCCCAGCTCATCTTGCATGACCAAGAGAAGATCAGAAAGACTGTCTGTCGCTGAAGAAGATGTGGTGCAAGATGATGGTCTGCCCAGAACAGCCCTCCTTGAAACCCTCTTTTCAGCTTGTTCGGAATAATGTGAAGTCACGCATGGACTACGATATTTCATCATATGCAGGACACTTTGAACATTTGCAACAACAGAGTGACTTGAGCTGGCAGACTTGTAGGAAAAGTAGTGCATTAGAAAGTCTCTTAAACAAACAGTAACTTAAAGGAAATGTCATTTAAAAAGACAGAGAGCTTACCTTCCCGGCAACGAAAGGTAGCACTCCAGTCTGTGGTGATGGCTGTGAGCCATGGGTTTTCGGCGAATCTGGATTATTCTGAAAATTAAAACTAGATTTATTACTGTTTTTCAAGAAATAGAAAGTGTAGGGGTCCCCAACTTGCCATTATACCACCAATGTCAATACTGACTATTATATTGTACTGTCTGGGAAACTATGGAAAACCACCCTTGAATCTGTTAGTAAATGCTATTATGTGCCTCATTTTGAGTTAAAAAAAAAAGCTTGAGAACAATCATAGTAAAATATCTTTGCTGATATTGATCTGGAGATAAAGTCTATATTTTATCATTTGAACACTGGAGAGCTTTTCAGTGCAATTAAAGGAAAGTGAATATCTCTTAACGCTTAATTTTTTTAAAAAAAAACACTTATCTGGAAGAAACTACTACCCGTATATGCTCAAGTATAAGCCAACCTGAATATAAGCCGAGGCCCTAATTTTATCACAAAACTGGGAAAACTTATTGATTGGAGTATAAAATGAGGGTGAGAAATGCAGCAGATACTGGTAAATTTCAAAAATTAAAAATAGATACCAATAAAATCACATTAATTGAGACACCAGTAGGTTAAATGTTTTTAAATATTTACATAAAACTGTAATTTAAGATAAGACTGTCCAACTCTGATTACCTATATACTCGAGTATAAGCCGACTCGAATAAAAGCTGGCCAGGTCCCTCGCTCGAGTATAAAACGAGGGGGGCTTTTTCAGCCCTAAAAAAAGGGGCTGAAAAACTTGGCTTATACTCAAGCATATATGGTAAATAAACTTTATTTGTTAACAACAATAGTTACCCACAAATAATGGGGAAATATCTTAATGCTATTCCTTCAGCTATCTTTACTGCATATTTATTTATTTTATTTATTTATTTCCAATATTTCTATCCCGCCCTTCTCACCCGAAGGGACTCAGGGCGGCGTACAATTGGCAACAATTCAATGCCGACACATCAGTAAAACAAACAGCATATAAAATCTATTACAAATAGTTAAATACAGTATAAAATATAAAACATATGGTTAAAATCCTTTCATCCAATATCCTCATGCTTTATCCATACATCAGTCTGGGTCGTCTTTGTCATTTATTCGTTAAAAGCCTGAGCACATAGCCATGTTTTTAAGGCTTTTCTAAAACTCAAAAGGGTTGGGGCTTGCCGTATATCTTTGGGGAGGGTGTTCCACAGCCGGGGAGCCACCACCGAGAAGGCCCTGTCCCTCGTTCCCACCAAAAGAATATTTGACTATTCTTTTCTTTTACTTCAATGCCATACATCACATATGAAGACTTTCCTGAGGATTTTCAAATCTCCAGGAGCACCTTTTTGGAGGATACAAAGTCCTCTATGAAAAAAGGAGAGGAAAGCCTTCCTAGACAGACTGAAGGGCCTCTGTGGAATACTGGATACAAATCTGAGGTTAGATACAGATTTCTTGCACTCATTAAAATATTTGTATCTTGCCCTATATCAAAATCTCAGAAAGGGGTCTAAAAAAACAACTATTTGCTCATGTGGATATGGCCTCAGTCACCTTAGGAGTACTATTGAAATGGTTGCATGAATAAAAGACAAAGATACTACTTCCCTAACTTTAAGATATATTTTTAAAATTCACCTTTACAACTTTCTTCTTCTTGCACTTCTTTTTTGTATCTTTTTGTGGCGAAATTGAAGACAAGAGAATTCTGTTCATTTCAAGTCCTGTTTGCAGCTGAAGTTTAAAAAAGGCAGACCTTATTCAGGCTAATATCTCAATCCACAACTAAGAGAACCAACAGATCCTTCCATGTCCATAAAAAACTGATCACAAGAGAATCAGTAACAGGCATCTAATCTCTTCAGAATGATATACAAGATCACTGGGAGAAATATTTCATATCATCTCAAGTAATGTACAACTATTATTTTGAAAAAAGATCAGTCTAAAAGTCTCATTTCTTCAATGGGTTAAATACTATGCACTTTAATGTTTGCTAGCACAGGACAAAACTGTCAGACTTCTACATGTTTGAATTCATTAGCAACATCTGTTTCGCACATAATGCATATCTCCATCAGCCTGCAATTGCAAACATTTACAACATTGCTGACATAGGCAATCTCCTCCATTACACAGAACGTTTCAGGTGCAAACTGCATTAATGGTGTTTTTATCCAGTGCCATACTTTTCTACAGCTCCATATCTATCAATTTACAGATGGGGAACTGGGGCCAATAAAGCTACTACATCTATACAAAGACCTTGCCTGGCCAGGAATATGAATAATATCCCATTAGAATATATTAACCTAAAAAGCTAGCAAAGACAAAACTATTCCCAAGTGTATTAGACCAAGAATGTTTGATACAGAATGTAGCTTTATGGGACAAATTTTGCAGACCCATACAGAACACGAGAAATTTTACTTTACTCCTCTGAGATTCTAGCAGTTACAGTCTCCAAACGATTATATTTCCAAGTCATATATATGATGTGCAGCCTCTGTGTGATAGGACCTGTGCCCTGACACCATCTGCAGCTGTGCAGGAATTGAAATAATACAAATCTCTATATGGAGTAGCAGTGATTGGGTCTTTCCCAGCAGATTTACTGCTGTATGATCATTGAGAATATTTTATCAAGTTGATATACTTCTTCAGCTCAGGTAAAATCAGATATTTATTAATTCAATTAAAATCCACAGTGCATTTTTGCTAGCTTTGAATACCAACAATGCCCCCTGAACTTATGACAGGATTTAGAATAACCACATTCACTGATCATAATTGGCACCTACTTATTTTGATGGTGAAAAAACAGTAACTTATGAGACTATGATCACAGACTCTAGACAAAGCTAGTGTTATACTCACAGCCAAGTAATATCCAAATTAACAACTCAAACATCAATAGTATTATGAAAACCAGATCTCACATAACAATTGTCTTTTCTAATTAATAAGCATTAAGCCAACTTTGCCAACTTGGCCCACTCTGAGATGGTAGATAAGCTTAAATACGTTTGAAATTTAGCATCAAAGACATTTTATGAGAAGGGTTGTTGCTTCCATACTGATAAGAGCACAGGTATTTTGGAAAATGTGCACGATATTGCTAATTTAATTTCTACAGGCTTTGAACATTACAAAAACACATAGAGGCTCTGAAAACCAAGCAGGGCAGGAATGCAGAAATGAGATATGTTCCCTTCAAATTTGGTACAGAGTAACACACATACAATAGAGTACAGTATATCTTCATATTTATGGGGGATATGTTCCAAGGCACATGGTGGATACCTGAAAACATGGATGAAAATGAACCCTAGATTTTGACTATACTTGGGCTGAAAGCATACCATAAAATTGTATCAGAGAATTATACAGTGGTATGTTGTGGCACAATTGATCTTCGGTATTGTGGCTGGATAATGTAGATCTAAAGCAGAGATGTGAACCTTCTTTTTTATCTTTGCAACCAGATTTTCCTCCTTGCTCACCTGCGCTGCTTTATCTTGTATTAGCTTACGCTGATGTTGCTCTTCCTGAAGCTTCTGCTCCAAGTGTTTGATCTTTTCCTTTGGGAAAAAAAAGAACACACAAAAGATACATTGAACTAAATCACATTTAGGAGGACAAAACTGACATTATTTTGAAAATGGGAACTACAGCTTTCCAATATAAGCACCAAGGTTGTGGTATAAAGCAGGAACAAAAAACACTGCACTCTTCACTTTTAACATAGAAACACCTAAATAGCTGCTTCTGCCAGTCTTACAAATGTTATAGAAATCCAACTCATGAATTGTTAGTGTAATTATAGGAGGCCCTCCACTTTCACAGGAGTTAGAGGTGCAAGGCCCCTGGAAAATGGAAAAAAGAGGATTTAAAAAAATAAAAAACAACTATATTATTTACCTGAGGAATCTCTAGGTCCTCCAGGGTGATTCTATGGTCAATTTCTACTGGAGGTTGACCATAGAATCATGCTGGATGACCTACAAATGTCTGAGGAATTTTCTCTCTTGAAATCTTTAGGTTCTCCAGCAGAACACAAGGAGTTGCGCTGGAGGATCCAAAGATATCTAGAAAGAACCTATGCAACAAAACGGTGAGTAATCAAATCCACAGAAGTTAAACCCGCAAATGTGGAGCAAGAATTATACTTACTTCTGCCGTTTTCTGAGTGCTAGTAAGTCTCCAGCATTCTTTTTCCAGGATTTCAAGCTTGTCGAGTTTTGCACATAACTCCACTTGATCCTGGTCCTTTTCCTTCTGAAGCTGGATCTGAAAAATGTGCACATGTTTGACGACTGAAAAGAAGCCTTCTTCCACTTTCAAAGATCAGCAAGTTTAATCCCAACAAAGACAACAGATGCTGATTCTTAAGCAAGAAGCACCACTGTGATCCACTATGAAACTGTTCATTCTTAAAAATGTGCACAAGCTTCATATAAAAAAGAAAGATCCCAGAAATTTATTTTCTGTACTTGACAGCTGCCACTGAAGACAACTTCGCATAGATGAACCAAATGATGGTAGAGAAAGAAGTGGAGGATGTCAAAGACCAAATATAGATTTCACCTAGCTGATCACTGAACTTTCCATGGGAGGTACCCATGAAGATTGAAATGCACGTTGTGATCTAGATATTCATGTTTATTTTACTTAATATCCAGGCATTAATTCAAGTATTATACACTAGTTATTCAAAACATCTTGTATATAAAACCCTGTTGCATTTCATCATCTCTGGATCAGGATCAGAAATGCCAGTTTTGAACTGATTTGTAGAGGCTGTAACTAGGGAAAATTGGGTTGCTGTGAATTTTCCAGGCTGTATGGCCATGTTCCAGAAGCATTCTCTCCTGACATTTCGCCCACATCTATGGCAGGCATCCTCAGAGGTTGTGAGGTCTGTTGGAAACTAGGCAAGTGGAGTATATATCTGTGGAATGTCCAGGGTGGGAGACAGAACGCTTGTCTGTTTGAGGCAAGTATGAATGTTGCAACTGGCCACCTTGATTAGCATTGAATAGAATCATAGAATCATAGAATAGTAGAGTTGGAAGAGACCTCATGGGCCATCCAGTCCAACCCCCTGCAAGAAGCAGGAAATCGCATTCAAAGCACCCCTGACAGATGGCCATCCAGCCTCTGCTTAAAAGCCTCCAAAGAAGGAGCCTCCACCACACTCTGGAGCAGAGAGCTCCAAGGCCGAACAGCTCTCACAGTGAGGAAGTTCTTCCTGATGTTCAGGTGGAATCTCCTTTCCTGTAGTTTGAAGCAGCTGTTCCGCATCCTAGTCTGCAGGGCAGCAGAAAACAAGCTTACTCCCTCCTCCCTATGACTTCCCCTCACGTATTTATACATGGCTATCATGTCTCCTCTCAGCCTTCTCTTATGCAGGCTAACCATGCCCAGGTCTTTAAGCTGCTCCTCAATAGGGCTTGTTCTCCAAACCCTTAATCGTTTTAGTCACCCTCCTCTGGACGCTTTCCAGCTTGTCAACATCTCCCTTCAACTGTGGTGCCCAGAACTGGACACAGTATTCCAGGTGTGGTCTGACCATGGCAGAATAGAGGGGTAGCATGGATCTTCCCTGGATCTAGACGCTATTCCCCTATTTATGCAGGCCAGAATCCCGTTGGCTTTCTTAGCTGCCGCATCACATTGTAGGCTCATGTTTAACTTGTTGTCTACAAGAACTCCAAGATCTTTTTCACATGTACTGCTGTCGAGCCAGGCGTCCCCCATTCTGTATCTTTGCATTCCATTTTTTCTGCTGAAGTGAAGTATCTTGCATTTGTCCCTGTTGAACTTCATTTTGTTAGTTTCGGCCCATCTCTCTAGTCTGTCAAGATCGTTTTGAATTCTGCTCCTGTCTTCTGGAGTGTTGGTTATCCATCCCAGTTTGGTGTCATCTGCAAACTTGATGATTGTGCCTTTTAACCCTTCATCTAAGTCGTTAATAAAGATGTTGAACAAAACAGGGCCCAGGACACAACCCTGTGGCACTCCACTCGTGACTTCATTCCAAGACGAAGAAGACGCATTGGTGAGCACCCTTTGGGTTCGTTCGCTTAGCCAATGACAGATCCACCTAACCGTAGTTTTGTCTAGCCCACATTTTACTAGTTTGTTTGCCAGAAGGTCGTGGGGGACTTTGTTGAAGGCCTTACTGAAATCCAGGTATGCTACATCTACTATTGACCCAACTCGTAACTCTGTCGAAAAAAGAGATCAGATTAGTCTGGCATGACTTGTTTTTGGTGAATCCATGTTGACTATTAGCAATGACCGCATTTGCTTCTAAATGTTCGCAGACCACTTCCTTAATGATCTTTTCCAGAATCTTGCCTGGTATCGACGTGAGGCTAACCAGACGGTAATTGTTTGGGTCATCCTTTTTTCCCTTCTTGAAGATAGGGACCACATTTGCCCTCCTCCAATCTGCTGGGACTTCTGTTCTCAAAGAATTCTCCAAGATAATTGCCAGTGGTTCTGAAATAACCTCAGCTAGTTCCTTTAATACTCTTGGATGTAGCTGATCTGGCCCTGGGGACTTGAATTCGTTTAGAGCGGCCAGATGTTCCTGGACAACTTGTTTCCCTATTTGGGGTTGGATTTCCCCAAATCCTTCGTCCATTCCATGTTGCTAAGGTTGAAGATGGCTTCCTTTTTGTGAAAAGACTGAGGTAAAGAAGGCATTCAATAGTTCTGCCTTATCCCTGTCCCCTGTCACCATCAACCCATCTTCTCCTCGCAGAGGCACTATTGCCTCCTTGTTCTTCCTTTTTCTACCAACGTAAGCAAAAAAGCCTTTTTTTGTTGTTTTTAATGTCCCTGGCAAGCCTGAGCTCATTTTGTGCTTTAGCTTTGCGAACATTTTCCCTACAGGAGTTGGCTATATGTTTGAATTCTTCTTTGGTGATTTCTCCCCTTTTCCACTTCTTGTGTATGTCTCTTTTGAGACTTAGCCCGATTAGAAGTTCTTTGGACATCCATTCTGGGTTCTTTGCACTTGTCATATTTTTTTTCTTGGTTGGCACTGTTTGCATTTGCACCTTGAGTATTTCACTTTTAAAAAACTCCAATCCATCCTTAACTCCCTTGTCTTTTAATATTGGCATCCATGGAATGCCGCTCAGTATTTCCTTCATTTTTTGGAAGTCAGCTCTCTTAAAGTCCAGAATGCGTGTTTGATTTGTCTTTGTTTCAGCCTTCCTTCGTATCACAAACTGCAGGAAGCACATGGTCACTTGCCCCTAAGGATCCGACCACTTCGACTGTATTGATCAGGTCTTCCACATTTGTTAAGATTAGATCAAGAGTAGCCAGTTCCCTTGTTGCCTCTTCTACCTTCTGGACCATAAAACTGTCTGCAAGGCAAGTGAGGCATTTGTTGGACTTTGTACTCTAGGCCGAGTTTGTTTTCCAGCAGATATCAGGATAGTTGAAATCGCCCATGACTACTGTATCTCTTCTTTGTGCCTGTTTGGTCAGCTGTTGACAGAAGACTTCATCAAGTCCTTAATCCTGAATCGGAGGTCTGTAGTAGGTTTCCCGGATTACAGTCTTGCATTTCTTCTGCAACGTAACTGTTTTTGACATATAAAGCTACTCCCCCTCCTCTGCCCTTTGTTCTATTTCTGTGAAAGAGGTTATAGCCCTCAATGGCTACATTCCAGTGATGGGAGTCATCACACCAGGTTTCAGTGATGCCTATGACATTGTACGTGTGGTGCTGTGCTAAAAGTTGGAGTTCGTCTTGCTTATTTCCCATGCTCTGTGCATTAGTGTAAGACATGTAAGCCCTTGTGACCTTCCCCTGAGCTGTTTATTTGGGATTATTGTGCTCTCTGTACTTGGTCCTTGCTGTGTTTGTGCAGCCCCCTGTTTAGCCTTTTGGAGGTTCCCCGTGGTAGTGGGTAATATAGTGTTCACCAGGCTGCAGCTTCAAGAATAGTCTTGCAACTTCAAAACCTGGCTGCTTCCTGCATGGCGGAATTCTTTGTTGGGAGGTGTTAGCTGGCCCTGTTTGTTTCCTGTCTGGAATTCCCCTGTTTCTGGATGTTGTTCTTTATTAACTGTCCTGATTTTATAATTTTTTAATACTGGCAGGCAGATTTTGTTCATAATTATTTTGATCGTAATTTTGTTCATTATTTGGTTCCATAATCTTCCCATTTAAGTACAATAAATGTCCTAGAAAGGGGAACTTGAAAATTCTGGTCTCAATCTACTTATTTTTTATTTAAACCCATTTTCTACCAAAGCGTCTCCTATAGCACTTTAAAGATTAAATTGTATTATTAAATTCTGGTCTCAAGAAATTTAGCCAGCAAATTTGTCCAGTCATTCCCATTGATATCTGCTCAAGAAGCAAGAGATAATATTTGTCATCTGCAATATGGTGATGGAGTAAATTTAGCAAACAGATGAATTATTATGGAATCTTCAGGAACTACTAGAAACAGTAATTGAATGATTTATGTTCTACCAGTTTGGACAAGCAAAATTAAATATGAAAAATGACACTAACAAAACTGGGGCAGAGTGTTTCTGAAACAGGACAATAAATGAGTGAAAAAACGCATAGGAATATGGAATATTAAACACATGCATACTTGCTGCTCCAGCACCTGCTTCTTTTCCAACTCTGCGCTGACCACCATTCTCCTCATGTAATCTAGTTGTTTTTCCAGCAAGGAGCAACGTGTTTGCGCTGCCCCTAACTGAATGCTCACATCTGGAGGGGAGAAAAAGAAAGGTCACAGAGAAGTAAACACAACGCCCAATTTGCCTTATAGGTTTATCCTTTAATTCACAACATATTGCACAACATTTCTGTTACAACAAATATGGCATCTTTATCACTTTCACTACAGCTAGATCCTGATCCACAGGCTCAGGGTGCATCTACACTATAGAATCAATACAGTTTGATACCTATTTTACTGCTAAGGCTCATGCTATGAATCATGGGAGTTGTAGTTTTGCAGGGTCAGCTAAAGAGTACTGGTGCTTCACCAAACTACAAATCCCAGAATTCTATAGCATTGAGCCATGGCAGTTCAAGAGTTGTCAAACTGCATTAATTCTATAATGTAGATGGAGCCTCAGTCTCCTTCACATTGGCTATATTTACTGTTTATTAGCAATTGAGGTACATAAAATGTTTCAGCTGCTTTAAAACATCAGGAACTCATAAAAGTACTTAATAAAATCTACAAATATTCTTACAGCTTCTTTGAAGTCTATATTATCAAAATGAATAATAGAATCCAAATTTGTTTTATTAAAGAATGAAAAAAGAAAACATAAGAATAAGCTGCAAATTATTGCACATTTCGTACAATATCTCAAAAGCACAAAATGCAAATTAGAGTAACTAATAAAGCAGTTATAGACAGATCTTATAGGAAAGAAATCTTTAGGCCCTATTTATTACAGGCTCTGATTACACATTAGAGGGGAAAGCAAACAGAATATATAAAAGCAACACTTCTTTAATATGAATGGAGTCAGGATTTCATCAGTGCTAATCAGAGGAAGAACTGTTTAAAGCAACAGACAATGCAATCGCTGTTGCCCATTTTTGGTCCAAAACTATTTAGCTGCTTGTGATCCCTTTTTATCAGTTTTAAACTTACAGTACTTATTTATGCAATGCTTTTGACATGAAATAGATAAATCAGTGCTAATGGAAGCTACCTTTCCTCTCTTGCATCACTTTTCCGTGTGTTTTATCCTTTTCATTTGATTCATGCTGCATGGCTCTTTTGTATTGGGCAGCTTCTCTGGACAGGGCATTCAAGTCATCTTCAGCCTGGGACCGTTCCAGTTCAAGGCGGTGGATCTTTTCTTGTAGAGTCCTGAGGGCTGTCACTAGAGCTGGTGAACAGATAATTTAATCATTGATCATTTTGTAAAAAATTAACAGTTCCTTTTGCGCCACAAGAAAATTATTCTTATGCCAAGTTAAACCAGGACATCAAGAAATTTACTGCAGGGAGCCACACAGCAGAAATGTCCTTGTTGGAACTTGTTGCATTACAAGAGAATCAGTCAGCTTTATCCAGCAGTTGAGATTGCAGAAAGAGATGTCAGAAGAAATGTATGCATCAGATATATAAATATTAAATAGCTCCCCATCAAAACCAGAAGTCACACTGTAATATTAGATCTAACTAGGCACAACTGATGCAGTGTATGGTGGAAAATGTGGATTTCTAAGCCCTTACAGCAGTGGTTCTCAACCTGTGGGCCCCCAGATGTCTTGGCCTTCAACTCCCAGAAAACTGCCTGGGATTTCTGGTTGTAGACCTACAGGTTGAGAACCACTGCCTTACAGTAACAGTCCTCTCAACCATACCACCAAGGAGAACCTCAAAATGCAGGCAGGTGTGTTTGTGTATAAACACACACACACGCTATTGGGCCTCAACTGCATGGTTTTTGTGTGATGGAATCAACTGTGCTAAGTTCAATATTCTTCAGTTAAGTTGCTTTGGCCTTGCTTTTCCATATATCTAAATCCCAGCATGTACCAGATTATTTTATTTGTTTTCATAGCTTTGTTACTCTATTTTGACATGTATCTCTTCATTTTTATGCATCTTTCAGCTCAGTATTATCCTTTAACAAGGTGAATCTTTTGTTTTCTGCTATTCACAAAAAACTGGCATCATTTAGGGCCCTTCCAGATAGGTCCTATATCTCAGGATCTGATCCCAGGTTTTCTGCTTATCCCAGATTATCTTGCAGTGTGGATTTATATAATCTAGTTTAAAACCTGGGATCAGATCCTGGGATATAGGACCTGTCTGGAAGGGCCCCTTAGATCTTTCTTTTTAAAAATTAAGCAGTGCCATCCAATCCTTCGTGGTTTTAAAGGGCTGGAAATTCTGTGTGCCCCCACCCGCAATATATTGTTAAAGCTAAATCTCTCAGCAGCCAAAACAATGATGAAGTTGTTGCCAGCATTTTGAGGAATCAGAATTCCAAGCAGTAAGTGTTTGAGTATTGCGCTACTACAAGTAACTTCTAAGGGTGTGCCAGCCTATCAAACAAGCTTGTTTACCTGCTTCTTTTTCTTATAGAAGATAAGCAGTTTCACTTCAGACAACAGTTGAAATCATAGTTAAGAAAATTGTGAGTGCCTGGCTAACCAGGAAGAGAAACATCTGTTTGTTGTGATAAATACGTTTATAAATGTGTATTGTTTTTGCATTAAATGCTACCCAAAGACTGGCACCATGAGCAGAGAGTGTAGAAACAGACAAGCAACTTGAAACCATGCTTTACCTATTTGTTTGGAAACTCAAATCATGGTTTTAGTTCTAAATATTTGTCAGTGCAAGCTATTTTTTGGTGAGTATCAACTTTCACTTTCAAATTTATATAGCTGTAGCCTAAATACAAGTGAGATGGCTCTCACTTTCAGAGAACCTGTTTACTATAAGATCTATAACTCAAGCCAGCAAGGTCTGTCAGGCTCTCTTCCTTAAATCTGAGAGCTCAGCCCAGTTCTCAGCCTAGTACTATATTTCACAATCAGTCACAAACCAAATATTTTTAGTATTAATATATATTTAACCAAGGGAGCTCCCGATGGCGCAGTGGGTTAAACTGCTGAGCTTGCTGACCGAAAGGTCAGCAGTTCGAGTCCAGGAAGCGGTGTGAGCTCCTGCTGTTGCCCCAGCTTCTGCCAACCTAGCAGAAAACATGCAAATGTAAGTAGATCAATAGGTACCGCTCCAACGGGAAGTTAATAGCCCTCCATGCAGTCATGCCGGCCACATGACCTTGGAGGTGTCTACTGACAACGCTGGCTTTTCGGCTTAGAAATGGAAATGAGCACCAACCCCCAGAGTTGGACATGACTAGACTTAATGTTAGGGGAAAACTTTTACCTTTACTTAACCATGAGATATATTTAAGTATGTGGTACTTTACCTTGGTTGTTCGGTGCAGGAATGTCTTTTGGAATAGTTTTCTTCTTTAACTCAAGGCCAGATCTTATATTAACTGGAGGTTGAAGAAAACTGCCAATGTAGCTATGCTTTGATGCACTATCAAAAGACTGACAAAAGATACACAAGGCTGTTCATAAGTTCTACGTGAGTCTGAATATACTACTTTCTCTAGTGGTTTTCTTTCTACACATAAACCTGACCTACAAATCTATTGGCAAAATTAAGACAAGGAGCATCATCTTTTTAATAGGCTTATTCCTGGGTAAAATCGGGCTGCTAATTGTGACTGTGTGCAAAGTAGTGTTTCCTCAGTGATATGCAGTGCTGAGTGCGATGGCTGCAAAAGTATCAAGATAGTCTACCATGAGTGGAAATACTCCCTTGACATGGCTTTGTTGACACAATTTTGTGACTGCTTATTTTGCAAACATCTGCATCTCCTTGTTGTGTATTAGCAAAATACACATTTGTATACAGAAAGCAAAATGTTTCAACGTGGAGCTGTATGTTAATACACCCATGTGCTCATTCAAATTCTAGAGGACCATCTAGAATTGTTTTGCTAATTTAGAAAAGCAGGTATTCTGCCTGGTTAAAATTAACCTAGAGCCTGAGTATTGTAATTATAGTGGTTTGCAGTATTGGGATAGTTTTTAAACAGCACTGTAAGAGGAAAAAGCAGAATGCATAAATCTTTGGTATCTCAAGTTACAAAGAAGAAAGGCCAGAATTATTACATCTACCCAACTTCACTGAAAACTCCATATAATAATATCATTCTATTCAACAAAAGAGACTTAAACAACCACTTTCAGTTCTGTCTGTTAAACAGTGTAAATGAAAGTGGTCTCACTTAAATTCAAAAGAATCACCCCTTAAGATTCCCAAAGATTATTTTTAAGGTTAACCATAAAAACAGTATCTGCAGCACAATTGTTCTAAATACATTTTTCCTAACTATAAAAAGGCTTAAACATTTTTACTTCTTAAGATACTATTTTAGAACTAGAGAGTTATTTGGACTGCTGAAGTTGCATTACTCACCTCCATAACAGAGGATCCAGTGCCCCACTCACCTGGGAAGACAAAAGAAGCAGTCTTGATTTGGAAGGCTAGGTCACAGTAATATTTTGTCAATGATTAATATTTATTTTCTTCAATTGAAGACATAAAAGTATTTAAACAAGCTGATGCATCAAATATAATCTTTAGGGCTTCCAGGACAACACTACTGTCAACTTGGCCATAAAGTAGCCTTGGAAAACCTAGTGATTCCCAGAGAAAATACTTTTTTAGGCATTTATAGGTCTTCCTGGCAATATTTTTTTCCTCAGGTTGACTATATCTTCATATTTATAGGGTTTTTTTAAATCATGGTTTTTCCATTTCCACAGTGGACCTGTGTCCCCAACCCCTGTGAAAATGGAGGGCCTACCATAAATTAATTTTTTTAGACTACAAATGGACCCATTCTTCATATTAACTCAGTGAATGATTCTTTTTATCTGCTACTTTTTTGGAGTCACTGCTTCAATGTATCCACACATCCATGAACTGCTGCCATCCCAAATATTCTGTGGAACGTCCAGTCTTTATGCACCCAACAAATAAGCATTACAGTAATAAAAATGGGCATGTGTGTAAAAATGTATTTGATTAAAATCAGCATTTATTAAGAAAACAGTAAAAGCAGAATCCAAAATTTCAGCAAGAACCATGTGTGTATTTATGGGAAATTTCAGAAAATTAGTCAAGAGGGGAAGAAAATTAATATGAGAAGAATGCTGGTTTTTGCTTTTTCTGGATAATCATCAGGCATAGGCATAAAATCTATGCTTTTATTATTTGTAGTAATGTTGACCCAACATGTCTAAATAAATATGCTTCATACTGAAACACAGACAAACCAAGCTTTGATTCCTCTGTTTATACAACATCAGTAGGGAAGTAAAAAATACTGTACTGTGTCATTGTAGCAAATTTCTCTGTTATAGGACTGGAGTATGCAATGTATCTTCAACCCAGTAAAAAATCAAGCCAAGCCAGAGAAAACCTTGACATTTTAAAAGTCATGTGTTGAGCAAATAAATGAGCGCATTAGTTCATGACATCCTTGTCCTTTCTTTTGCCTTTTTGCCTCTGCAGCCGAATTTGCCTTGGAACCACCAGTGTTTCTTATTTATAAGCTTTAAATTTTTAGGGGTATGATATGCACAATTGTGTAAATATGCGTTTTACCGAAGCATTCACTGTCCCTCTTAACTTTAAAGTAGATGATAAAGACACTCAAATATTTCAAGATTTGCCTTGATATTCACCATAATGTCGATTGCAGTCAAATCTATACCTTGGAAGGTCAGCCATGAAAGAACCAGTCAAGATCCTGAGATGTAAAGATACGTATATCATTGGATACTAAAATTAGGATTGTATATGCCACTGCATTTCCAATTATTGTGAAAAAAAGCTGGACAGTGAAGAAAACTGACAGGAGGAAAATCAACTCCTTTGAAATGTGGTTCTAGAGGAGAGTTCTACAAATACTGTGTACTGCTAAAAAAGATGGACAAATAGACTTCTCACTAGAAGCCAAGATGTCTAAACTGAGACTGTCCTATTTTGGACACATAATGGGAAGATGGGACTCACTAGAAGAAGAAGAAAACAATAATGCTTAATAAGGTAGACGGCCATATAAAAAGAGGAAGACTGCATTCCAGGGTCATAACTACATGGACAATTTATCCTAGGACAAATCTGGAGTATGAAAATTCCAGAACAGCCCTAGGACTGCAGCAGCAGGAAGGGATCATGACCACTCAGTGGCACCAAACCCACTTTGATACTGCTGGACAGTATCCCTCACCATCTCCTTCTTCCTTTCATCATGACAAGAAGTATCAAGTGCAAAATGACTGGTGGACATTGCTGACCAACTGGAATGACATTGACTGTGGTGTCAGCGAAACACAGAAGAGGGAGTGATATGGGGTGGAAGGATGAATTGCCCCCTCCTTTCCCCCTCCTTTCCCCCTCCTTCTCTGATCCAACTTACATTCCAGTCAACATCATTTGAGTCAGCCTGATATTTTGAGGCTGGGGCTCATCACTACAATGAGAAAAGGAGAGGAAATGGCAATTGCCATCTTATGTGCCTGTGCCATCCCAGCCCAAGAGAATGTGGGGGGACATATAAATAGTACTGGGAGCAGCACAATTGTTTATTATTATTATTTATTATTATTATTTATTCATTTCTATCCCGCTTTTCTCCCGTGGGTGGGATTCAAAGTGGCATACAATGTATAAAATTCATACAAATACATCCAACCACAATACATAATCAGCCAAAACATCATATCCGATATATAAAAAAATTAACTTATCAAATAAAACAATTTAAAAACTTACTGCAAGCACCATTTAAAGATATCTATAATCTTCGGCCACTGAAGTTATTTTTCAAATATTATCAAAATATTTATCAGACTGGCAGTGCCCATTATCATTCATCTAGGAAGGCCAGGCTCCACAGAAAGGTTTTAATTTGTGAACGAAAAGCCAGTAAGAAGGTGGTGATCATGTCTCATTACATGAGGACAAAGGCTGACTTTGCTCCAGCGTCTCGGGGCCCATCTACACTGCCATATAATCCAGTTTCTGAATCCAGATTATCTGCTTTGAACTAGATTATATGGCACTGTAGACTCACATAATCCAGTTCAAAGCACATAATCTGGATTCAGAAACTGGATTATATGGCAGTGCAGATCCAGCCTCAAGGAAACTTTGGGGCAACCTATGACATTTCTTAATGCGTTTCCAGACTGTGTTAACTCAAATCAGCTGTGTATCTCATGTAAACACCATGTGTCTGATTAAACCCTTGTGCCAGCTGAACTGCTAACCTGAAGATCTGAAGGTCGGCAATTTGAATCCATGAGACAGGTGAGTTCGCATCTGTCAGGCCCAGCTTCCATGTGGGGACATGAGAGAAGCCTCCCGCAGGGTGGTAACAAATCCAGGCGTCCCCTGGGCAATGTCTCTGTAGACCAGTGGTTCTCAACCTGTGGGATCCCAGGTGTTTTGGCCTACAACTCCCAGAAATCCCAGTCAGTTTACCAGCTGTTAGGATTTCTGGAGTTGAAAGCCAAAACATCTGGGGCCACACAGGTTGAGAACCACTGCTGTAGATGGTCAATTCTCTTACACCAGAAGCAACTTACAGTATGTTCTCAATTCGCTTCTGGCACAATTTAAAAAATGAACAATGCCCCCCCTTCCCCAGGGTTTAAGTACCTGTGTTGGTGTGCCCCAGAAGCCCGGACTCAATAAAGAAAGCCATGGCATCTATATTTTAGAATGAAGTTTGATCCCACTTTAACTGCCATGGCTCAATGCTATGGGATCCTGGGAGATATCGCTTTATAACAGGCATGGGCAAACTTTGGCCCTCCAGGTGTTCTGGAATTCAACTCCCACAATTCCTAGCAACCAGTAGGATTATGTGAGTCTACACTGCCAAATAATCTGGGATCAGATCCGGGGATATAGGGCAGTGTGGAAGGGGCCTGTGAAAATAAAAAAGAGCATTGAGTCTTAAAGGTGCTGCCACGTGTTTCCCTTTGCCCCCTTCTTACCCTGCAATAGACCAATATTGATACTTCTTTGAACATTACCAAGCGAAGGAGGGACTCCCATCTGAGAGATAGAGACTTAGAAAAATGTGTTATTACATCCTCCGACAGCCTCCAAGCCCCCACAGTAGCCTTTAGGAAGCGTCCGACTTACTGCAGCGTCCTTTCCTTTTCTTTCCTTTCCTTCCAGGGCCGTTTTGAACAGACCGCCTCCCCGCCCGCTCTCGGAGGCTCCCGCCCAGCCCTCCCAGCCTCACCTGTGACCCGGACGTTGACCCGCCTCCGTGAAGCCACCCAGCCAACTTCCGCCCGAAAGAACCCTTCCTCTTCTTCTTCTCGATGAATGAGATCTACATATTGGCTGCCAGGCTGCTACTGAAATCCACAAGCATGTGGACAATTTCAACAGAAAGGAAGAAACAATGAAAATGAACAAACTCTGGCTACCAGTATTTAAAAATACTCCAAAATCAGGACAGTAAATAAAAAACAACGGTCTGAAAACAGGGGAATTCCTGACAGGAAACAATCAGGGCCAGCTAACACCTCCCAACAAAGGATTCCCCCCCCCCCAGCCAGGAAGAAGCCAGATTTTGAAGCTGCAAGGCCATTCAATGCTAATCAAGGTGGCCAATTGCACCTTCCAAGCAGCAGACAAGAATTCTTTCTCCAACCCTGGACATTCCACAAATATACAAACACCACTTGCCTAGTTTTCCAACAGACCTCACAACCTCTGACACTGCCTGCCATAGATATGGGTGAAACATCAGAAGAGAATGCTTCTAGAACATGGCCATACAGCCCAGAAAACTCACTGCAGCCCAGTGATTCCGGCCATGAAAGCTTTCCACAACCTTTCCTCTTCTTCTCTTTTCAGATCCTCTATATCAGATGATTGAGATCTACATATTGGCTACCAGGCTACTCTATGAAATTTACAGTTCTTGTTAATTGCACCACCAAGGAATCTTGGTTTTCACATTTTGGCTTACATCTTTCAGCAAACCATCCAAACATGCATGCAAGGCCCCCTGAGGATGCATCTACACCAAGCATGGGCAAACTTTGGCCCTCCAGGTGTTTTGGACTTCAACTCCCACAATTACTAACATGCCTGACCTATATTGTTGAATTAGTGCAGTTTGACACCACTTTAACTGCCATGGCTCAATGCTATGGGATCATGGGATTTATAGTTTTGTTGGACACCAGCTTTCTTGGGCAGAGGAGGCTGAAGACCTTGCCACACTACAGCTTCCAGGATCCCACAGCACTGAGTCATGTCTGTCAAAGGCCCCTTCCACACAGCTGAATAAAATCCCACATTTTCTGCTTTGAACTGGAATATATGGCAGTGTGGATTCTGTTAATCCAGATTCAAAGAAGATATTGTGGGATTTTCTACCTTGATATTCTGAGATATAATGCTGTGTGGAATGACTCACTTGGGGCCCTTCCACACAGCCATATATCCCAGAACATCAAGGCAGAAAATCCCCCAATATCTGCTTTGAATCTGGTTATCTGAACCCACACTGCCATATATTCCAGTTCAAAGCAGAAAATGTGAGATTTTATTCAGCTGTGTGGAAGGGCCTCAGGTCCCTTCCACACTGCCCCTATAGCCCAGGATCTGATCCCAGATTATCTGGCAGTGGGGACCCAGGTCCCTTCTCCACCAACATATAATATGGAACATCAAAACAGATAATTCACATTAACTGCTTTGAACTGGATTATCTGAGTCCACACTGCCATATAATCCAGTTCAACGTAGATAATCTGGATTTTATATGGCAGTGTAGAAGGGGCCTCAATGTCTAGTTGGATAAATTAGTGAACAATTGAAAGTGCCATAAATTCCTCAAACCTGAAGTTAAATGGGGTTGTTGTATGTCTTTCGGGCTGTGTGGCCATGTTCCAGAAGCATTCTCTCCTGACGTTTCGCCCAGATGTGGGCGAAACGTCAGGAGAGAATGCTTCTGGAACATGGCCACACAGCCCGAAAGACATACAACAACCCTGTGATCCCGGCCATGAAAGCCTTCGACAACACACTGAAGTTAAATATTCTGCTCATAATATTAAAATATCATGTTTCACAATAGGTACTCATAATAATAATAATAATAATAATAATAATAATAATAATTTATTCCTTACTGACCTCTTCTCATGGCTCAGGGCTGGTTACATCATTGCTAAAACACATAATCAAAACATATAATCATTTAAAAACACACCACAGAATACACATATTAAAACATATTTCTATAAAATACATACATAATTATAATCCTTTCCTCTTAAAAGGTTGACTCTTTTAAAAAAGTGTTTGAAATTGTGGCCATATCTTAACTTTAAGGAAATCAAATTATGTGAGTCCTGAGAAATGGCTTTCTAGGGTGCGGACAAAATTTGTTTGTCCATATTTCAGCCTTCAGTCCAATGAATTATTCACAGTTTCTGTCCTCCTTCCAAAAATCAAAAACAGCCCATGCTAATAGTTGCAATATGGGCAGCGCTATTGGGAAACTCCCTGCTCTTCTGGCTGTGGTCCTGGAAAGCCTATGCAACTGGCAGGCAAGCATTTCGCAAGGACAGATTGGAATCTAAAACATTTCTCTTGTTCTTTTCCACCCAGAGCAGTTGGCTGTACATCTGCACACCAATTTGACGGTTTCTTTGAAAACCCTTCCTGATGGAAGTGTTAGTTGTTAGAGAAAAACAACTGTATATTCCCACACTGTTTCCTTGCCCCCAACTTTACAACCCGCACAAAACTCTGCAATAAAACATAATATATATCATCACAAATCAGTTGGAGGAAGGGAAGCATCTTAAGTTACAACTCAGTTTTACATTAACCACAACAATCCTGTTGAGAAATGATCTGCCTGTTTGGAATGGTGTCTCACTGATTTAGGACATTTGCCTCAGTTTGAAGAAAATGGATATGAAGGAAATGTTTTCTTGCACACTGTACTGGAATGTGCTGTTTTAACCTCTTAAGATTCCTGGCGCTACATTTAATTGTTAGTTCCAAATATAGTAGATCCATTAAACCAAGGAGACTTGCACATACAAAAGTTCTGTTCTAGCTGAGATTAGTATTTGAATCAGTTTCTATCATTCTTCTTAGCTGATAATAAAGAGAATCTGGAAAATATATTTACTTTGCCCAGAGGGGTTATTTCACAGGAAAAAAAGAAGGCAAGTTTAGCACTACTAGACTTCCAAATAACATTATAGGCCCCTTCTACACTGCCATATAAAATCCAGATGATTGGATTTGAACTGGATTATATGGAAGTATAGACTTAAATAATCCAGTTCAAAGCAGATAATGTGGATTATCTGATTTGATAATCTGGATCATATGGCAGTGTAGAAGGGGCCTCAGACTGTATTCACTAGAGCACCACCAGAATACAGAAACATATTAAAGTAGAGGGTAAAGTAGCTTAGGACAAAGCTGAAGTAGTTTGAAAAAGAAGCCATTCTCCACAATGCAACCTTGTGAGATTATTCTATGGGAGTTGTTTGGGAAATACAGCAATTGGACTCTGATATATAGTACAGTTATGAAAATAAATGAGGGCCCTGGTGGGTCAGAGGGTTAAACCACTGAGCTGCTGAACTTGCTGACCGAAAGGTCAGAGGTTCGAATTCGGAGAGCAGGGTGAGCTCCCGCTGTTTGGCCCAGCTTCTGCCAACCTAGCAGTTTGAAAACATGCAAATGTGAGTAAATCAATAGGTTCCGCTTTGCTGGGAAGGTAGCAGAGCTCCATGCAGTCATGCTGGCCACATGACCTTTGAGGTGTCTACAGACAACGCCGACTCTTCGGCTTAGAAATGGAAATGAGTACTATCCTCCCAGAGTCGGACATGACTAGACTTAATGTCAGGGGAAAATCTTTACCTTTACCTTCTATTTAAAAAAACAACAACAGCTATTTCCCTCCTCTCTGCATATCATTTTGCTATTCAATTGTTGCATAACTACTGGGAAGAATTTATGGAAATGTTGTAAGCACTTCTGAAGGAAACAAATATGCTTCTTAGCTTCTAAATTAAGAGTAACATGGTGCTGAAGTTATCCAGCTATAACTCCCACAATTCCTTACCACTGTCATGCACATTGGGGCTTCTGAGAGTTGAAGTCCAATGATATTTGGGGTTCATAATTTATCCGTCTTTGTTATATAAAAGACCAAAGGATTTATCATTTATTTCTTCTTGTTTACAAAACACTTTATGCTTTTAGAAATTTAAAAATATAATAGCTTCCTCCTCCTCCCCTCTGACTTTCCATTAGTTCACAAGGGAAACAGAAGAAGAAAAACAAATCATAAAATAGTTTCAACCATAACAAGAAAGAAGCATGCAGATGAGTACTTACCAGGAAGGCTAGGCTCTAAGCAGAAGAGTTAAAACCAACAGGTTAATAAATGTTAGTATGGTTAGTGTTTGCTTAATTTTGTTTGACCTTGTCCGTAATGTAAAAAATAATTATTTCAGTCACTTTGTAGTTATACTGCAATGAAATTTGAATGTATACACCATCTTATTACATAATTATAGAAGCACAAAAGCTATTATCATTACCTCAGTGTGGATGGACTATTGAATCATTTGTAAAATTAAGGGCCCTTCACACAGCCATATAACCCATACCATCAAAATAGATAATCCACAATATCTGCTTTGAACTGGATAATTTGAGTCCACACTGCATATAATCCAGTTCAATGTGGATTTTATACAGTTGTGTGGAAGGGGCCTTAGAAATCACCAAAGGGAACAAATTTGCCTTTTAACTAGTTTAGTCCTACCACTTACATGCAGATAGATGTCTTAATTCAAGTGATTGTTATCACTGGAACCCAGAAGCTACACATATAGGCCAATTCTAATGTGTGTGTTTTTTCTTAAGCAAACCTTAACTATTTATTTTGTAAACTTTCAATTTAAAGGGATTTCTTTTCTGTCCACTACAACTTTATAAGACAATATCCTGTTGAACTAGTGTAATTTACAGAGATTTTATTCTGAAATGCTTTGTATATTTAGGAATATGGTATAAGGGAGTAAATTTCCCCCCAAACACAATTCAAGGTGCTCTGAATAGCAAACATTTTCCCTTTTATCTACCCTGGTGGCACAGTGTGTTAAAGCGCTGAGCTGCTGAACTTGCAGACTGAAAGGTCCCAGGTTCAAATCCTGGGAGCGGAATGAGCGCCTGCTGTTAGCCCTAGCTCCTGCCAACCTAGCAGTTCGAAAACATGCAAATGTGAGTAGATAAATAGGTACCGCTCCGGCGGGAAGGAAACGGCGCTCCATGCAGTCATGCCGGCCACATGACCTTGGCCACATGGCTATGAACAACGCCGGCTCTTCAGCTTAGAAATGGAGATGAGCACCAACCCCCAGAGTCGGTCACGACTGGACTTAACGTCAGGGAAAAACCTTTACCTTACCTTTACCTTAGCATCACTATGATCTTAAAAGGCATGTAATCTGGGAAGTTCGCTTGAAATTTCTTCAACTTTTTATGGGTGCATTTACAGTGTAGAATTAATGCATTTTGATGCCACTTTGTCTTCTGTGACTCAATGTTATATCATAATGTGAATTTTAGTTTAGTGAGGCACAGGCAGTAGCAGGGAGGGGAGGGGATTCAAACCAACCCCCCAAATTTCAGGTTTAAAAAAAAACCTGGTTTACTCATGAATTTTAACTGATTAACCAAATCCCCATGAGTGTCCACTGAAGTTTATCTGTCTTGAGTGTCCACTGAAGTTTACCTATGGAGCCCAATTTCTAAATTATTTTGCGTTATGGAACTACAGTACTCTTCATGATTCACTAAAATAAATTTCAACCCCCCCCCCCCCCCCTTCCTGGCTGTGGTTCTGGTGATGCACTAGAACATTTTGGCAGAGAAGGCTAAAGACTTGCAAAACTGCTACTCTCAATATTCCATAGCATTTAGCCATGGCAGTTAAAATGGTGTCAGACTGCAGTAATTCTACACTGTAGGTGTAGAATTAAGAGTTAATTTTTATGCACTATAGGTGAGTCCTGCAGAATACAAAGTGTGCATGCATTGAAAGGTTCCTTTGTACAGGTTTTAGTAGGTTCCTGAATTATTGTGTTTTTCAGCTAAAACCCGGGGCTTCCTCAGCATGCTAAAGTTCCTCAATTTCTGGAGTGCATCTGGCAAATTCATAGAATGATGCAAGCTAGCTTGCTTCAGGAAAGTTTTCTGTGGCCCCTTCCACACAGCTGAATAAAAGCCCACATTTTCTGCTTTGAAGGGGAATATATGGCAGTGTGGACTCAGATAACCCAGTTCAAAGCAGATATTGTGGGATTTTCTGCCTTGATATTCTGGGTTATATGGCTGCGTGGAAGGGCCCTGAATCTCTATTCTTTCATTTGTATGCCAGTGTCATTGCTTTTCTTTAAAACCCAAAGCACTCCTGGCTCTCTTTTCACTTTATAGTTACTTAGATGGCATTCACACTGTAACTTTGCTACAGCTAAACACTAACTGAAACAGGCACCAAATATTTCTTACACTGTCATCAACGATACTGTACTACCATATATGCATTAAGGGGATTATTAATGAAATTTAATAAGCAATAGCTGATCTGAAGGCAAGGCTACAGAATTGTTAATTTGCAGCTAAGAAATTCTGGCTGTTCTTGCTTTTTTATTCAGGTCAGTGGGAGTGGGCTGGAAGTCCTCCGACTTGAAATGTGAATTTGTTCGGACTTTTAATTGTTATGTTTTTATTGGTTTTTATGTTTGCTGTGTTTACATTCTCTCAGTAATTTTGTTCCCACTACCTTCCATTCATAAACTCTATTTCTAAAAGTTCAACTAAAGTTTTAAACTACTGCAGTAAAATACCATTTCACTGATGCAGAATTGTTATCTGGGAACACAATGTCTCCCTCCCTACCACCACTACCAGATCTGCTACACAGTAATTTGCTGCTCCAATAAAATAGAGTAAACAGGTTAATGTCAGAAGCACTGGGTGGAAAATTTTACTGGTAAGTTGATAACATCTTGGAGCATGGCCCTCTGACATCTGGCCTCTGGACATTTGCAAAATGGGGATTACCCCACTCTTGTTATTGCCTTCTGTCTTCAAACATGAGCAAACTGGCCTCTTTATAATCTGGAATGCAGCAGCCAAATCTGATGACAAGTAGGGACTGGATTTACACTGTCAAATAATGCAGTTTGAACTACATTATATGGTCAGTGTAGACCCATATCATGCATTTCAAACCATATTACTTGATAGTGTATTTCCAGCTACAGCTTTGTGGTTATGCTCTTTTGGAGCATCTGTGAGTATTTGCAAAGTATGCCTTGTGTACTGTAAACCTCACTTCCTCCTACATTTCCTATAAGTTACAACACACCTTAACTGACTGGTCAGTGTTATGTGTGCTTTGTTTATAATGGCAAACATGCAGACATAGATCCACAGGCAGAGCTGGAGTATGTTTATGATGGTGAACCTGAACGTTCAAGCCTGTTCTGTAGTGGGTTCAATCTGAGTAGTACAGAAGAAAAGGCACCTCTACCAATTATTACCCCCTCCCCCCAATTTCAGCAGAAATGGCCTAACCATGGTTTTTGCACAGGGAAATAATTCAAAGTATAGTAAAACCCCTTCACATACACTGGTGAAGTGCTTTATATGGGTCTGTACTGACCATGTAATGCAGTTCCAGCCTTATTTTTACTATTTTAGCTATATATACTGCAAAAGACTGGAATGAATGGTGTCACAGTCTGAAGACAAGAACCATCATGTTAATTTCCTGCTGCAATACCAGCAAAAGTGAATTAAATACCATTTGCATATTATACAGAATAGTCCTCTGTTATTGATTGCCTACCACTTCACTGAAATGAAAGAGTTGGTGTGGTGCAGTGACTTGAGTGTGGGACTAAGGGTGCATCTACACCAGGCATGGGCAAACTTTGGCCCTCCCAGTGTTTTGGACTCCAACTCCCACAATTCCTAACAGCCTACTGGCCTGATCTTACCCATGCCTGATCTACACCGTAGAATGAATGCTGTTTGAAACCACTTCAGGTGCCAGGACTCACTGCTATGCAATTCTGGGAGATGTAGTTTTAGCAGATGATTAGCCTCCTCTGCCAAATAGTGTGGTTACTTCACCAAACCGTAACTCTATAGCATTTAGCCCTGACAACTAAAGTGGGTTCAAACAGCATTATTTCTACTGTGTGGACATACCCTTGGACTCTGGGAAGCTAGTATTGCAATCTTTTCTTGGCCATAGAAACTCTCTGGGTGACCTTGGAGAAGCCCCAGTTTCCCCGCTTAAAAAAAAAAGCAATCCTCTGAAAAGGTCTTCCCAGGAAACTCCATGAACGGTTCATCTGGTTACCATAAGCTGAAAGCAACTTGAAGGCACACAATAATAATAAAATGCTCATGTAATGCACTGTTTGGGGCTATTTTATCATCTGAAAATAAAACTATATTTTGTATTTCGATAGCATAAGGAAGGGTGAATACCCCTGTGGTGTTGGTTTCCTGTCTGTGCCCCTGTTCAGGAGAGATCCCTTCACTTTCTGTCTCTGTGAAAATTGGATTTTGGAAAAAAAAATGGTTTGTTGTAGAAACAAGGATTGACAAGAAAACTTCTGTAGAGACCCTTTTTCCTCATGATAATATCTCTTCCAGGAGTGAATTTCCCTTCTGAGAGGGAGATTTCTCTCACTTCCTGTTGCCTCATCCCCGTTCTTAACTATGAGCCATTTTTACAAATGTTTGTAACCGGGGGACTGCCTGTATTCCTCTTTGGGAGGCGGAGGTTTACTTACTTTACTTACTACTTAGACAATTGCTTGTCCGAGCATGATGATCTTCCAAGTGTAGTGTCTTGGCAGTGGATACATAGGTGACTGTGGAGCCCTGTACTTGACCCGCATGTTCTTTCACAGTGAGGACATCACTTTCCAGGTGGAAGGCAGTCCCGGTCAGGATTGGCTTGATGCGCCTTCATCTTGGCACGGTTCATCCTTTCGCCTTCCATTTGTGCCTCTTCAAATTCCATGGCACTACTGGTCACAGCTGACTGCCAGCTAGAGCACTCAAGGGCCAGAGTTTCCCAGTTCTCAGTGTCTATGCCACAGTTTTTAAGGTTAGCTTTCAACCCATGTTTGAATCTCTTTTCCTGCTCACCAACATTCCATTTGTTGTATGTCTTTTGGGCTGTGTGGCCATGTTCCAGAAGTATTCTCTCCTGATGTTTCGCCCACATCTATGGCAGGCATCCTCAGAGGTTGTGAGGTATGGATAAACTAAGTAAGGAAAGGAAAGAATATATATCTGTGTAGAGTCCAGGGTGTGGCAAGAGTCCTTTGTCACTGGGAAGCCAGCATTAATGTTTCAGTTAATCACCCTAATTAGCATTGGAAAGGTTTTTGTCTCTTGCCTGGGGGCATCCTTTGTTCAGTCATTAGCTGTCCTCTACCCTCAGAGTTTTCTAGATGTTCTGGTCATCCGCAAACCCAATCAACAATTGGGCCACACAGTTTACAGAAAACCTACGCACACAGATAGATACCTTCATAAAAACTCCAACCATCACCCAAGTCAAAAAAGGAGCACAATCAAAGCCCTGACAGACCGTGCACAAAGAATCTGTGAACCTCACCTCCTCCAAGGTGAACTCAACCACCTAAACTGGGCTCTACAGGCCAATGGATACTCCACCACAGACATCAGAAGAGCTGCAAGGCCAAGAACAAGCCATGAGAGTCAAGACAAAGATCCACCCAGAGAAAGGTGTTCTTACCATACATCAAGGGAACCACTGACCGCATAGGCAAACTGATGAAGAAGCACAACCTACAAACTATCTACTAGGGTTGTCCAAATTTTCGTTATGATTCTCGTTTTGTAATTATTTCGGATTGTTCTCGTTTTTTGAAACGAGTATTGAAACGTTTTCCCTGGGCGCAACTGGCAATGTAATTCGAACCATCATTGGCCCATTCTCTAATTGTTTCTTAAAATTTTCGTTAAATTTTTTCCTTCCAAATTTTTTTTTTAATATTAAAAAAAAAAATTTTTTTTTGTTTCTGCAACCTAACATGAATGGGAGCCTAGCGCAGCCTAACATGGCTATCGCTCCCTGGCCAATCAGAGACTTCCACGATGGCTGAAAAAGATGGGGGCTAGTGTCCTCCGCATCCACGTGGAGGATCTCTATAAAAATCCCCTCCGCAACCGAGCCAAGCCATTCTGGGCTAGGATACCAAGGAGAGAGGGTGTTTCGCGCACGCTGGGAAGCTGCCCTCTTGCTTGGGGGAGAAAGGGCTAAGTGACTGCTGGTTTGATATTGTGTTTTTTTGGGGGGAAATTGGCTTGGGGCTTGTTGCAGAGTCCTTGCTGTGGCTTTAGGGAATTTTTTTTTCCAAAGGACGTCTGCGTTCCTGCAAGTGCAGAGCTTGGGGTGCTTTACTTTTCTACTCCAGAGGGAGTCCCTTTGCCTTTCTGTTTTCTTTTTTGGAATTTAGCAATCACCACATCAGCCCTTCTTTGCAATCTTGAAAGGGGGGGGGGGGGGGAACTTGAAAATAATAGTTTCCAAAGGACGTCTGCGTTCCTGCAAGTGCATTGCTTCCCTCCCGCTCCGTTTGTAATCCCAAGCCCCCGGGCTGAGTGTTATTGCAGCAATCACAAAGACACACATTGTTTTCAAACCTAAAGGGTACATTGGAAGAAATAGTTTCCAAAGGACGTGGGGCACCCGCCAAGGCATTGCTTCCCTCACGCTCCATTTCTATTCCCAAGCCTTGGGCTGAGTTTTATTTCTGCAATCACAAAGTCAGACATTGATTTGATTCAATAGAGGGTCCACAGCAATTTATAGTTTCCAAAGGACGTGGGCACTCCTGCCAAGGCATTGCTTCCCTCACGCTCCATTTCTATTCCCAAGCCTTGGGCTGAGTTTTATTTCTGCAGTCACAAAGTCAGACATTGATTTGATTCAATAGAGGTTCCACAGCAATTTATAGTTTCCAAAGGACGTTGCCAATCCTGTCAAGGCATTGCTTGGAGTGTGCTGCATTTCTAATCCAAAGTCTTCAGCCAGAGTTTCATTTTTGCAATCACAAGGTCAGCCAGTGGCACCATTGATCAAAAGGTTCAAAGGCAATTTATAGTTTCCAAAGGACAGTGGCACTCCTGCCAAGGCATTGCTTGGCGTGTGCTGCGTTTCTAATCCAAAGTCTACACAAGTAGAAGAGGGACTTTTACAGTGATAAGAACCCAATTGAACAGGAAATAAGACTTTCAAACCAGGAACAGGTTTCTTCATATATTGAAAAATAGTGTATTATAAAAAGTTATAAAAATTCACCAAAAATCATAGGAGACAGGAAACATTCTGCAATTTGTTGAGCAAAGAGTGTGGAATGTGTTCCCCCACTGTACCAAATTTGATGAGAATAGCTCAAGAAATGAAGGCAGGAGACCCCCAGAAAAGTCCCCCCCCCGATTTCCTGTTTTTTGGCGATTGCGCATGCGCGTCCGCCATTTTAGAAACATTTTAGAAACATTACAAATTTTCGGAAATATCCGAAAATTTTGGGTGAAAAATTCAGAAATAATTTCTATATCAAAGCACCGGCACCCCCTACTTTAGAAACGAGAATTGAAACATTTTTTCCATCGATCGGACAAGCCTACTATCTACAGACCCACAAAGAAAATCCAGCAAATGCTACGGTCAGCGAAGGACAAGAGGGATCCTCTCTCCTCTGCAGGAGTCTACCGGATACCATGCAGCTGTGGACAAGTATACATAGGGATCACCAAATGCAGCGCCCAAACATGAGTCAAAGAACATGAAAGGCACTGCAGACTAATTCAACCAGAGAAATCAGCCATAGCAGAGCACTTGATGAACCAGCCTGGACACAGTATATTATTTGAGAACACAGAAATGCTGGACCATTCCAACAACTATCATGTCAGACTACACAGAGAAGCCATTGAAATCCACAAGCATGTGGACAACTTCAACAGAAAGGAAGAAGCCATGAAAATGAACAAAATCTGGCTACCAGTATTACAAAACTCTAAAATCAAAACAGTAGATGGGAACCTTGATTAGCAATTAATAGCCCTGTAGCTTACAAGGCTGGCTTCTTCCTGCCTGGGAGAAATCTTTTGTTGGGCGGTGTTAGCCGTCCCTGATTGTTTCATGTCTGGAATACCTTTGTTTTCAGAGTGGTGTTCTTTATTTACTGTTCTGATTTTAGAGTTTTTTAAAATACTGGTAGCCAGATTTTGTTCATTTTCATGGTTTCCTCCTTTCTGCTGAAATTGCTCACATGCTTGTGGATTTCAATGGCTTCTCTGTGTAGTCTGACATGGTGGTTGTTGTCCAGCATTTCTGTGTTCTCAAATAATATTCTGTGTCCAGGTTAGTTCATCAAGTGCTCTTCTATGACTGATTTCTCTGGTTGAGTTATAGTCTGCAGTGCCTTTCATGTTCCTTGATTCATGCGTTTGGTGGTCCCTATGTAGACTTGTCCACAGCTACATGGTATACGATAGACTCCTGCAGAGGTGAGAGGATCCCTCTTGTCTTTTGCTGAACATAGCATTTGTTGGATTTTCTTAGTGGGCTCGTAGATAGTTCGTAGGTTGTGTTTCGTCATCAGCTTGCCTATGCTGTCAGTGATTCCCTTGATGTATGGTAAGAACACCTTTCCTCTGGGGGTTCTTGGTCTTACAGCTCTTCTAATGTCTGTGTGGAGTCTCCATTGGCCTGTAGAGCCCAGTTTAGGTGGTTCAGTTCCCTTTGGTGGAGGTGAGGTTTGCAGGTTCTTTGTGCACAGTCTGATAGGGCTTTGTTTTGTGCTTCTTTTTTGAGCTGTGTGATGGTTGGAGTTTTTATGAAGGTATCTATCCGTGGTTTTCCATAAACTGTGTGGCCCAATTGTTGATTGGGTTTGCGGATGAGTAGGACGTCTAGAAATGGCAGTTTTCCTTCATTTTCTTTTTCCTTGGTGAATTGGATGTTTGGGTGGATGCTGCTGAGGTGGTCCAGGAACTTGTTGAGTTCTTCTTCTCCATGGTTCCAAATGGTGAAGGTATCACCCACATATCTGAACCATATAGAGTCTCATTTATCCAACATAAACGGGCTTGCAGAACGTTGGATAAGTGAATATGTTGGATAATAAGGAGGGATTAAGGAAAAGCCTATTACACATCAAATTAGGTTATGATTTTACAAATTAAGCACCAAAACATCATGTTTAACAACAAATTTGACAGAAAAAGTAGTTTAATATGCAGTAATGCTATGTAGTAATTGGGGGCCTTTGGTGGTGGCGCAGTGTGTTAAAGCACTAAACTTGCAGACTGAAAGGTCCCAGGTTCAAATCCCGGGAGCGGAATGAGCGTATGCTGTTAGCCCCAGCTCTTGCCAACCTAGCAGTTCGAAAACATGCAAATGTGAGTAGATCAATAGGTACCGCTCCAGTGGGAAGGTAATGGCGCTCCATGCAGTCATGCCAGCCACATGACCTTGGAGGTGTCTACGGACAACGCCGGCTCTTCGGCTTAGAAATGGAGATGAGCACCAACCCCCAGTCGGTCACGACTGGACTTAACATCAGGGGAAAAACTATACCTTTTACCTTTATGTAGTAATTACTGTATTTATGAATTTAGCACCAAAATATCATGATATATTGAAAACATTGACTACAAAAATGCGTTGGATAATCCAGAACGTTGGATAAGCGAGTGTTGGATAAGTGAGACTCTACTGTAGTAGGCTTTTTTGGTGCAGTTTCTAGGACTTGTTTTTCAAAGTGCCCCATCTAGAAATTTGCCATGACTGGGCAGAGAGAGCTCCCCGTGGCTACTCCATCTTTCTGTTCATAGAATTAATTGTCCCACTGAAAGTAGCTTGTGGGGAATTGTTTTACGTAAGTGTGTGTGTGTAGGGGGGGGGGAGCCTAAAGCGGGACGGCTCCTGGCCGTCCGCACGAGTGGGCAGGGCCGCCCATCTGTGTGAGAGGGGCGGGGAGAGGAAGAGGCGGGCCAAGGCCGCTTTCCCGTCCCCTCCTTCGTGAGGGGAAAAGTGGAGGCCGGGGCAGCTTGGAGGCGCCTCCTGTTGTTGTTTATTCCCAGAGCCGCCGTTTCTGACTGGAATGAAGCGGGTGGAGAGGGGACTGAGGCCTTCCTCGCTGTTTCTCTTTCTCTGAGGAGGGAGAAGACGAGGAGGGGGGTTGCCATGCCCGAGCAGTGACTCCAGAGCGGATCGATCATGGCTGAGGCGAGGTGGGACGGGCTCCGGAGCCGGGACGCAGCCGACAGGGAGGCCGCCCTCGACAGCCTCAGGCTCGCCGTCCTCAAGGCCAGCGAGGCGGTGGCCAAAGCGGGGCACGAGCAGGAGCAGAAGGAGGGCAGCCCGGGAGGGTCCGCTCCCTCGGCCCCGGGGCCCCGCCTCAACGCCATGCTGGCCCGGCTCCTCATGCTCTCCAAGCGCTGCCCCTTCAGGGACGTCCGGGAGAAGAGCCAGGCCATCCTCGGCAGCGTCCAGGTACAGGAACTGGAGGCCGTACATAAATAAAAGGGAGGAGGGGCAAACATAGTCATATTGGGTTGCTGTGAGTGTTTCGGCCTGTAAGGCTATGTTCTGGAACAGGCATAGGCAAAGCTAGGGGCCTCCAAGTGTTTTGGACTTCAACTCCCACCATTCTTCACAGCCTCAGGCCCCTTCCTTTCCCCCCTCAGCCGCTTAAGCGGCTGAGGGGGGAAAGGAAAGGGCCTGAGACTGTGAGGAATGGTGGGAGTTGAAGTCCAAAACCCCTGGAGCCCCCCAGCTTCGCCCATGCCTGCCCTAGAAGCCTTCTCTCCCACATCTATGGCAGGCATCCTCAGAGGTTATAAGGTACGTTGGGAACTAGGCCAGTGAGGTTTATATATTTGTGGAATGTTCAGGGTGGGAAACAATCAGGGCCAGCTAACACCTCCTGATTTTTTTTGAGGTTTATAAAAATACTGGTAAAGAACAACACTCTGAAAACAGAGCAATTTCATACACGAAACAATCAGGGCCAGCTAACACCTCCCAACAAAGGAAACCCCCTCCCCAAGCAGGAAGCAGCCAGGCTTTGAAGCTGAAAGGCTATCCAGTTCTAATCAGGGTGGCCAATTGCACATTCACACTTGCTTCCAACAGACAAATTCTTTCTCCCTCCATGGAGGTACAGTAAAGTCTCACTTACCCAACACTCACTTATCCAACGTTCTGGATTATCCAACACATTTTTGTAGTCAAATGTTTTCAATATATCGTGATATTTTGGTGCTAAATTCGTAAATACAGTAATTACTACATAGCATTAAAGTGTAATGAACTACTTTTTCTGTCAAATTTGTTGTATAACATGATGTTTTGGTGCTTAATTTGTAAAATCACAACCTATTTTGATGTTATTTTGAGGCTTTTTCTTAATCTCTCCTTATTATCCAACATATTCGCTTATCCAATGTTCTGCCAGCCCGTTTATGTTGGATAAGTGAGACTCTACTGTATATCTATGGCAGGCATCCTCAGAGGTTGTGCGGTATGTTGGAAAGTAGTCTGTTGTGAATGTTTCACTTAACCACCTTTATTAGCATTGAATGGCCCTTGAATGGACAAACATTTCAATAGAAAGGAGGAAATCATGAAAATGAACAAAATCTAGCTACCACTATTTAAAAATACTTGGAAATCAGGACAATAAATAAAGAACAACACTCAAAAACAGGGGAATTCCAGACAAGAAACAATCAGGGCCAGCTAGCTAATCACCTCCCAATAAAGGATTCCCCAGGTAGGAAGCAGCCAGGCTTTGAAGCTGCAAGGCTATTCTATTCAAGGTGGCCAATTGCAACATTCACACTTGCCTCTGGCAGAAAAGTTCTTTCTCCCACTCTGGACATTCCACAGATTTATAAACCTCACTTGCCTATTTTCCAGCACCACACAACCTCTGAGGATGCCAGCAATAGATGTGGGTGAAATGTCAGGAGAGACTGCTTCTAGAACATGGCCATACAGCCCAGAAAACTCACAGCAACTCATTTTTATGTTTATTTGTATCCCACTTTATCTCTCCAAATCGAATTTGTGTGTTTTTAAAATACATTATAACTGTATCCTCAGTTTGCTTCTGCCATGATAAATAAATTATTCTCCCCAAAGGGACACAAAGCGGTTTGACATAAAAGCATTGGTATCCAATTTAAAATATATAAATATAGAAACATTAAATAGAATTAATCACAAACAGTATTAAAACATTCAGTTAAAATCCACCAAACATTCCAGGTTAAAATCACAGTCCCCCCCCCCCCCCCCGACCAGATCTCAAACACCTTCTATGATTCTATGAATGGCGTAGAAACCAAACCCTACAAAAGAAACTGGTATGTTTAGCTTGGAGAAAGAAGGTGAAGAAGTTTAATCTTGTTTAAATATTTGAAAGAATGTCATTTTAAAGATGGAATAAGCATGAGTTTTTTGTTTTTGTTTTTGCTTGTCCAGAGACTCTGGATGTATTTACTCTATAGAATCAATGCAGTTTGATCTCCCGTTAATAGCCCCCAGTGGCGCATTGGGTTAAACCCTTGTGCCAGCAGGACTGCTGACTGAAAGGCTGGCGGTTGGAATCTGGGGAGCAGGGTGAGCTCCTGTCTTTCAGCTCCAGCTTCCCATGTGGGGACATGAGAGAAGCCTCCCACAGGATAGTAAAACATCAAATATACGGGAATCCCCTGGGTAGCGGCCAATTTTCTCACACCAGAAGAAACTTGCAGTTTCTCAAGTCGCTCCTGATGTGAAAAAAACCTCCACTTTAACTGCCATGCCTCAATGCTCTGGAATTTTGGGAATTACAGTTTAGTGAGGCACCAGCACTCTTCAGCAGAAAAGGTGAAAGACCTGCTAAAACTGCAACTCTGGATTCCATAGCATTTAAGTTTTTAGCAGCTAAAGTTGTGCCAAACTACATTAATTCTATAATATAAACGCACCCACAGATTCAAATTGCAGGGAAAGATTCCACCTAAACATTAGGAAGGACTTCTGAATGGTAAGAGCTGTTTGACACCATTTTAGCTGCTGCTAAAGTGTCCTTCTCTGAAGGCGTTTAAGCAAAGGCTGGATGGCCCTTCTGTCAGGGGTGCTTTGATTGTGTTTTCCTGCATGGCAGGAGGTTGGACTGGATGGCCCTTGGGGTCCCTTCCAACTCTTATGTTTCAGATAGGCCAGCTAATATTTTTGCAAAACATTAAGCAAGTTTTAGAGATTACTAGAACATTTTGACCGTACTAGGTGTTGAGAAGTCATGAGATTGGCTTCCAAGGGAATGTGGGTGGGAACAGGAGACATTCAGAGGGCACTTTAATTAGATACAGGGGGTGGTTACACTCAGGAAAATCTCTGGGCCTGATGGAATGAAGATCCATACATTGGTTGATCCTCGTTTTCAGTATCTCTGGAAGATCTCTTCTGTCCCAATATTGGGATTTCCTTGGGCCATATTTTTGAGCGACTATAGAGTACTTAGCATGACCTGAGGATGCAAGCTCTGTGCTTGCTTAACAAGATTGTTATCCAAAGAGGACAAGATACTTGCTTTTATTTTTAAAATAGCTACTTTCGAGTGAGGCCCAAAGTTACAACGCTGTAGAATTAATGCAGTTTGATCCCTCTTTAACTGCCATGGCTCAATGGAATGGAATCCTGGGACTTGTTGTTTTAAAGTGTCTTTGGCCTTCTCTGCCAAAGAGTGCTGGTGCCTCATCAAACTACAAATCCCAAAGTTCCATAGGATAGCAGTTAAAATTGTGTCACGTTACATTAATTCTACAGTGTAGATGCACACACCCCTAGTGATCCTAGCTGCCTTAGGGCCCTTTCACACAGCTATATAACCCAGAACATCAAGGCAGAAAATCCCACAGTATCTGCTTTGAACTGAGTTATCTGAGTCCACACTGAGTTCCAGTTCAAAGCAGAAAATGTGGGGTTTTTGTTTAGCTGTGTTGAAGGGGCTTCAGTATCAACTGGAGTTTGGTTTCAGGACCCCTGTGGATGCCAACATCTGTGGATGCTCATCCCATTATATGCATACAATGGTGTAGTAAAACGGTGTCCCTTATATAAAGCGGTAAAATCAAGATTTGCTTTTGGAACTTTAAAAAAATATTTTCAAGCTGTGGATAATATAGTCCATGGATATGGAGGGCCAGCTGAAACAGATTGCACAACCCTCTGCTTTATATCCTTGCTTGCTATGTCAGAGATCTTTCTCAGCTTTTTCTCAGTGATATGATTTGACTAGTGATACCAGCAATTTGAATATAGGAATGGTATAAAGGCAGAAGTTCTGCTTTGGTGTTAAACCCTTGGCCTTTTCCCCTTTGAAACTGAGCGACAATGGGATTTACTTTTTGTATTTAGTGTAAGAATATCACAGTGCATTTGGATGCAGATTCACTTCATCTGGAATGTGTATCTTCGTATGAGATAAGCAGTGCTCATAAATTACTTGATGGCCAAGGGATTTACAGATCTTTTAAAAGTAGGAATAAAAGTTGATACTCACCAAATGCAGTATAACTGCAGAGTGCTGCATTTGCAGCTTAATCCTGTATATATCTGCTTTAAAGTAAATCCTGTAGAATTACTTCTAGGTAAGTGGGTTTAAGATTGAAGTCATAATCTGTTTAGAATTAATATGCAGAATAATATATACCATGTGAAGTATATTTAGATAAAGTAGTGGTCTTTTGATCCATCGGGACAGGTGGCTAAGAATTGTATTATTATTATTGCTGTTGTTGAAAACACATATGTTAATTTATTTCAAATGTAAATTGGTTGAAAAAAAAACTTCTTATTTGCCACATGAAACATTTTTGGCCTGAATTGTCTCATTTGAATGAACCAATCCATACTACTAACTATTCGGAAATAGTGCTTCATGTTTTCAAGACAAGCTTATAAAAAGTGAATTTAATCTACCTCAACAGGCTCTGAGGGTGAGTGGTTGAAATGTAAGTCCTGTGCTTTGCCATTGTATTAGAGCCATAAACTTTTGTATAAAAAGATGTTAGGCGTACTTTGCTTTAATTTCTTGTGAACCACCTTGGATCCCATGTAGAAATTCTAATAGGAATTCTGACCAATACAGTAAATATCCTGAAGATACAAAATTAGGTATTACAATAATTTTATTCCTTGTTCTGCTGTTACATGTTGGGGCTGGAATTTTGTCCTTGCAGCGTAAATACTAAATGCTCATGGGCAACCCAAGGTATGTATAAGGGTCAGATTAGTTGTTCCTAGAGCAGGTTACTCCAGTTTCATTTGTTTGTGTGTGTGTGTATAGTCACAGCCGCGTCCATTCCCCCTTCACAACAGTCTTTCATGGCTCTTGTTCTTTTAAAGCCATGAAAAGTGGAAAAATGATTTTTTTTTCCTCACGAGATATGTTAGATGTTTTGATTAAATTAATCCTAATTGTTTAACTGTGTTTCCCAGTTTGCTTCTTATTTTAAATGCCACTGCCATTTTGGGAAGATTTCCCTGCCTGTGACAATAGTAGTGGGCTGTACTCAGAAGGTGGTGCTGGGGGACTACTGTTCAAACTCCTGGTTGTTTACCTGTGGGGTTCCCACATGCAAAAATTGGCAAAATTTAATGCCCAAAGAATACAATCATAAAAGCAGGGGACATGAGAGAAGCCTCCCACAAGGATGGTAAAAACATCAAAACATCTGGGCATCCCCTGGGCAACGTCCTTGCAGACGGCCAATTCTCTCACACCAGAAGCAACTCAGGTTGCTCCTGACACGAAAAAAAGCAAAGCAATACATATAGATCCATTAATAACAGTGTTAAAATACATTATAAAAACCTTAAAAACATATATATACTGTAATTAATTCCATTCGTCCAAGATCTTCATGCTTCATCCTTAAATCAGGCCATGTTGACTTTTATTGTTTACTCATCAAAAGCTTGGGCAAACAACCAACTCTACTACTTCTTTCCACCAAATGCCAAGGAGGCTGTCCTGACCTTAAACCAGTGTCTGTCATCAGTAATAGACTGGATGAGAACAAACAAATTGAAACTTAATCCAGACAAGACAGAGGTACTCCTGGTCAGTCAGAAGGTAGATCATGGAATAGGGATTCAGTCAGTGCTGGATGGGGTTACATTCCCCCTGAAGACAAAGGTCTGCCATTTGGGGGTCCTCCTGGACTCGGTACTGAACCTGGAGGCCCAGGTGTCGGCAATGGCCAGGAGGGCTTTTGCACAATTAAAACTTGTGTGCCAACTGCTCATTCCTTGAGAAGTTAAATCTGGCCACGGTGGTACATGCCTTAGTTACATCCCGTCTGGATTGCTGTAATGCGCTTTACGTGGGGCTGACCTCATCCCCTTGTATGAACCTGCCCGAACTTTAAGATCTTCAGGAGAGGCACTTCTCTTGGACCCACCTCCATCTTAAGCTTGGTTGGTGGGAACAAGAGAGCAGGCCTTCTCAGTGGCTACCCCTTGACTCCGGAACTCCCTACCCAGGGAAGCCAGAATGGCCCCCTCCCTGCTGTCCTTCCGGCAGCAGGCTCAAATCTTTTTAGTCAGGCAAGCTTTTAAAGAAGACGATTTTTAAAAACATGTCAGGAGCTGCTGTGGTTTTATGTTTTTATGGATTTAATCTGAATTGTCTTTAATACTAATGATTAATACTGTTTTAATATTTGTATATTTTAAATTGTATTTTAATGCTTTTAATGTTAACCACTTTGAGTCTCCTTATGGAGAGAAAAATGAATAAATAAACATTAATAATAATAATAAAAATAATCGCTTCAACTCCTTCTTAACAATGTTCTCTAAGCATTTATACAATTTATCATAAATGTAACAGCTAGTTGTACACAAGTTATAGTGTCCTTGAAAACTTTGAGGCAACTAGCGAACAGTGTGAAGCCTATCTCACTCGCCTGGCCTTAAATGGGATAACAAGTAAGGATGGAAGCCTTTTGTTTCATGTTACCTTCTGCCCTGATAAAGGACAGATATGAAGTGCGAAGACCTGCAGTGTCTGCTAATGATAAGAATTATCTCAAAATGTATTCTATACTGCGTGAATTTGGAGCAGAATGCTTATGTTTTATAATGTCCTTCACTTTCTAAAAATTAAAAGCATGCTATTGTTACCCAGTGGAGACATGAAAATTGAAGCTGTTTTAGATTAGCGATTGATGCGTGTAGGGGCATTTTTTAGATTAATGCCTTATATTGGGGTTCAGCTAATTTCACTGGCTTGTATTAGCCTGATCTAACCAATAAGAATTACAAGTTAAAAAAAATAAGCATTCTGTTTCTTTGACAGCCAACTAGATGGCTGCAGCAAGCCCAGCAGAAGGCCATTTTTGGGTTGTCTGGTCCTGAAATTCAGAGGCATACCTTTGGTACTAGAGATATTACCACATGAGTAATCATTTGTCATATTCTCTGTCAAGTACTCAGTCTTTTAAGTCCATCTAACTGATGGCCATCACCACATCTTCAGTGATCAAATTTCACTTTGGCTACATTGTGTGAAGGTTATTCCTTTTGTCTGCCCTGATAATCACATTTTTAAGAACAACATAAGCAGGATCATGTTAGATTGGACCAAAATGACAATTTTACACAAATAGTCAATAGAAAGCCTGATGAGTAGGAAGTAGCCACTTTTCCACACATGTTCCCGACTTTACTGATACTAACATTTGAAAGCATTTATATCAATTATGATTAGTAGCTGCTGATAGTCCCCTTATTCATTAATTTGTCCAGTTCCTTTTAAAAATGATCTAAATTATTAGCCAAATGTATGTGATTTCAAATCCCATTGTTTAACTTGGAACCTCTTGAAAGAGTGCTTCCTTTCATCTGAATCTTCCACCATTCAGTTTCAGTGATGGATACCAAGTTTTTGTTTTATGCAAGAAAGAATCCCCCTGTACATTTTCTCTGTACCATGCTACCTTTTAAATTATGATTTCTTTACTCATATTTTTCTAAAGATTAACAGCCTACAAATTTAACTTTCAACATCATTGGATGCGCTTCAGTTTTAGTATTGAGAAAGTGTGTGTGAGAGAGATCGAGAGGGAAACTATTTTTGTACCATTTATGTATTAGGAACAGAAATAGTTAGGTAAAGACATATGTGATGTAGAGAATTTTATACAACTTTGTCAGATCTGGTCATACTTGCCTTTTTCTCCAGCTAAGTCCCCAGTACAGTAGAGTCTCACTTATCCAACACTCGCTTATCCAACGTTCTGGATTATCCAACGCATTTTTGTAGTCAACGTTTTCAATACATCGTGATATTTTGGTGCTAAATTCGTAAATACAGTAATTACTACATAGCATTACTGCCTATTGAACTACTTTTTCTGTCAAATTTGTTGTTAAACATTATGTTTTAGTGCTTAATTTGTAAAATCATAACTTAATTTGATGTGTAATAGGTTTTTCCTTAATCCCTCCTTATTATCCAACATATTCGCTTATCCAACATTCTGCTAGCCCATTTATGTTGGATAAGTGAGACTCTACTGTATTTCAACCTTTCCTCTTGATCATTTTGGTTGTAATCATACCATACATTGATACAAAGTCCTGTTCATTAATGGTAACATCTCTGGAAGTAATATTTGAACTGGCCATATACATTTGAAAAATAAAGATTGTGCAGTTTCTATTTTCAATTGGAGTGGTAGGTCTTGAGTTTCTTAAATCAAGGAAGGATAAGGCTCTAAATAACTCATGGTAATCATGACTGAATATTAATCACTGTTGGAAATTGTGGGCCTCTCTAATAGTTGCTAGAAAACACAAGCAGGGTGGTGCTATTGTGATTATACAGTGTTCCCTCACTTATTGTGGGGGTTACGTTCCAGGACCATCCGCAATAAGTGAAAATCCGCGAAGTAGGGGCATTATATTTATTTTAATACATACTTACACATTATACTAGTAGTTAGGTGGCCTTTCTACCCTTCACAAGCCTTCTTCCTGCGCTTCTTCTTAGTGGCCTTCTCTCCGGCGCCTGCCAGTTTCCCTTTTGAGCATGTGCCTCCCTCTTGTCGGCATCCAGAGTGGACCGGCTGGGTGCCGATGAGAGGGAGGGCGCATGCGCAAAAGGGAAACTAGCACCTTTTACACATGCGCCACCACTCAGAAAAAAACCACGAAGCAGTGAGGGAGTGAAAAGCGAACCACAAAGCAGGGAGGGAAAACTGAAACTTTTTTGTGGAATTCCTGTAGACTTCCGACTGGGCTAAATAGGGTTTTGGTCTAATCCAGAAAGGGTTTTTAATGTACTTTGGGTTTTCTGTGTATGCAACCCATTACTGTGTTACACCCATGTGTGGATGTCTGGTGGGATAGGTGTGCCTGGTGAACGAGGCAGTCATGTACCCAGCTATAGGGGAAAGTTCAAGGAGAAAGCATTGTTTGACTTGGGCCTCTGTGTGAAGTGAACTTGAGCATGGATTCTTTCTTGAGAAGAGAGAGTGCTGCGCTGGATAAAGACACAGTGCAGCTAAATTGACATTCATTTGGGGAAAATCCAGCACCCAACAGGCATTGCTAGGTAAACTGGAAATTAGCCAGTGGTCTGTAGGTTTGCAGGCAGAGCTAAAAGTTTAAGCTCCCATTTCCCAGCTTGTGACCCTCTGTACCTCTTCTTTCTGAGCAAATTACAGCCCCCCTCCCAATATACCCCACAAGTCTTTCCTGGGAAAAAGAATTGTGCAGAGAAGAGGTGCTGCTCTGAGCATGCTCGAAGGTACTCTGAAGGTCTTTAGGCAGAAATGTCCAGCCTGCTTCTGCATCTGCCTTTATATTTTACAGCAAATTGCCTTGGTGAGCAACATCTATGCTATATTTTTATTTTGACAGTACTCTTTAAATGCTACAAATAAAATATTCTTAGTTAGCATTTAAGCAATACTCTCTTCTTAGGATGGCAAGAGCAGAAATGCTGTGAAGAAGAGTATGTGTAAACTGAGAACAGAATTTTCCAACCATTCTGCCAACTCAAAAGTATTCTGCTTAGTATGGTGCATTGACTCTCCAAATGAAACATTCTACATTCAGCGTGAAGAAACTGTCAACATTTCCAATATGGTTTTGTAAGGAATGGTTTCTTCCTTCAGATGCTGTTTCACATTTTGGCTAAAGACTACTTGGCTAAAGAGATGTTTTCTTTCAAAACAAAAGATTTCCAGGAACTTAACATTAGTTGTCAATAAATTCTTATCTTTTATGTGGTTTTGTGCAGAATAAAGTTTTGTTTAAAGTGTTAAAGCTGTAAGTTATCCCCCTGATTTATTTTTATAAAGTTTTTTCAATGGAATTAGGGTATGTTTGTTCTTAAATTATAGATTGAGTATCCCTTGTCTGAAATGCTCGGGACCAGAAGTGTTCCATATTTTAGATTTTTTCCCCAGATTTTGGAATAAATGCTTATGCATGAAATTCATGAAACATGATATTCATTTGTTTCATATACACTTTATACATGAAGTATGATGGTAATTTTATTCACAATGTTTTACTAAGTTTGAGTGCATCAATTGAAGTTTGTATAAACGGAGTCATCAACAAGCAAAGATATCACAATCTCAGCTGCCCATATGGATTTTTGGAGTAACCAGTATTATGAAAGGTGGCTATTTTGTTGCTAAACTGCTTCTGTAATATAAATCCCAAAGCATGAAACAGTGCATACGACAATAACCTAAAGAAAGCATTAAAACATTTAATTAAAAATTATAAAAATTAAGTTATATACTTAAAGTAAACCTATATCAATGTTTATGTAGGCTTAACAAGCCTCATTTTATGGAGGCTGGTGTTACCATTTCTTCAAATGCTTCATATGTGTATGGCTTCTGTAAATATGATTTAAGAATTTTCTGTGCTTCTATTTTTAATAATCTAGTTATTAAAATATAGCAAGCCTATGTAACTAAAATACATAGGTGTTCAAAGGTGCAATCTTATGCACAGGCATCTGGAGGTAAACTCTCCTGCATGTAATTGAACTTATTTATTTAAAGTTGTATAGGAATGATCAGTAAATAACCTATATTCTGATTACAATATTACTCTTAGTTAAATTTTCACTTAAGAAATCCTTAAATATTTGAGCTTCAATCCAGGAAAGAATTAATTGTTACCGATAGAAATAGATGCAAGTACTATTAGAAGATGAGACAATCCTAAAGTTTACTTTTTACATAGTTGCTGAAGCTAAGAGGGTAGGAAACATTGGTTTATGTTCTTCTTGTCTCCTTTCTAGGTTTACAGACTTTGTCTGTGCTAACATATTCTGCACCTGGGGTGATATTAATTCAACACAAGTTTCTGTTGCCTTGTATCTTGCTGTCTGTTGGTTGACCTGCTGCCAACTGATAATGAAATGTGTGTTTACACAGCAGCTGGCTATCCAGTGCAAAAAGGCTTAGTCAGTTCTTGTTCTCTTCCTCCTCCCACCCAGTGTGAAGTTTGCATGGACGATTTCTGTTTTCGTGGAACAAAGTAGGAAGCTCTGTGTAACTCCAGCCAAATGAAATGATACTTTAACCTTCATGCATCAAATGGAACATTTTTATCCCTGAGAATGACATTTTGTTACACATACAGACTTAGAATCAGTACAGAACTAGAGCTGGCTTTTGAACAGCTGTAAACAATATCACTAGGTTTCATACAGCTGTCTTGTACTGGAGGTGTTTTACATTTAAAAAAAAAAGCAGAACAGAAAATAACCCAAAACAATTGTTTTTGCTGCAGTACTTTAAACAACAACAACATATTGGGACCAAAATGTCCTGTGCCATTTTTCAGCAAAGCATGAAAGTAGTGCCCTCTACTTGTCAGTAGATTCCCTAATTCAATAGATTTTTTTCAATGGACAGCACGGTCAGGAAATACCATTTACCCTGACACACAGTTTAAATCAAATTTATAGGTTTGGAGATACCTTATAACCAGGCCTGTAGCGAGGGGGGGGGGGGTTTAGGGGTTCAACCCCCCCCCCCGAAATTTTTCAAGTTATGAAAAAAATCTCGTTTACTCATGAATTTTAATTGGTTAACCAAATCCCCATGCTAAGTCTATGAGATGCAAAACATTAAGAGTCCCTCCAGGCACTATCTCAAGCAGATATTGACAGGTTTGTAGCGGGGAGGGGTGTGTGCTAGGGGTTCAACCCCCCCCTGAAATTTTCAAAACCCCTCGCGAAATTTTTTTCTGGCGACGGCCCTGCTTATAACACACACAATGCACATTGTTAAAATCAGTTAATGAGGATTAGAATTTAGATTCTCATCAGAGGTTATTGAACTTAACTCCTTAACTTTCTTTGACATTTACAAGAGCTGGTGGGAAATGCAGTTTAGCTTCTAGAATGCCACAGGCCCCATCTACACTGCCATATAATGCCGTTTCATTATGCAGTTTAACAGCAATGTAGACTCATAGAATGCAGTTTAGTACTGTTAAACTCCATTTTGACATTGCATTATATGACAGTGTTGATGGGGCCACAGTTCCAATCCCTGGTTTCTCCCAACCCCTTAAGTTTCACTACAGAAAGCATGGAGATCTTGATCCAGATCCTAGCAGTCTATGGAGCGTTGTCTCTGTCCTCTGCTACGGTTCTGATCTAGATTGGTGGGGGCATTCTGACATTTTAAAAAAAATCAAATGCCGTCTTTTGAATTAAAATAATTAAAGACTGAGGTGTCTGTTAGTTGTCTGTGGGCAGAGTTTGACCCCATCTTGCAAGGCTGCCTAGTTCCTTGATTGTGGATAGAGGTTTAGTCATGCAGAACAACCTAAATACACTTCTTTCCACTGAATGAAAGAGAGGCAGGAGGAAAGACAGTGGAGGGTACACAATCACCATAGCAATTGTGATAAGAAAAGTACACAATTAACTGGATGGTAGTTTGTACATATTCATCTAAGTGCAAAGCAGTAAAATAGCTGTGAAAATTACCAGGTGCATCTAGTATCCTAACTGATATACTCTCACATTGAACATGCAGTATTGCTTTTCAGTTAGCCATATAACCATTTATCTGTGATTTCCTGAACTAAGCACTTGCTATTTTCCGTCACCTAGTTTACATGCAGTGCTTTTAAAAAAGGTTTCAGCAGTTCACATAAACAAATGAATTATATTCTTGGTAAGACAGGTATGGCCCTTACTGATTTTTGTGGCTCCTGGGTCTCCCTTGATGTTCATTGGCACAACAGTGCAGTGTCTCAGAAACAAAACCCCAGTTTATTTCACTTCTTTTTATGTAGCTAATTGGAACTATTGTATCTTCACTTAGAATCTCAGTTGGCTTTGCAGTCTTCTCTTTCATTAATTGCCCAAAACACGATCATTTTGTTGATTTATACTAATTGTTGCTCTCACTTGGGGAAAAAGGATGCCTTAACCATATTACTTTGAAAATATAAAATAGTTCCTCTGTAGTACCTGGTTTCAGAGCTGTTCTGTTGAAGTATGTCATTTGTGAGCATTTGAAGGGAAGTTTTGTTTCCTCTTCAAATCAAAAGATAATTTCTCTTCTGATTACATTGATCAATAAAGAATTTCTGAGCCATTCATTCAAATACAGATTGATATGAGATATATACTGCTAAAACTAGGAACAAAGTATCAGGAAATATTAAAATGGTTAACCCATCATATACCAGAATGTCCTGTTGTATTAAACAGGCACCTTGAGTGTCTTAAACACCAGATGCTGAAGCATTATCGGTTTGGATCTGAACTGTAGTCTAAATTGAAGGCTACCAGAAATCTCAAGTGATTCCATGAAATAGACTTATATTTCAGGTACACCAGAGCTTCCTTCTTGCTCCCACATTGCCTCCCTCCAATTCCAAATCTGGCAATTGCTAGTGTATCCTAGGGATATTCCTTTGTCTTTGACTTTTTGAAATTATGTTGTGGGCTGAGATTACACTATGTAACCTGATTTTTGTTCCTGGGCTATAAATGAAATTTCCTAATGGTTCTGTCATAAAAACATGGAAATGTTTATTAAACTAAAAAAACGTTGTTTTTGCAGGACGTTCTACAGAACATTTTGCTATAGTTTTTCAATGAATCTCTCATATAGAGTCTCAACCAATTCAACCTAGTTTGTGGCAGCCACAAAAATGAGGTTTCATGAGTATAACAACTATTTTCAAAGTAAGTACCACACAATTAAACAGAAACAACACTTTAAAACCAGGAACAGAACATTTTTCAAATTTTGTTACATGGTGTTATTCTCTGAGCACTGTGTTTCTGAAGAGTCTAGCTTTGGACCCATGTTTAATAAGCCTGGTGCGATTAAAGTGGCAGGCTTAAGATGGTGTGTAAAAACCGTATCATCCCCACACTCCAATTTATCTGGGAAAGATTGCCTGTAATATAAAAAACTGTTTGGGATTTAAAGAGGGTTGTAATTTTGACGCTGTATGAAGGGAAAGACAGGTGCATTGCATCCAGTCTTTAGAATCTGGAGAACAGTATCTATTGTAAGACACACTTTTTTCTCCATCATACATCTGCATCGTACAGTTGATACCATCTTAGATCTGCGGATTTTGAGGGCCTCTAAAACAGGGGGAAAATGCACTTGTACAGAAGAAGAGGAGGAGAAATGGCTCTGCCATCCTCCACCACTTTGTCCTCAGGCAGTCTAGCTGAGCTAAGGCCACTTTCTGCTTCTGCTGTCTCTCCAGCCAGACATAATGAAAAGTATTCATGCAGACACCATGATTTTTGGGTTTCTTTGCACCATGTTCATGTTCTCTGCGTGAATCCTTTTCACTAAATCTGTGGGCCTGCTGGGAAGGCAGTAGAAAAAGGAAGTGATGATTAGCTCAGCTGGACTGGCCAAGAACAAAATGGTGGGGTCTGGAAGAGCTGTTCCCCCCACCCCTTCTCCTCTCTTGGTAGTTAGACTGTTGGGAAGGCAAAGGAAATGCAAAAAAAATATTCTAAGCATTTAAAGAAAATTCTTTTATCTAATATTGAAGTTTCAAAAAGGTGTGTGTGTCTTGGAATCTTTTTTCCTGAAATCGGAGTTCCAAAATTGGGCTGCATCTTAGAATTGTATACTGTAATATGATTTATGTCTAGAATACAGTTTGGCTTGTTTTGAGGTGTTCTTAGCTGTGGTGCCCTCAGGGATATATTTCTCAGGCCTACACTGTTATCGGTTTGGTGTCAAGTAAAAAACTTTTATTTTCTCCGAGGCTTTTTTTTTTTTTACAATAAAATACATTATTTTATTTTATTTGTAATTCTAACAAATACAATAAAAATAAAAACAATGCAATATTTTTATTGTAACTGTAGTATAACAACTGAACAAATAAACAATAAAAACAATACAAATGTAATATATTTGTTTTTTTAAGACAGAGGGAACAGAGGCACTCTCAAAACTGACATTCTGCAATGAAACGTTACAGAACTATTTATAGGAGTTTGACAGCAGTTCAAAACAAATGACTTTTTAATTTTTTTATTTTTAGATGTTGAACATTTTAAATACATTTAAATACTCAAAAATTTCTCAGAGGCATTTTAAGTTTTATGGTTTTTTTATGCATTTGCTTGTAGTGTTTGTCCATAATTGCACTGCATTTAATAGTACTTTTAACCTTTCTGTACTGAGTGTTAGAATACAACTCTAGAGGCCAGGATTTGAATCCTTACTCAACCATAAAAGCCCACTGGATGACCTTGGGCAAGTCTCACACAGGTTTGTTTGGAAGCAGGCAAATCTTCTCTGAACAAATCTTTCCAAGAAAACCCATTAGTGTTGTCATAAATTGTAAACAACTTGAAGGCACACAACAGTGACAAATCTGAGCAGTGAACCTTTGTTGTTGAGCAAATTAAGAATATAAATAAGCACTGAGCATATCTTTTTGTTGGATATCTAATGATCTGATAGATATGTTGGGCTAAATTAGTTTATAGAATCATAGAATAGTAGAGTTGGAAGAGACCTCATGGGCCATCCAGTCCAACCCCCTGCCAAGAAGCAGGAAATCGCATTCAAAGCACCCCCAACAGATGGCCATCCAGCCTCTGCTTTAGCGCTTTATTGATGAGAACTGTACATAGATATGATATTTGAATTTAAATTGTGCTATGTGGAAGTGAAAATAGGTTCTTTGAGCTCCACCCAGTGTGATGTTGTGAGGGTCAAATATTTCTTTTACTTAAATTTGGGACTTTGCCAAATTTGGTGAGGCAAATGCCTGGGCATGATGATACCTGCTGAAAAGGAAGGTCCATCAGTTGTGTGTTAAAACATCAGGCACTTTTTTTTTTAGTAAGCTTCTCATACTTCACCTTACCCTTCACTGGGGGGCACTGTAACTTCATTCTTTTTAATGAAGTGTTCCATTAGATGAATTTGGTTCAGGCTTAACGGATATATAACTAAGAGGGTGATGTATGAAGTTGTCAAACTTTTATAAGCAACTACTGCAACCGAAGTTGCCATTGATATGCAGCTAGGAGCAATTTTTCTGTCTGTGGTTCATTTCTGATTTTTTAAAAAAATAAAATAACTCATATCAGTATTATGGTGAGACTTCATTGCTTCAAGTTGCTTCTGACTTCTGGTGACTGATTAGTTGGCAAGATTTGTTCAGAGCAGTTTTGTCTTCAATTCTAAGGTTGAGAGCAGACAACATGACTCAGAAGTTGTGTTATTTTTGTGAATCTTTCACTTAGGACCTATCACACTTACCAATTTAAGCATTCTGCCCCAGTTGGACGACACTTCCCCGATAAGAATCGCTGAATTGGAGCAGTGCATACCTGCCGTTTCACCATGCTTTCTGGTGATACAGCACGGGTGTGTGTGTGTGTGTGTGTGTGTGTGATAAGGTCCTAAGACTGAGCCCATTGGGAAGGCCGCAGAAGTGTGTCATATCTTCAGAGGTGTATTTCAATACCCAAACCACTATACCACATTGCCTCTCATACTGAGACTAGTATTAAAATAAAACAATTTTATGCTTTGGAATAGTTCAAAAAGTTTGTATATTGCAATACAAAGAGTGAGGAGTTATGATGAGTACGAGGTGGTTTGGTATCATTTTGGTACATTATGAAAGTGAACAAGTTAGTATTGTGGAAAGTGGATAATTAAACATATAGGAATGTTTTCATATGTACAGTATATTCAGGTAGTGAAAGCAAATATTTAGTTGTAACATGTCATAGCCAGCTTTACTTTTTTGAGCTCTATAGCTGTCCGCAGTTGTAGAAAGTGGGTTTAAATATAGGAATAAGTGTAAGTGTGGTCTACTACTGTTGGGAGTGAAAAATCTAAAGTCTAAAATGAAGTTGAAAGATTGACAATGAGGTCAAGTGTGAGATGACAAAAGAAAAAATAGTCTAGCAATTGGGTATTTGGCAAAATGGATATTTCCTCTGCTAGACATGGCTTTGTTTTCCAAGCAGACCTGCTAACATTAACAAAAAGATATTGTGAGGTATATGTATCATCTGTAACTATAATGCAAAAGTAAGTGGTTTAATAAGGTGGATTTATGTACTATAGTACACTGAACACCTGTTATCTGAAGTAAATGCATCCAACTCTTTAACCAGAATGGTCTACAAATCAATAAAAGACAATTCCTGCCTTCTGGCTTGCAATGTAAAACAATAAAAAGTGAGAAAAAGCAAAAAGCAAATATAGCATAGGTTACAATTCTTGTGATGACTGCTGAACTGGATATACCATATATACTCATGTATAAGTCAACCCCATGTATAAGTCAAGGGCAAATTTGGGGGGGGGGGGGGCAAAATTACGGATTTGATGTGACCCATGGATAAGTCAAGGGTCATTTACACCAAGCTGAATTAGGAAGCCAGCTGCCCTTTGTCATTTCCCCACCCAGATATGTAAAAAGGCCAGAAGCAACACTTCAGTGAAAAGAGTAAATGCAAAAGTCACACTTCTTTTTTAGTTCTACTGGGATGGACTAAGCTCTTGCCATTCATCACTATTCAGAGAAAGGGATGTTTCCTGTTCTGATAAGAGTTAAGGTCCAGTACTCATGTTGATCCAGAGATTGTCAGGGTATTGTGTATTGTGAAATGTTAAAATCAATCTGGGTTATTAGAAATGCCTTATGTGTTAGTTTTTCAGCAAGGCATTTCAGCAGTTATGGAGTTAATGAGAGTCTGCTATGATTGATGTATCACAGGACCAATGGGGTCAAGTTTGTTTTGATCGGGACTTTCTTTCTTGTTCCTGTGGAATGCAGAGGAGTTTCCTGAGCAGTAGAGCAGTGTGCTGTGTGTGCATGAGTCGCTTCGGCAAGCACTCATGGAGAGAAGGACTGATTTGCTCTGTTTGTATATAGAAATGTAAATAAAAGTTTATTGCCGTTGGATTTCCAACCGAATCTTCGTCTGCTGGAGTGTGTTTGTCCAGTGCTGTTTTTCCACACCGGGAGACAGTCTGGAGTGAAGGATGGTGAATTTTTGGATTTCACTCTGCTATCCATCATCCCCTGACAGAGATAATTTGATCCAAGATTTTTGGGTTATTTTTTGACTAAAATCTTTAGACTTATGCATGAGTACATAGGGTAGGCCGAAGAGCTAAATGGAATGGTTGCTGCCAAGTGAAACACCGTGGAAAAAGAACCTCAAAGGGAGCTGGTGCCCCCCCCCCCCCACGTTAAGGAAAGTATTAATTCCTTGGTTTTGTAGAATATATGACCTAAGTGTGCATTAAAGAAATCTCCTTCTCACACAATATAGCATGTTTCTCAGCAGAACATTTCATTTCAATAAAGTTGTTTCACATCTTTTGCTTTTAGTACCCAAAATAGAAGTGTTGTCTGAGTTGAATTTTCCATAAAGGCCAACAAAAAAGCAACAAGGACACATTTTGATGGGAGATGTTAAATCCTTGGTTGTGAAGAAGGGCTTGTCCAGTAACTTTTTATAAGGAAAGTTGTGGCAGAGAGGTGCCTTCAAGTCTGTTCTTTAAAATGAAGTGTCATGACTAATGACCTAGAAAAGCCCTCTAACTCTTATTTTATACAGTGGCAGCAGAAAATACTCTGTGACCTTTTAACATCAACTGATTTTTCCAGCTGGAATGTGTTGTGTTGTTCGGCACAGAGAGGACAGGAAAGAATCTAAGTCTCCCTAGTGATACAGGCCCAAATCCAACTGCTAGTCCAGCAAAAGTAAATCAATTGATTCAGTGAAACATACATAAATGCTTACTAAATTTTCTTTTATTCAATAAAGGTATTCTAACTAGAACTAACAATGGAGTTTCGGCCAAAATAATCTTTACAGTAAGACTTAGATGCTAAAATATTGTTAAAATTTTTGGAAGAATGAAAATGGAAGGGCCTATAACTTGACTATTTAGATGTAAATATGCTGCTGCTCAGTCGTTTAGTCGTCTCCGACTCTTTGTGACCTCATGGACCAGTCCACGCCAGAGCTCCCTGTCGGCCGTCACCGCCCCCAGTTCCTTCAAGGTCAAGCCAGTCACTTCAAGGATACCGTCCATCCATCTTGCCCTTGGTCGGCCTCTCTTCCTTTTTCTTTCCATTTTCCCCAGCATTGTGATCTTTTCCAAGCTTTCCTGTCTCCTCATGATGTGGTCAAAATACTTCATCTTTGCCTCTAATATCCTTCCCTCCAGTGAGCAACCGGGCATTATTTCCTGGAGGATGGACTGGTTGGATCTTCATGCGGTCCAAGGCACTCTCAGGAATTTCCTCCAGCACCAGAGTTCAAACACGTCTATCTTCCTTCGCTCAGCCTTCCTTATGGTCCAGCTCTCGCATCCATAGGTTACTATGGGGAATACCATTGCTTTGACTATGCGGACCTTCGTTGCCAGTGTGATGTCTCTGCTTTTCACTATTTTGTCAAGGTTGGCCATTGCTCTCCTCCCAAGAAGTAAACGTCTTCTGATTTCCTGGCTACAGTCTGCATCTGCAGTGATCTTCACACCTAGAAATATAAAGTCTGTCACTGCCTCCACGTTTTCTCCTTCTATTTGCCAGTTATCCATAGGTGTAGTTGCCATGATCTTGGTTTTCTTGATGTTTAACTGCAACCCAGCTTTTGCACTTTCTTCTTTCACCTTGGTGATAAGGCTCCTCAGCTCTTCATCACTTTCAGCCATCAGAGTGGTATCATCTGCATACCTAAGGTTGTTAATGTTTCTTCCAGCAATTTTAACTCTGGCCTTGGATTTTTCAAGCCCCGCATGTCGCATGATGTGTTCTGCGTACAAGTTGAATAGGGAGGGTGAAAGTATGCAGCCCTGCCGTACTCCTTTCCCAATCTTGAACCAGTCTGTTGTTCCGTGATCTGTTCTTACTGTGGCTACTTGGTCTTTATATAGATTTCTCAGGAGACAACAAGGTAACTTGGTATCCCCATACCACCAAGAACATGCCATAGTTTATTATGATCCACACAGTCGAAGGCTTTAGAATAGTCAATAAAGCAGAAGTAGATGTTTTTCTGAAACTCCCTGTTTCCTCCATTATCCAGCGGATATAAATGTATTATATCCTATTTTGGACCCAAAGCAGCAAGTGATATGTAATAGGCTTTCAACTTCTTTTAACCCTTTCTAGTAATCCCCTTCCATATGTTCCAGCCAGTTTTGTTTGCCTCTCTTCTATCTCTTGTCTCTTAGAAACATTATTTGACAGTAAATTTCAAGATGGGTCCAAAAATACAATAACATTCAAAATCCCATAGAACATAAAATACATTATGCAAACTTTCAAAGCTTCACTCACTTCTTTATCAGGCAAAGATGTTGAAACTCATACAGTTTTTTTTAAAAAAGGTGACAGGCATGTTAGAGTCTCAGGCTTATTCTGTTAAGAGGAAAAAATGGTACTGAGGGATTATTTGGGGACTAGGGACAAAGGACAATAAAAGACAGTAAATAACATTTCCACTTCATCAGCAACAGAAAAGTAGCTTCCCTTAAGATCTATTTATCCCTGCCTTGTGCGAAGCTAGTTGTCACTTTCATAGACAGAGAACCTTACATTTCTCAAGGATTCCTTATGGCATTACTTCAGAGTACACTTGTAGTTGCTGTATAAATAAAATGTGCCAGTTGCAGTCCAGTGAAAGTGTTCATCTTTGTGGGAAGTAAAAAAGAGTTACGTCCCAGTCATTTTGACCCCCTTTTGTTTTAAGGTTCCTAAACTGGGTATCTTCAAATCCAGGAATCATATTCAAGAGATCCTATGTTGGCCATTCAGCAAATTACAACAAAATCTGAAGTCCATAAAGCAGTGGTGCCTTTTTTGGACCAGCTTTAAAGCACAGGATACATTGCATGCTTTCAAAACTTCACTAGCTTTTTAAAAGACACGGTAAAAACATATTGTTGAAGGCTTTCATGGCCAGAATCACTGAGTTGCTGTGAGTCTTTTGGGCTGTATGGTCATATTCCAGAAGTTTTCTCTCCTCTGAGGATGCCTGCCACAGATGTGGACGAAATGTCAGTAGAGAAAACTTCTGGAACATGGCCATACAGCCTGAAAGACTCAAAGCAACCCATGGTAAAAATGCTATAGGAGAGAAAAGGTGGCAATGTTAAGAATCACATGCCAAGCAGCTGTCACAAGTTAAGAGAGCATTGAGGGATCTCAATGTTGGCAGAGGCCTCTTCTTTTCTTGGCCATTTGGGGACCAGGGTCAAAGCATAAGAAAAATCATGGAATAAAATTAAACTTCATTAGCTCCGGCGGGAAGATAACGGCGCTCCATGCAGTCATGCTGGCCACATGACCTTGAAGGTGTCTACGGACAACGCCGGCTCTTCGGCTTAGAAATGGAGATAAGCACCAACCCCCAGAGTCAGACATGACTGGACTTAACGTCAAGGGAAACCTTTACCTTTACCTAGCTATGTAAAAGTAGTTTCCTTTGAGATGCAACTGTTCCTGCCTTCTAGGTGAACTCTATTTTCCTGATGAAATTTTGAAAGCTTAAATAGTTTGTGTTTTGGGGCTAGCCAATTTGGAGTTATTATCACTGCTTTTTTAAAAAAAGAAATGTATTTTGCTACATGGCGAACATGGCTACTCTTGAATGTATTTCCAAAGTAAAGTCCAATGATTTTCAAACCTTTCAGGTCCCTAACTACAGTCAGTTCCCAGTATACAACAGCCAACAGAAGGGCAGATATGTCATTAGGGATCAGCATCTGTAGGTTATTCGGTTAAAATGGCATTGAATATATCATTGGTGTTCAGTTATGTAAAATCTAGCAACAGGAGGTTGCAACCTTTAGACTGTTTACAAATCCTTTGTGGGTTGATTTGACATATAAATATTACAAAGAGAGCTCTATTTTAGTTATTTATCTTCACTTTTAAATCCGTTCTAAATTCACACTGAGAAGCTGTTCATAAGCCTGCCTTAATCTTTATTTCTATGAAATAGAAGTTACATGTAGGAATTGTAAGTATTTTAATATCCTCATTGTTTTCTGCTTGTTTGTAAACTGTAGATTGATGTACACAAGGGAGCTATATAAGTGAGTAAAATGGTTTCGCTTTTCCTCTTGAAATTTAGAATATGAAACATAATTTGTAGTATTTCTACCACACTTAATGTCAACACTTAATTAAATTTAGAAACTGTGAAGGATATAAACTTGTTTGTACTTGTTATACAAGGTTCTTGTTGTTCTCTTCAGTCCATTCCTCAAGGAACTCCTTTGGCACAAAATCTGTTGAAGCAACTCAGGCATCAATTAGCCAAATGCTTTTAGAAATGACATGCTAAATTTTATGTATATTGGTTTTTCCTCTTTTTCAGAAGAAACTGGAAATATATATATGTGTGTGTGTATACCTGCTGACTTGGAGAAGTTTGCTTTTAATTCCAGATAATCAAAATGTGCTATAAATATGCTGCAGATAAAAAGTTTTGTTTTTAATAAATTGATTTTTAGTCACTTAACCATCCTGAATTTTTATATCAGTCTATATATAAGTTTTATAAGGTCCTCTGGAAGGCTGAGAAGTAGGATAAAATAACTAACATAAAAATAATTTCGTATGAAATTAAATTTTATGCAAATATTAGAAAAGTGTGTTCACAATAAGAGCATAATAAGTATGAGAACATTTTGGAAATTGCTTCATTTACTACAAAACACCTGACAGAACAATTGTGAAATAAGTATGTTTTTAACGTGTCACAATTGTACACATGTATTCAGTGCAAATGATATGAAGGGAATTACTTTAAATGTAAATATAAACTATTGATAAGATTAATTGTAATGATATATCTCTGTTTTGGTAGAGGCTATTACAGATGAGTACCTATGTAACATATATTATAACTTCTTCCTACTACTACTTCTTGATGTCTCAAGAGGAGTATACTACGTAGATCCGGTGTGGCCATCCATAATCAAGAGCCTACTGCCCTTTGCAAAGTTTGTTGTAGTGGCAGGGGTGGAGGTTGTCCTGATAATGCATCATCATTAGAAAAGAGTGCTGGATCCTCCACATCTGCAATTTTACCATCATAGCTGTTTGATTTTGACATTTTATTCTTCCTTGAAGAGGTCTGTTCTGGCCATAGAGTCATAATTTTGAGAGTTTGTTCATCTTGGGGGGAACCAAGCCCCTTGCGTAGAGAAAGGGTTCCTTCTTGCCCTGACTGCATTTGAAATTGTAAACACCATATTTTTAAAAAATAAAATGCAGGACTTGATGCTGCAGATAAGCCTGTGGCTATCCTATCCAGCCTGGTCATGAATATTTAGGTTTAGAGTGAAATGAACAGTAGGAGAGTGCTTTTTTCTGAAATGTGGCTGAACTTAAGGAGCATGGCTGTATTACCCTTGCTGTTTGTTTGTTCCATCTGCCTTTCATAATCTCAACTACACAGCTTGATCTTTCCCTGAAGCAGCCATTCATCATGAAGTTTCCAGACAAAGGATGAAAAACAAGACTCCCTTTGCTGTAATAAGACATAGAGAAATTGCAGCATTGTACCTTAGCTTTGTGATTGGCTGCAGCAAATCACACCCCTGGAATCTGTTTATCCTCTAAAAATAAGATAGAATCTCTGTGCTTTTCAGTGAAACCTTTCATGCAATGTCTCATATTCAGACAAACATGATTACAGTTTCTGCAAATTATTTGAGTGGGTTAGCTGTAAGGGGAATGAATGTTTCTTTTGACAGTAGTACATATTTCATGGGTTGTTTACAGCTATGTGTCTTCAAAAGTTGATTTGGTTTGGATTGAGAGTATACTCTTTTTAGTTATGCTCCAGTGTTGTGAGTGTGAGAATATGTGGTATTTATATCAAGCAGAGTGCAGTGTAGCCCGTGCAATATGAGCTTGTGGTAGAAAACTGGAAAAATATTGACGATATTTAGTTTACTGTTTCAGGAGATTTCCCTGGGATACAAAAGGAGATAAAGATGAATGCCCCCTAAGGCTAGCTTTCATGTTTGGGTGCCAGGCATTCTGAGACAGAAAACCCATTAACCTACCTTTCCTTAACAAAGGAACATTAATGACTTAACTAACTTTTGGAAGAAAAGAGAGTGACCTCTGCAAGTAGGGAGGAAGCAAAAAGGGGATGAGTATATCAACCAAAGAAAAAAAGAGGTGACACAAAAGGGCAATCATTTCACTCCTCCTGTATAAGCACCTTCAGTCATTTCACAAATGAAAACTGAAACATGTCCGGCCAAGCAATATGAGAATGTTATCAAACTTGGCAAGAGCTCTTAGTGAGGATAAACACATACACTACGAGAGATTTCAGATCTTTGCTTTGCCCAAGTCTACAGAGAAGGACAAGACTCCACCCCCTCCTGTCCTTTCCTTCCTGCTGAGTTAATTGACTTTAAGCTACTTTTGCAGCATTCTTAATGCAGTGTGCAATGTTTGAAGTAAGTCATGGATCAAAGCAGGAGAAATAGAGAGAAACTGGGGCGTTTTAAAAGCAACTGAAAAGAGAGGGAAAACGAAGGTTTAATCAGGACTATCCTGGCCAATTGGACCAGTTGGAGGGTATGTTTATATTACAGGTTGCCTGTGTTGGAGGAAGTTGTTTGGGCTTTAACATAGTTATTTTGGATAATTTCCTTCTTAAAGTAATGCAGTATATTTTCATTATGTTCAATATAGAGTTTTTTTTAAAAAAATATTTGCATTTTGCTTAATAGGAGACATTGTTACACCTGCAGCACATCAAAATACAAGATTAAATAAGCCACTTCTAAACAGAAGTAGATAAGCATGTTTCTCACACACAAAGACATTCTACTAGGCATGGGTTAACCTGTTTTGATTCTAAGTGAAAACTGTGCAGCTGATGTCTATTGATAGTCTGTGGCATCTTCAAAAGTCTGTATGATCTACCTTTCAAGAAATTTCTGAATTCAGTAGTTTTGAGAGCAGCCAGAGAGAAGGCTCTCTCCCATGTTCTCGCCAAGTGCACCTGTGATGGTGGTAGAACCAGGAGAAAGTCCTCTCTTGAATATCTTAGAATTGGTTAAGCTCATATAGTGAGATAAGATATTTCAGGCCCTCTGGACACAAGCTATACCTTTTTATACCACAATCAGCTCTTTGCATTTTCCTCAAAATTGACCACTGGACCTGTTCTTACAGGGAACTTATATTTACCTGTATAAGCACCCTGATCAGGTTTCTGAACAGATATCAAAGGCAGCCCCATATAGAATGCATGGTTTGCTACTATGGCCAAATCTATAGCTGAAGGCATGCCGGCCACATGGCCCTGGAGGTGTCTACGGACAACGTTGGCTCTTCGGCTTAGAAATGGAGATGAGCACCAACCCCCAGAGTCAGACATGACTGGACTTAACGTCAGGGGAAACCTTTACCTTTTTATAACTGAAGGAATGATACAGCTGATCACTAGCTGATAGATGGCTGGTCATTTCTGAAAACTGGGCTTCCAAACTGAGAAATGAATCCAGGAATACACCTAAACTACAAAACTCAGATTTTAAGGAGAGTTAACCACTCTCAATCCCTGTTCCTGATCTGCTTCTTGACTGACTATCATGTCTGGATTAGGCTTTAGTTTATTCACCTTCATCCAGTCCATTACCAACAGCAATAAGACAGTCTAGGAACCCTGAAGTTGGGAGGGCACCACATATTAAAAAGCATTGCTCAAATTAAGGCTTTTGGACATTAATACTGAGAAATTTAAGTGGTAATGGCTACAAACAACATGAGGATCTGGAGAATCATTAACCGGACTTTTAAGTATGTTTATAGCCACCTCCCTTTTCTTCACTCACAAGGAAAAAAATATTAGTGCAGCTGATCCCATTAGAAAAGCTTATAATAAACTCTAGGCTTCTGTCTTTTGTATTTTTGCACTGAAAACTAGTATGCTTCTTGTCTATTAACATACTGTACAATTCAAAATGTGCTACAGTTAACTCACCTTCTTTTAGAAGGGCAGCCAAACCTTTATAGATGCACTACACTTTAAACTAATAATAAACAATTGAGACCTCCTGTGGAGACTTTTAATTTGTCAAAGTCTAAAACTTCCTCTGTTTGGCAGATAACCCACTAAGTAGGAGGCAGTTTCCTCTTTAACTTCAATTGTTCTCTGCTCTCAGGCTTGTGCTGCTGTTTTTAGTGACTGTTTTGGCATATTAAATATGATGCAATAGTACCAAAGCAACTCCCTGTGTATGTGATCTCAAGTCACCTGTTGACTTATGGCAGCCCCATGAATTTCATAGGGTTTTCTTATGCAAGGAATACTCAGAAGTGGTTTTGCCTGTTCCTCTCTCTGAAATATAGCCTACAGCACACGGTAGTTGGCAGTGTCCCATCCAAGAACTAACCCAGGCTGACCCTGCAGGGATTCCAAGATCAGAAGGGATCTGAAGTCTTTAGAGTACTAATTTTTTTAAGGAAGATGTGCTAAATCCAGTGTTTCTTCTAATTACCCTACTTCAGACAAGAATTTGGAATATGGCATGGTATTGAAGTGATCTAAAACATGTATGAGGCAAAAAAAAAATTTAAAGAGCAAGGATGACATTCAAGCAATTTGTCTCACATTCAGTTATTGTGAGGTGCAAACCTGGAGAATTATGTATTCCCATATGATATTTAACAGTTGTGCAGCATCCAAGTATTTAATTGTGAGCTCTAAGAGGCTTTGGAACTTTTTAAACAAATAGCCATCAAGTGGTGGGACAGCGTTACCAGATGACAAACAATTTCAGAAGGCTCTAGCAAAAATTACTTCTCATGATAAAATTTCTCTTTGTGAAATGTGCAACTATATCGATACCAACAAGATACCGGACTCTTGAATTGAGCTCATGTGTTTCAGTAGATGCAATATGTCAGTCTTTTCCAGACTTGGATAATATTTAGAAATACTTTCTATTAAAGTAGCTTTCATTAACCTATTTTAAACACTCATTGTATAAATATCCTTCAAGGGAGCTTTTTATACCTCACAGCCTCTGAGGATGCCTGCCATAGATGTGGGAGAAACATCAGGAGATAATACTTCTGGAACATGGCCATACAGCCCGGAAAACATACAACAACCCTGTTATCCTGGCCATGAAAGCCTTCGACAACACACTTTTTATACTATTTGTAACCTGTCTGCAGTTGTAACCTATACCTAGAAAAACACCAATTTAGAGAATCAACATGCATAGGAGCCTTCATTTAAGCCACACGTTTGCAATTGTGCTTATAGCTAGCAACCTCAAAATAACTCACCACATAGCTACTCTAAAATTGGTTTTTATCCCATTTTTAGCTTTAGTACAAATAAGCTTTAAATCTTCATATTCTTTATAAATTATTTTATGTATCTGAGTGTGGACTCCACAGGATAATTCTGTCCATATATAAATATTTTAAGTTGCATATGCTTAATATGGAATTTTCTTTTTTTAAAAGGTTAAGCTCTGTGTTTGCAACTTAGTCCCATCTGGTACAATGAAACTCTTCAAAACCTAACAGTAGTAATTGTGTTTACTTCATCACAGGCAATGTTTATACTTGGTTTGGGCTCCTGGAGGTGATGGTGTAGTACTTAGGATAAAAATGGATGCTGAATATGAGATAGCATGGCACCTCTTAGGACTACTTGTTGATACGCATTATGTACCTGAATAGAAATCTATTTCCATGTAGCAACTTAGCCTCATATGCAAGTCATGCATGATTTGACTGTGATGAAGTAATCATGAACGATTTTCTGTAGATAGATTTCATCCTAATTCCTGCATAAGTTGTCATCTGTGTATGTTGGTTTTGTTTTAATATACTTCATATTTAATGTTTGATTTTTGTTGGGGGGCAGAAGCATTAATTTTCTTCTTGGGGACAAAATGTTACTTTTTTGTAGAGTAGAAAAAACTATTGTAAATATTTTAGTAAACATCATATCTAAAGTAGTTCTGTGATACTTAGTCATTTAATTGTCCTTGACAAGTTGTCACTAGACAGCTTGCCTATGTAGGAGGTCTTAAAAGCATGATGGTTTTGGCAATAGTTAGCAAACAACAGGTGGAGGTGGATATGTGATTTTTCTGTCAAGAAGGTTATGAGGCTGTATAGTACAGAAACAATGTCTGGGAGTCATAAATGCTACATGTTTATAGGATTAGAAAAATATCTGATGTTTGCCTCATCACTACTCCTTTGTATTCTTCAAGCTGAACATGTTTAAGCTTTGTGGCTCCTTATGCTGTTCATTAAAACCCTAACAAAATGCCCAGTGTTTCTGTTCACTAATATTTGGGCCTGCTCATTTTAGTAGCAAAGCCAAAGAAGTAGTTCCAGGAAGAAATTTTCCATAAAGCTGTGTCAACATTTTTTTAACAATCTGTGTGTCTGATAGGCAAAGGAGTTAAACTGACTTAAGTCTCATATCAGTTTAGCCTAAATGTGACCAAGTTGGGATCCAGCCCACTGACTCCCTTGTCTAAGTTTACATAATATGATATGGGAGGTTACTTCTAGAATAGAGATCACAAAACCAAAAGTACAGTTTAAAGTAGGAGAGAGTGGTAGCCTGGCAAGCTAAGCCGGCCATATCTTCATATTAAACACAGTTATTAAATTTCAGGTAGCAGAAAATTACTAGCTTTCAACAGAGATGGCAGTTTGATTTATTTTGTGTGTTAGGAGCAACTTGAGAAATTGCAAGTCGCTTCTGGTATGAGGGAATTGGCCGTCTGCAAGGATGTTGCCCAGGGGACGCCTGGATGTTTGATGTTTTACCATCTTGTGGGAGGCTTCTCACATGTCCTCACATGGAGCTAGAGTTGACACATTCACGCTCTCCCGAGATTCAAACTGGCAACCTTCAGGTCAGCAAGCCAACCTTCAAGACAGCAGTTCTGCCAGCACAAGGGTTTAACCCATTACAACACTGCAATGGTAAACAGAAATTAATCCTTTTGTTGCCATAAAATACAATTTTTGGAATAGTTGATGGAGTGCTTTTTACTACGAGTTTGGAGTAATCCATTTGTAGAAAATATGTGATGTCACAAGTATTCCTAATTCTTTATAGTATCAGGCTGGCATGGGCAAATGAGGTTACAATTTCTGTCGCCAGTGTTGAATTAAAGTAAACCAGTGAGGTGGCTTTTCTTGAAAAAGTTAAAGTGTAAAATGTGCTATCGCCCTAAATAATGTTATATGATTTAGTGGTTTAAATACTGTGTTTAAATACATTCAAGACTTTATATGGACATTATTATATTAGATTTTGATAGCTTAATACAATAGTTTATACTTTTCCTATCTTTAACAAAAATGACTAGACCTAAAGGAACACAATTTTTCCAAAGTCACGCGCCTTAAGAGAGCTGTACCTGATACATCTTAAATCAACATTTTACCCATTTTACCAAAAAGTGTCCCATTCCGCAGAAGATATAACTTCAATAAAGCTAACTGGACAAAGTTTACAGAGACCATGGAAGCTGCTATTTCTGATATAGAACCTTCTATAGAAAATTATGACCTGCTTGTAGAAGCTGTGAAAAGATCCTCAAGGCTCTCAATCCCTAGAGGCTGTCGCACAAGCTACCTACCAGGCCTAAACGAAGAATCGCTAAATCAGCTACAGGAATATCTCAGACTATTTCAAGAGAATCCATACAGTGATGGGACTATAGCAGCAGGTCAAAAACTATCTACAGCCTTAGCTAATGCTAAGAAAGACCGTTGGATAGAGCTGCTTGAGAATCTTGACATGTCCAAGAGTAGCTGAAAAGCCTGGCAACTGCTGAGATGCCTGGATAGTGATCCTGTGGTCAACCATGGACACGCAAACGTGACACCAGACCAGATAGCTCACCAGCTAATTCAGAATGGGAAAACAACCACAGTAGAATAAAGATGAAAATCAACAGGGTGCCAGAACTTGAAACCCACCAGTTGTCTTCTCCTCTAAACCTGAAAGAACTCAGAGAAGCCATCAAGCGATGTAAAACTGGTAAAGCACCTGGCCTAGATGACCTGATGATGGAGCAAATCAAACACTTGGGCCCCAAAGCTGAAAACTGGCTTTTGAAATTCTACAATCAATGCTTGGCACACAAACAGATTCCCAGAGCATGGAGGAAAACTAAGATCATTGCCATTTTAAAACCTGGTAAAGATACCTCCAATGCTAGGAACTATTGACCAATCTCCCTCTTATGTCATCTATATAAAGTCTATGAGAGGGTGCTATTAAATCGACTAGGACCTGTTATCGAACCCAAGCTTATTCCACAACAAGCAGGTTTCAGACCAGGGAAAAACTGTACAGGTCAAATTCTTCATCTGACTGAGCATATCGAGGAAGGCTATGAGAAAGGCTGCATTACGGGAACAGTTTTTGTGGACCTTACGGCAGCCTATGACACGGTGCAACATAGAAAAATGCTGCATAAAGTTTACCATATTACCCGGGACTTTGATTTTACAAAAACTGTCCAGACCTTCCTAGAAAACCGCAGCTTCTATGTGGAGTTTCAGGGCCAGAAAAGCAGATGGAGGAGGCAAAAGAATGGTTAACCCCAAGGCAGCATTCTTGCACCGACCTTATTTAACATCTCCACGAACGACCAGCCACAACCACCAATCACAAAGAGTTTTGTATATGCTGATGACCTTGGCCTCACAACACAAGCGAAAGATTTTGAAACAGTTGAAAAGCAACTCACTAATGCCTTGAAAGATCTCTCCACCTACTACAAAGAGAACCACCTGAATCCTAACCCTGCCGAGACACAAGTGTGTGCTTTCCACCTACGTAACCGTGAAGCCAACAGGAAACTGAAAGTTACTTGGGAAGGCCAAGAACTCAAACACTGTTTCTATCCTAAATATCTTGGTGTCACCTTAGATCGAACATTAACATATAGGAAACACTGCATGAACACCAAGCACAAAGTAGTTGCACGCAACAACATCCTGCGGAAACTGACTGGCAGCTCATGGGGTGCAGACCCACAAGTAATAAGAACATCAGCCCTGGCCTTGTCTTACTCAACTGCAGAGTATGCCTGTCCTGTTTGGCACAAGTCTGCCCATGCAAAGCAGGTGGACATAACACTGAATGAAACATGCAGAATCATCACGGAATGCCTTAAACCTGCACCCGTTGATAAACTCTACAAGTTAGCTGGCATTGCCCTTCCTGACGTGCGACGGGAAGTTGCTGCTAACGGTGAGAGAGAAAAGGTTGAACATTGTGAAAGCCACCCACTGCATGACTATCACCCTCCTCCCACCAGACTCAAATCAAGGAAGGGCTTCCTGAGAACCACCACTCCTCTTGATGTTCCTCCAGCAGCAGCAAGGATGTCTCTCTGGGCAGCTAAACCTGGCAATTCTAACTGGATGGCCCCCCATGAGGTTCTTCCTCCAGGGGCAAACCAAGAATGGGCAACTTGGAAGTCCCTGAACAGACTCAGAAGTGGAGTGGGCAGATCTAAAGACAAATTGGCAAGGTGGCACTACCTGGAGGAATCCTCCACCTTGTGTGACTGTGGAGCAGAACAAACACCTCCTCACATGTATGCTTGCCCACAATGTCCTGCCTCATGCACGGAGGAGGAGTTGTTTAAAGCTACAGACAATGCGGTTGCTGTTGCCCGTTTTTGGTCTAAAACTATTTAGTTGCTTGTGATTTCCTTTTTTCCCCCATCATTTTAAAATGTATTTGTTATGCAATGCTTTTGACACGAAATAAATAAACCCATTTTTGGATGAGATTCAGTTTGTACACTACTTAGTAGTTCCAGTTCAATTTGAGAAAAAAACTGATTCGGTTGCAACTTATCACATTATGTCTTGACTATTTCTACTTGCACTGACTGAGAAAAAAGAGATTTCTGTGAAATAGAAATAAATTTAGCAGTGTGTTCATTTGTCTGCTTCTTTGAGCACTACACTTTGTCAATACTTGTCAAATTAGAAGAATTACCAAAACTTCATATCCTATATTTAGCCCATCTCACATAGCTGATTGCAGTACATAAAAGTATGATAAACATATATATGTTGTAATGTGGTACGGAAAATTTTGCATGGAAAAGTACAGCACTGAGAAATGTTCCATTCCACAACTTTGGCCCAAGCACACATCCCCGGTGTGCTTCTTTGTGAACAGTTGCTAATTGCACCTATTCCTTTACATAAGGACATTCTTTTTTCTTTCTTTTTTCTACATGGTATGAGAGTGTTGTGAAAACATAGTACAGCCCCCATATCCATTGAATGTATATGCACAGTTTAACTTAGCCAGTTTCACTTATTTACTTGGTGCAGTGGTTCTCAACCTGTGGGGCCCCAAGTGTTTTGGCCTACAACTCCCAGAAATCCCATCCAGTTTACCAGCTGTTAGGATTTCTGGGAGTTGAAGGCCAAAACATTTGGGGACTCACAGGTTAAGAACCACTGACTTAGTGCCTTCGGTATAACCTAAACACTCTTCTCAGTACCTCCATGGTTTGTCTAGTTCCAGGCTTCTTACACTTTTCCATTTGGGACCCCTTTTGGCCTGAGAAATTTTTACATGACACTGAGGTTATAGTTATAGCTTTATATATATATATATACACACATACACACCAAACATATATCAACATTACTGATGACAAATCAACATTACAAGACTTGCTAAACAGACTGATTTTCCTTTTTATGAAGTACAGCTGAAGCATCTTCTACAGAATCCACTGTAAACACTGCTCAGCATTTTCATGTAAACATCTAAAACAGCCACTAGATGACATTCAGAAAATAGTTATTGCTCCCAATTTTTTTGCGACTCCAACATTAAGCTAAGGGCGATTTGGGATTGGATAGCACAATTTAAGAAGCACTGGTCTAATTGAAAATAAGAGTTCACTAGTTTCCATAGTTTCACATATCCACACAATACAATGCCAGATTTTTTTAAAATTGTGTCAGAAGTGACTTGATAACATACTGCAAGTCGCTTCTGGTATGAGATAATTGGCTGTCTACAGCGACGTTGTCCAGGGAATGGCCGGATGTGTTGCCATCCTATGGGAGGCTTCTCTCATGTCCCCACAAGCTAGAGCTGACATATGGGAGCTCATCCCATCTCATGGATTCAAACCGGCAACCTTCAGGTCAGCAACCGAACCTTCAGGTCAGCAGTCCAACCAGCAAAAGGGTTTAACCCACTGCGCCACCGCGTCTCCCTACAATGCTAGATAAATCAATGCTATATCAATTTCATTTTGGAAACAAAGTGTAGCATCTCTTTTTATTGCATACTATGGAAGAAGAGGGGCCCCTGATGGCACAGTGTGTTAAAGCGCTGAGCTGCTGAACTTGTGGACCAAAAGGTCGCAGGTTCAAATCCCGGGAGCGGAATGAGCGCCCGCTGTTAGCCCCAGCTCCTGCTAACCTAGCAGTTCGAAAACATGCAAATGTGAGTAGATCAATAGGTACCGCTCTGGCGGGAAGGTAACGGCGCTCCATGCAGTCATGCCGGCCACATGACCTTGGAGGTATCTATGGACAATGCCAGCTCTTCGGCTTAGAAATGGAGATGAGAACCAACCCCCCGAGGCAGTCACGACTGGACTTAACGTCAGGGGAAATCTTTACCTATGGAAGAAGAGAAGATATTATACTAAAATACAAACAGTATACATACTGTATGGTCTAGACTCTATTTTAAGATGGTTGAGTTGAACTATTTAAAAATATCTTCCTTAAAGCTGTCTAGGGTTCATGGGGTTTATTTAAAGCTTTATACTGATAGTGGTATTCCTTTTAAAACTTGTTTTGGCTTTATTCTGTAAACATGTTTTGGACTAAATAAACTTAAAATAGTTGTACTATTATGCATGAGTAATCAGGGTTAGACAAGATTCTGAACAGTCCTGTTAAAATGCAATTAGATTAGAAATGATGATATAAGGTAAGTTATAATGAAGAACCTCATCTTAAAAGCTTATATCCAGATGAATAAATATAATCTGCTTCTGAAACTCCTAATTTTCTTAGAACGTCTTTAAACTTAGTATCAGATTTTTCTTTCTTCAATAAAAGTATGATGTAATATTTTGGAAACTACACACAGGAATATACTGTAGTGATATCTGTTAAACATGAGGCATTTTATAATAGAAACATTCAGATAAAGCAGTCATATCTGAACCAAGGTGATTCTTAGAAATACACAAAGAATATTATAAGGGTGTCTTATAATGTAACAATTCTCACTTCAACACTCCATTTGATTTTTTAAAGACACCACCATCTGCTGTTTTGATTCAACAAGTAGAGGAGTCTAATGTGCAAAGACTTGTTAATATGTGTCTCAATTCAGCAAATAAAACTTCAGTCAGGTTTTTTTTACATGAAACAAAATTAGAAATTACTTGAGGAGGCTGGCCGCTCTGAGGTTTTGAGAAGCCAGGTCTTGTACCTGTTTGTCTGATCTGATTGGGTAAAAACTGTTGCTAGGCTCATGTCTTTGTTCTTGGCAAAATTAGAGACTTGAGTATGACCTGTTTAAACTGTTTTCTCAGTTCTCCTTGCCTCACTTTCTGTAAGCCCTAAAAAAGCCCCAAAATTTTTGGGTCTTGTTGTAGAGTGAGCCAGTGAAATTTGTCACAAAAGCATAACATGCTAGTGCATCTCTTCCTCCTTCTCTAGTTTTTTTTTTTTTTGCAAGAATTTAAGTAAGCAATTTTAAAATGTTATGTGGAGCTAGCTCTTCAGGATAGGCAGTGGCTATTCAAAAACCGGAATACAGTTGATCCTCTAGGGAGGAAATTCTGATGTTCAGGAGCTGCTACTAAGAAGGCCTGTGATCCTTGTATCCTGTAAGCAAATATAATTGCATGTAGGACGGGTTGGAATAGCGAAATGTCCTCCAGATGTTGGATTACAGCTTCTAGCATTTTTCATAATTGGTTATGGTTGTGGGAACTTTAAATTCAACAGTATCTGCAAGGCTGCACAATTCCTCGCTTGTCTAGGGTATATTTCCTCTTATTCTGTGTTAATAATTTTGCTTTGCTTTGTCTAAATAGGAAAGAGTTACATATATGTCAAATGTGTGTGTGTGCTTAAACTGCAGTAGTTCTGTGAGCATAGCACCAGAGGAAATGAGTTCAGGAGGTAAATGCATGAAACAGCAGGGGAAGAAAGCACATGGTAATTAGTCAAATTAATGTAATGAGTTATGTACCAGCAAAGTTTGCTAGAGAAAAATGGCGTTAATTCCATGACAGAAGTTACAGTAGTTCTATAAAAAGGTTGTAGTGGCAATGCCCAACAAACATAAGTAAATATCTGACCTTTCATCTATTTTGCTTTAGTTTTGTTTTTTCAAGAATCTGACGATGCCTCAACTAGAGTTCAGGCAAAAGACATATGCTTTAGGATTACAGCTTAACATTCATTTTCAATAGCAGAAATGAATTTCAGTCCACACCTACCAAGTTCTCTTCATTGCAGCTGTTTAAAAAACATGTTGTTGTTGCTATTACACAATTAGAAGTCAGTAACAAGAGAGAGGGTGTGTGTGATTTTTTGGCCACACTTGTTTCCAGAGTTGAAGGAGGCCATTCTAAATGCAGTTGTGGATGTGATAAAAGGACTGCTTCACTGTTGTGTTTTGTATTAAAGAATCAGAACAATAAACAGGTGTTTTTAGTAGAGTTCTGCAAATAGACAAAATTCACAGCAGCTAAATATATGCCTTCCCCACATATTTCTAAGATACATGTTGATTCATTTGTGTTAGATAGGATAATGTGTAAAGCAGTCTTAACACATCATATTTACATGTGTACGTTGTTCCAACAACGTAGTTAAGGTCTCTTTTCCTACTAATTATATGCATGGGTTAGATGTGAATGTATATCAATGATAATGATTTAGATCGTTTTCTGAGAGAAATGCTACCCATCTGAAACAGTTTTAATGACAAGCAGACTAGATACCCATCATCCTGTCATAACCATGAGCACTAACATGTTTTTGCAGTTTCAGCAGTTTCCCTCCCTTAGGGGAGATATGCCTTGTAAACACGATGGACCAGCTGTACAGAAATCCCCACACAGAGTTCATGCATTCTTTAGAGAGCAAGCAAAACTCTGGAGTCTTCTGGAGTGTTAGCTATCCCTCTCAGTTTGGTGTCACAAAGTAGAAGACCAAGTCCATCGCTTTACATCAAGAGCAAAAGATTTTCATGGATTCCCAAAATCTCCTTTTGTAATGTAATATTTTAAGCTATCTTTGAATAACTCCGAGGGAAGTTAACCCTTCATTCATCTTGTTTTCAGTAAACTCATTTTGGTTAACTTTCATCTTGCCTAAAGTGCCTCTGTATGTTAAGGGTCTTGATCTTAATAGAAAGTATACAGATAGCCCCTGAGTAAAGCTAGACACCATAGTTTTCCCAAAGGCTTGGGCATGCCATCACATTTAATCTTTAAGATAACTTAGTTATTAAGATCAGACTTATCCCAATAAATTGGTTTTTTCCAGAAAGGAAAGTAGCTCAGGTACTCTGATTTACTAATGTAAACTCTGAGAGTTTAGTGTTAGCAATCAGTAGCAGTGTCTGAAATAAAATGTGTACACATTATCCTGACTTTTAAAATCAGATGAATATGTTCCTATGTTGGATGCTGAGAGATCCAGATGAAGTTACTTCCATTTGTAACTTCTCTGCATTTTTCTTACCATCACAATGCTTTTTAGTTTCATGTCTGGATGCATCAAGGGAGGCTTGTTTAGACCTATAGTGACCTGTGTGCTGTCTGAAAAACGGGGTCGTCTTCACTTTGCAACTCTTACTCTGAACCAACACAATCATTTATTGTGTTGCAATCAAAGAATCCTGCATATGGGCGGGAAACTGAGCAATTTTATATCCTTTTCCTTCCTGGTGTCAAAGTACAACATGATGCAGAAATGCCCTTACTCCTTAGCAATGAGAAGATGGAAGTAATAAATTATTTGGGCCCCAAACAAGGAAACAATTGAAAGTACAAAATGAAAAGCCCCCTGGCCTCACCTCATCTCTGGAAATGTCCAATGGTTGTAAAAGCTGAAATGATTTTAGATCATAGGGCAAATGTATGTACAGTGTCTATGCACCTTATACAAATAGCCTGATGGTAATTATATATAATATTAATAATTTTGTGCATGAAACAAAGTTTGTGTCCGTTGAACCAAAAAGCAAAGGTGTTGCTATCTCTCAGCCATGCACATAGACAGTTTTGGATTTTGGAGTACTGTTAAATTCCGGAATGATGGAGGCTGAGCCTGTAGCAACTTACTTCATGACCAGCTCAACCAGCAGAGGCAAGATTATACAGGACAGAGCCTGGTTTCAAAACAACATCTCAAGTGCTTTTTCAGATCCTTTGTTCATGCTCTCAATGTGGTTTAGAAACTGGAAGAGTTGGCACTGGATGTTGAATTACAGATTGAGTCTCCCTTATTCAGGATTCCAAAAGACTCCCAACATCCAAACCTGTCTACAGGGTAGCTTAGATAGTGACATCTCTGCTCTCTGATGATTCAGTGTACACAGACCTCCTTTCATGCCCATCATTATTGAAAATATTGTGCATAAAATTACCTTTAGGCTATAAGGTGTATATGAAGCATCAACACATTTCGTGTTTAGACTTGGGTCTCATCTCCAAGGTATCTTATTATGTATGTATATGCAAGTACAGGTATTCCAAAATCAAAAACACTTTATGGGTTAGGTAAAGGTTTTTCCCTGACATTAAGTCTAGTCGTGCCCAAAGAGCGAACGTTGTCCCTAAATGCCTCCAAGGACATGTGGCCTTCATGACTGCATGGAGCGCCGTTACCTTCCCGCCGGAGTGGTACCTATTGATCTACTCACATTAGCATATTTTTGAACTGCTAAGTTGGCAGAAGCTGGGGCTAACAGCGGGAGCTCACGCTGCTCCACAGATTCAAACCACCGACCTTTCGGTCAGCAAGTTCTGCAGCTCAGCGGTTTAACCCATTGCATCAGCGGGGGCTCCATAACACTTTTATGAGTCCCAAGCATTTTGGATAAGGGATACTATACATACATTTGCCCTGTGATCCAAAATCACTTCAGCTTCCATAAGCATTGGGTCTTTCCAGAGATGAAGGTTTTTCCTTCCTTATAACATGGTTTCTAATCTCATTCATTGCATTTGAATAAGACTGTTCTAAATCCCGTCTCACCCCTGACTGTCCGTGTGTAATAGTACAATTATTTTAAGTTCATCCAGTTTAGTTGTCTCCCAAGTATGTGGGATAAGGAGTGATGGGCTTTTAAGGGGCCTACGGATGGGACTTTATTGGTGGGGATCTTACTGAGGCCCCAGACACCTCCAGTGGGCGTGCCCTGACTCTGGCTCGCCATTGGTCGGCGGCGGGCGAGGGGCGGGGCTTCGGGTGGCGCCCAGGACGCCGCGCCGCCCGGGGCGCTTGTTTGTTTCCGAGGCGCGGAGAGGAGAGGCGGGTCTCACGCTGGCGGGCGCCCTTCTTCCCGGTGGGCATGAAGCTGGCAGGCGGGCCGGGGCTCAGCCGGGGATACGGACCCAGGAGGGCTCTTGGATGCGGCAACAGCAACAGCCGCCGCGGTGGGAGCCTCGAGGTAAACAGGAGAGCGGTGGAGGGGTCTGGATCCGCCTGCCTGGTTTTGTTTATTTGCTGTTTATCCCATCAGCTCAACCCCAGTCTCCTTGTTTAGGCGTTAATAAAGAACCTCTGAGCTGAGGGACTCACTTCTGGCAAAACTGGTGTTTGAGCATTAGCTTTCATCCAGGAAAGTTCAGACTCACTTAGAATCCGATCAAGAGCAAAAGAAGACGGTGGTGGTAATAATAATAATAATAATAATAATAATAATAATAATAATAATAATAATAATAATAATAATAATAATAATATTGTATTGTCGAAGCTTGCATGGCCGGAATCACTGGGTTGCTGTGAATCTTTCAGGCTGTATGGCCATGTTCCAGAAGCATTCTCTCCTGTCGTTTTGCCCGCATCAATGGCAGGACTCCTTAGAGGTTGTGAGATATGTTGTAAACGAGGAAAATGGGATTTATATATCCGTGGAATATTCAGGGTGGGAGAAAGAGCTCTTGTCTGTTTGCGGCAGATGTGAATGTTGCAATTGGCCACCTTGACTGCCATTGAATAGCCTTTCAGCTTCAAGGTCTGTCTGCTTCCTGTCTGGGGGAATCCTTTGCTGGGAGGTGTCAGCAGACCCTGAATTCTGGAATTCCTCGGTTTTCTGAGTGGTGTTCTTTATTTACTGTCCTGATTTTAGAGGTTTTTTTTTTAAATACTGGTAGCAAGATTTTGTTCACAGCATATTTGAGAACACAGAAATGCTTAGTCCACTCTTAACAACCGCCATGTCAGACTACACAGGGAAGCCATTGAAATCCACAAGCATGTAGACAATTTCAACAGAAAGGAGGAAACCATGAAAATGAACAAAATCTGGCTACAAGTATTAAAAACTCTAAAATTAGGACAGTACATAAAAAAACAACACTCAGAAAACAGAGGAATTCCAGACATGAATCAATCAGGGCCAGCTAACAACTCCCAACAAAGGATTCCCACAGGCAGTAAGCAGCCAGTCCTTGAAGCTGAAAGGCTATTCAGTGCTAATCAAGGTGACCAGTTGAAACATTTACACCTGCCTCAAACAGACAAGCGTTCTTTCTCCCACCTTTGACATTCCACAGATATATAAACCCCACTTGACTAGTTTCCAACACTTCACAGCCTCTGATGATGCCTGCCATAGATGCAGGCGAAATGTCAAGAAAGAATGCTTCTGAAACATGGCCATACAGCCCGGAAAACTCATAACAACCCAATAATATTATTCTTACCCATATAGCTACCTTATTCACTAAAGCTGCTAAAAGTATTCATGCGACTTACTTGAAAAATGTTGCTTTAGGCTGTGCAAGGGATTCAGCAATCTGATGTTTTGTATGGATGCAGATGTATGTACAGTATATATTGTTTTGGGTTTTAGAGGATTCGTATATACAGTATACATTTAATATGTATCTATTGGATGCTACAGGTTTTGTAATGGCTTTTAATCAAATACAATACCTGACTGACTGATTAATGATGCTGCTGATTCCTCCCCCTCACTTCCTTTTTTTGTAGCAACAGGCAGCTCCTTTGCACATTATCATCTTAAGGTGTCTCTTGTCGCTTCAGCTTCTCAGCTACCCTGTTTCCCCTAAAATAAGACATCCCCAGAAAATAAGACCTAGTAGAGGTTTTGCTGAATTGCTAAATATAAGGCCTCCCCCGAAAGTAAGACCTAGAACCGTTTGTGTTTGGAAGCATGCTAGCCAAACAGAACACCAGAGCATGCAGGTTTGGTAAATGTACATACCATAGATTGTTGTACATGGAAATAATGGTAGTAACAAGAAATTCTTGATAGGATTCAGAGTTTGTCTGATTATGCTGGTTTGTGATGACAACTACTGTACAGGATATAAGAAATGTTCATTTTTTGTTCATCAATAAATGTGAATTCTTCTTCATGGAAAAGTAAGACATCCCCTGAAAATAAGACCTAGAGCATCTTTGGGAGCAAAACTTAATATAAGACACTGTCTTATTTTCGGGGAAACACGGTACTTGCTTTTAAACGGAGCTGAGAAAAGCATTTTCCATTAAAAGGCTCTGCTTACTGTGAAAGTTCTTCAGGATGTTACTGGAGGCATTATGAAAGCACTTAGATTTACTTTTAAACCCAAACCTTCTGGTTTGCCATGTTGGTGGTGCTTGGAGCTTTTGGAAACAATCTATGCTGCAGTATGCAGGTCTGATCAACTCAATAAACTGATGAGAAGTTAAGACTTAGAAGATCTTGAATCATTTAAAAACTGCGGAAAAAATAATTTCACACAGGCTAAAGGGCAAGGCAAACTCAGCAAAAGACCCAGCACTTTAACCTTTTGAATTTCTTTGATGCATTTCAGGATTAGTGTCAGTACTTCAGTCCATTTGAACGTTCACTTTCTTTCAGGAACAAACTATTAAACTAGCTGTGTGGAAACACAGGGAAACAAGTTTTCCCTAAACATTGGAGGTGGGACCTGTTTGACAGTGGGAAGCTCATGAACTGGTGCTTACTGAAACTATAAACATAAAAGTTTATTAGTCAGGGATGCTGTGATTGCCTCCTGCATTTAGTAGGGGTGGGACTGGATGATCTCCCAAATCTAAATGCAAAATGGTATCATTCTGTAACCCGAATTTGTTGAGAGAACTGCATACCATACATTGCTGTGGTTGGTCTCATGTTTATTTCATTCCCTGAAAACATTTAGTATAGTTTGTTCATAGATGGCACTGTTAGTTCCCTTAAAGCATTCTGCAGCTGTAAACAATTTGCTTTATCTTGGAACAATTCAAGTAGCTTTTGCACAAAGTTGACACTGATTTTGCAATGTATGTGGGTTGGAGAAGTACAAAAAGTTGTAATACAGGCATTTCAGGCATAAAAGATTCCATCTAACACCAGCTCCTATAAATTAGCATTGTGTCTGGAGTTTTCTCAAAACTGCCTTTTCAGTAAGTGCTAGCTATGTATTGTGGGAAGAACTGCAGTATATCTGCTATGACAGTTAATACATTGGTGAAGAAGTCAAATCTAGAACTTCATTTCATCCAAAAAAAATAGCTTATTAACTATTGGTTACACTTAAATATTTTTGTCTTGTGCATATTTACCTATATAATTAAGTTTGCACATATCTCAATGATCTTGGTGCTTTACTTATGCAGAGGTGAGAATATTTATAAAGATGTTTTGAGAACCAGACAGTATATTTAATATCCCTTTGAATTTCAGTTAAAAATATATTGACATTGACAGTATATATTTTTACATCTTGCTTTTACATCGAACATAGTTGCACATTTAAATTCATATGCAAGAGCTGCAAGTGCCTTCTGAGAACAAGTATTGCCAAAACTTACATTTATTTATTATTGAATTTATTTATTATTTAATTTATATACTGCTCTTTTCCCCCAGGGGGACTTTAAAATCTGAAAGAGTATATAAGGGAAGCATCTCAAAGTAAAGAGGCTCTCAAGAGGTAAAAGTGTTATTATTTCCAGCTGAAATTAAATTTATAACCTGGAATAGGATCCCAATCATTATATAATTAGTATCAAGCATTAATAGTTTCATGGTTAGTGAGTTATTTTCTTCCAGTAATACAGTAGAGTCTCACTTATCCAACATAAACGGGCTGGCAGAACGTTGGATAAGCGAATATGTTGGATAATAAGCAGGGATTAAGGAAAAGCCTATTAAATATCAAATTAGGTTATGATTTTACAAATTAAGCACCAAAACATCATGTTATACAACAAATTTGACAGAAAAAGTAGTTCAATACGCAGTAATGCTATGTAGTAATTACTGTATTTACGAATTTAGCATCAAAATATCATGATGTATTGAAAACATTGACTACAGAAATGCGTTGGATAATCCGGAATGTTGGATAAGCGAGTGTTGGATAAGTGAGACTCTACTGTAATGAGATTGGCTTGGAAGTTACAAATTCCACCCTCATAACTAAATAATAAACATTATATGGTTTTATACTGAAATGTGAGACATCTACTGTGATTAATTTTTTCATAGTGTATTGTATACAGATCTGTTTAATCTTTCTTTTTGCCCTCTTATGTCTCATTAATAAAATTAATTCTTTGAAATTAAGCTTTGATGTTTGTATGGAGCTTATCACTCTGTGGTCATAGATGAAATCTAGCACTGTTTGTATATTGGCCAGGAAACAAAGCAAAATACCCAAGGACCAAGGCTACATTAAATATTAAAAATGTTTACAACCCCTGAATGGTACAATAAAGAATATGGTCAGTTTTGCTGTTTCATATGCTTGAGTAGCAAAAATGCATCATTTTATAATTTATGTTATATACAGGACCAGAAGCCTGTGTAGCCTGCTATTCTTTGGTCCCTGGGTACTTTAAATTAAGAAAACATGAATTATTGTTACATAAGCAAATTCTTGACATGATTCATAGAGAGATTCTGTGGTTTGTGGACACTATGTTCTAGGTAGTTCTAGATTATCTTTTATCTAGATTATCTTTTTAAGATGTTATTAAATTGTTGATTTTAGCCGGTTCTTGTAAGCCGTCCCGAGCCCTAGGGGAGTGGCAGCATATAAGTTTGAAAAATAAATAAATAAGCTGTTGTTATCCTTAATTTTATAATCTGTTCTTATTTTACCTGCCCTTAAAATTAAATATGATTAGATCTCCCAAATTCATGGAGAACAGTAGGTGTTCATGGAACACTCATACTATTATATCTGAGATGGTAAAACCTTGGGAGTTAGAGAAGGATATGTTTAGCAAATGGGCCATGAGTGTACTGCACAGAAAATATTACTGTTGTGTCACTGTACTGTTTACATCAGGTAACTATAGGAAATCTCAAGTAGTCAGTGATAAGAATCTCAATTTATGACAGGATTTATCTTTAGGAGAAAATAGGTGTACAGAGACCTTCTCATTTACAACATCAAGGTTAAAAACAGTATCTCAACCTATCAGTCTGGTTTTTTTAAATATGAGAAGGTCTAGGGGCTTTGAAGAGCATCTGGGAGGCCCCATGGACCACACTTAGGGGGCTCAAGGACTGCATGTGGTCTGCAGGCAATTTGCCCACCCCAGTGAAGGCCTTGAAACAAACCTTGTTGCTTAGAACAGCTTTCAATTTACAGTTATGTATTGGCAACCACCAAAAAAGCTCAGTTGGAGAGCTGGACTCCACTTGATTGAACTGGCAAGTCAACTATGGTATTCATGGCAAAGGAAAGAGCAGCATGAGTGTGGGAGGCCACATTTTGATTCATTGCTTGGTGGTAACCTGTCCCCCCTGAAAATTTGGGGCTAAATTAGGTGACATCCTCTGAGCTGGGCTTTGTAAACATGATATGCCTAGTCTTTCTATTCAAGTGATAGGAATCTGTGGCTTAGGGTTTTCTTCCCATCTTCTAGTCATATAGATTAGGACTATAGCCTGGCTTTATTTGGTATATTTTTAAGCACATCAACTGGAATCCAGGGAACTGACATAGATTTCAAGTTGCACTAAGGTTTGTGTTTCTCCAGCAAGATGGATGGTGACACTGGGAAAGGACACTGTGTGAAAAGAAGAGAACTTTGAAGGAAAATAACAAGTCTAAATGTAGACATATTGAATTTCAAATTACATCAAGGCATCTAAGTAGAAATATTTGCAACCCTAGTTTGAGATGTGGGGGGAAATGGAATTAAAAGGGAAATTTGAGTGGTAGAGATAGAGAGCTGTATGTCACCAGTGTACAAATAGTACTGGAAATCATAGGATTTGAAAAGCACTTTATAAAGAAAACCAAAAAGAAGTGTTTAAAATGTACATGGCGACATAAGATCAGAATAGGGAAACTGAGGTAGTTGAATCTAAACCTGTGATCCTGCAAAATGTTACTCATCTCATGCCAACCAGACATTGACTTATTCCATACTCTTCATGTTTGTTATAGAGCTTTTGTTCAGTGTGAGAGAGGATATATATTAGACAAACGGGCATTGCATAAAAACATCAAAAGATACAAGGCCACCAACAGCCTGCTTCAAAATTGCAAAAAAAGTAGAATACATGCATATATTACCTATAACCAGAGGAAGTACCAGGTTTCTGTGTTTCTGTATAGTAATCAGGAGAGCAATATTGCTATTGTTTTCGGCCTGAAGTCACAAGGACATCTAGCATAGATGTTTGCCACCTCTCTTCCAACTCAATTGATATAATATCAATTGTTGTGCCTACAGAATTTTCTCTTCTAGTTTTTCCACTGTTCTTCTTTCTCCCGGTTTATCTGGTTGCTGGTACATTTTTCAATTGAGAATTGGTGGCAGGTTGTCACACTAAAAATCTTGATGCCCAGGAGCATCTGATGCTGATGGGTGTGGAGAAACAGCTTGGCTGCCATACAAAGAGTGCTGCTAACAGTGCTGGATAAGCTTGTTGGAGAGGGTGATAGAAATAGTAGTGCGTTTGGAGGGGCAATTGGGCCTTGGTAACTTGCCTAGGTATACCAGCCACCTACAGTGTACTCTCCGTACTTGGGTGTATAATAATGCTGCATCATTTAGCACATAATGGGAATAGCTGCAGAAGTTGGGTAGATGGCTGTGGCTTTCCCAGTTCTCTAGAAGAAGCCTTAACTAGGTAACAGAAATTTGAGCACCATTATCCACCTGGCACCAAACCGTCGTGATACAGCCATAGCCACCTTCTCAACCTTCCCTCAAAATCGGCTTATTCTCGCTGGGCACCAAATCAGAATAATGATGGTCATATAAGGACAACATTTGATGTAGACATGGTTTTATCTTATTTCTGTTGGCATTATAGTGTCAAAAGCTGAACAAGTAGTAAAACCCAAAGGTGTTCGAATTTAATGTAAATATAGGCTGTTTCTTTATTGAATCCTAAGTTGTTAAAAATTAAGAAAATAACTACCTATATTTTAATACTACAATTCTTAGTTTAGTTTGTACTGGGATCAGGTTTTTGCAATATAATCATGAAGCTCTTTTAAAGCTGTAAGTTGCTATTTGCCTGGGTAGACAAAGTTTTTCTAGCAATTTTAAAGCACGTTACCTGGGAGTAAGTCCACTTAATCAGGCATAAGAATCATTTCAGGGTACGTACAAAGAATTATATTTTTATGCAAAGTGTTGCCATGTTATACTCCTCAGATATGGCTATTAAATATACGGGCTTTGCTGTTTTTTTTTTTCTTATTTCAAAAACACACAGCAGGCCTCTGAATTACCTGTGTATTAAAGATCTGCATTAGAACATTAGCAGGTTGTTTTTGCACTCATGCATAGAATTCAGTTCTGCAGTTGGAAATTACAAATACACCCTAAAAAGATTTGGTTTTTCCTGTTGATCTTGATATTTAGATGGCTCTTAGTTCTGACAATTGTAGTTTTAAAGAAATATCTTTAATCTATTCCATCTGATTCCTAACTAGTGATCTTAGATTATATTGCAAATACCAATTTCCCATATAATTGGCATGGAAAGCTTTTCTCGGTAAATGGGTCAAAATAGCTCCACTTTTCCCTCCCAAATCTTTGGCAAACTTTATTACTACAGTATTGGGCTGGTTATCTCTGAATGGGAAAATTTGCCTCAGGTGTTTAGTTGCTGAACGCTGCTACAACCTGCTTCCCGAAACATAAAGATGTTTGCAGACCTTAACAAAGTATTTTTTCCCTGATGTGTGTCATCACCCCATCCCATATGTAACTTGAGAAATGGCCGGCCCTAATTATCTTGTTTTTCCTGGCAAAGTAAACTAGGGGGTGAGGGTGGATAGAAGAAACAATAAAGGTAGTTACTTAATGCTGCCATCTCACATTACAAAATAATTGAATCATCTTGTGTTTTTTATGGTGGATTCATAATGCATACATATGGCCCAGAGCTGTGACTTGGCCCTGGGTCATACTGTTAGGTGTACACAGGTGGGGTTTTATGGCATTCCTTGCAAAGTCATATGGTGAGTTCACCAATTTTATCCACATACTGTGGTTCTCCCACCCTGATTTCCACTATCAACGGCCTGTAGCTGTGCACTGAAGCATGTCAATTATTTAAGTGAAAGCTTTGTGGTAAATGGTGGTTCAAGTTGATTCCAAATTTATCTGACAAATTATTTACTTGTTCTTTGTCATTTAAAAATTGACAGACTTAGAAGTGTTTTGCATGTACTTTTGTGGTTAAAGCGCCCCACTCCCTTCACCCCCTCAAACCTTAGATAAGATTACAGCTCTGTTGCTTCCTGAAAGATACAGAGAGATTTCATGGTTGTGGTTTGCGGATGTGCAGATGTACTTCAAAAGCCTGCAGTATTGCTGACATAACTCTGCTAGCAGCTGTGTACTGAACTCCTTGTTCTGGACACTTTGCCAAGTCCTTTATGCAAAACTGGGTTTCAGTGAACCAGGTCTCATTGTTTTTAATGGCAGCAGTATGGTTATACTGTAAACAAGTTGCTTGTTATGAAGCACGGAGAGAAAATTGCTAGACTGCACTTTGGAAACAAGGAGAGTTCTGTTTGTTTCAATGGTGAATTCTTCTTTTTCCTCTGAAACCACAGCTTAAATGTTTATAGATAAAAGTCCAGATAATGTTATTTTCTTTTCTAGGAACTTGGCATTAGGATCCCTAGACCACTGGGGCAAGGACCAAGCAGATTCATCCCAGAAATGGAGGTGTGTGGAGATATTTGTTTTGCTAGTACATATTATAGGCTGGGGTTGGGTGGAAAATATTCAAAATCTCATTTTGGCTGAAGAAAGATGTTGATCTACAAAGTGTCACACACCATGATGTGCTCAGCAAAACATACTGAGTTTGGTAATAAATTAGAAAACAATAAAGTTATGTGAAATGTAATGGAACATTTTCTGTTAGAGTGTGAGAATAAAATGTTTACATATCAGCTGTTTAAAGTATAGGTTGACATGTTCCTACATTGTAGATACACATACAGTTAATTAAGCAGCATCCCTTTACTTCAAAGAGAATAGATGGGGCAATCTGCCATCACCCATTGACCGAGGCAAGATTTTGGTGTTCATAAGAGACCAAGTCTGACATTCTCCCAACATTAGTCTCAGTCCAGCCAGCTATCCAAATAGCTCATAGTTTTTTGCGGGCTGCAGCGACATTTTAATAAACTTCCACACTGCCTTTCACTAAATGGTTGTTCCTTATATATTTATCTCAATTTAAATCTTTTTAAAGGCTGACACGCCTGTGGGAACACATTTGTCGTATTTAAGAAAGCACTAAAATCGTATACAGTTATGAGTAGCAGCTGTTTTTTCCGTCCGCCCAAATCCATGTAGAAAACATAAGGATTAATTTGGGATTATTAGCTATTATCAAATATGCAGGATGATTTTCATGTCTTTACTGCTTAGAGAATACTGCTACTCTTCTCTTTCAAATTCAAACAGATTCTCCAAATGAGTGCTGAAGATCCCCAAATGCATGCTCTGTTTGCAGAGTCTTTCACAACTTTAGGGCATTTGGACAACATTACCTTGATCATGGTTTTCCATCCTCAATATCTGGAGAGCTTTCTGAAAACTCAGCATTATCTGTTGCAGATGGATGGTCCGCTGCCTCTTCACTATCGACACTACATAGGTATCATGGTATGTTGAACTATAGAACATGTGGTATCACTGGGGCTTGTTACTATTTTTACACCTTTTACATTTTACCAGGTAATTAGTATGACTGCTGTTAGGGAAAAAAAATAAAGTTACAGGGTTCCTTAATTTGTAGTATAGCTGGAAGCTTTGGCCAAAATTTGGAGGGCACTATGTTGGGAAAGGCTATGCTAGATCAGATACATATGCATACATAACTATTGGCATACTCCAGAAAGTAACAGTATGATAATTTCAGATATTTGCCCAAACAAATAGCATATTTAAAAAGAAACCACAGAACTGAAGTCTGTCATCAGTGCATGTATAATGGATCCAGACCATTTGGGGAAGTGCAGCACAAGGAGAAGTTCACCTTCCCCCAAGCACTGCCATTCTCGTATGCTCCTAAGCAAAATATGAAAATGAGACCAAATTATGAATCTCCAAGTAATTTATATATGTTGTTCGTGCCCCCAAAGTGCTGTATTTTCTACCTGGATGTTCCATTGGCTTTGTTACAGATTTCCAAAACAAAACAACAGGCTTTCCATCCAGTGTGTATTACAATGTTTCTTCTTACTGAACTCTGGTTTGTGTCTCTACCTACAAGCCAGGGGAGTGATCTATAGTTGCTTATATTACATTTCTATTACTCTAACTTGGCAGGGGAAAAACAAATTGGGAGTGGTGAGTTACGCTGCATTGAAGCTTCATAATAAACTCTGAATAGAAGATTAGTTGCTTTAGCTACTCCCATTTGCTTTAAGAATTATAGGGCAGCATGCATCTCATAAAGAGCAAGCCAAAATTCTTAGATTATTGTGATTCTAAATCAGATCATTGTGTTGTGTTGCGTGTGTCATAGTAATCATTGAATTTCGAGCACATGCAAAAACTACTAAATAGAAACATTTCTTTATAATTGTAGAAGATAACATTTATGTGCATACTTTTTCAATTCCTGAGCAGAGTATGTGCCTGTATATTTGTCATTTTGATCAAGAAGTTTCACTGCAGGAGATTGCTCTATATTCTGTTGTACTTAAATGTGTGTTGTTGCTTTCTTGCCCAGGCTGCAGCTAGGCATCAGTGCTCCTACTTGGTCAACCTCCATGTCAATTACTTTCTGAATGTTGGTGGGGATCCTAAGTGGCTGAATGGTCTAGAGAATGCACCTCAAAAACTTCAGAATTTGGGTGAATTGAATAAAATCCTGGCACACAGACCATGGCTTATTACCAAAGAACATATTGAGGTACATATATACAGTATTGTATTCCTGTACTAAAAAAGTTTGGGTTTGAGTTGAAAATCCATTGCCTTTCCATCTGTACATTTAAGCGAGGAGTTGTTTTTTAATACTATGCCTATGTAAGTATACTAGCTTGGACAGTGGTAGCAGAAGGAAAAGGCTGGAGGCACAGAGACCATAAAAATAAGGCACTGAAGGTATAGATTGGTCGGAACATCCCCACTACATGATTCTGTAACAGCTGCTAGCACACCCACATTGTAACCTGGATGTATATTCATGTTGTGTTGTGTCATAAGAGGCTAAAACATTTCTGACATCTTCATAGAAACACAAACTATTCTTACTGGAAAATGCTGATCACTACTGTAATGCCCTTTTTGTTGAGCATGGCATAGTGTAAGCTAGACAATTTGTGACATGTAGCTCTCAGTGGACAAGTTTTATGAAACAATGATTCATGCCCTTGGCATGTAGTGTCTTGATAGTGATATTGGTCACTCTGCTTCCAAAATACATAAAGCTGTCCTTTTCTCGACTGTAGAATTAAACATCTGGTTTGTCTTCCATTTGTCAAAGCAAAAAGCTATTAAAACCTGTGTGTTTTCTTTGTTTTTTATTAGCACTAATGATACCAAACTAAAAAAGACCAAGTCAGCTCTATCTGTATTGCCAGAGCTATGCCTTCTTGGATGCCTTTTCCCCATTGGCTTCCTGACATACTATTGTACATATGACTAATTTGTCTCTGGATATTTGACTTTAAATCTGTTCAAGTTAATTAGAACTCATTGCTTCAAAGGCCTCTGCTTAGTGTTTAGGACACTTGGTTGCTGGCAGCTACTATTCAGTTTTGTTTTAAAATGATGTAAACCCACCCCACCTCCTGGACCTTTGAAAGAGGGTGAACTATAACATATGTAGTTCTTACAGTAGCCAAATAATGCAAAACTACAAAGTATTCTTCATTTTAGTGGGCTCTAAAAGGAAATAGTAATTAGAATGCATTTCAAAAGGCTAGTCTCTTGCTGGGAAATCTCTTGATAATATAATCAAATGTGTAAGATTACTTTAAGCAAAGCAAAATTTCTTATGGAATTTTAAAATCTTTAATTTTTTCCTCCCTGAAGCATCTTCTGAAGACTGATGAACATAGCTGGTCATTAGCAGAGCTGATCCATGCTGTAGTTCTCCTTACACACTATCATTCACTCGCCTCTTTCACCTTTGGTTGTGGGATCAATCCAGAAATTCATTGTGATGGTGGTCACACATTCAGGCCTCCTTCTGTTAGTGATTATTGCATTTGTGACATTACAAATGGAAACCATGGTGCATATGAGGCACAGGGTCCAGCTGCAAATTGTACAGTAAGTATTTAAAATGTCTTTACATGTTTATCTTTCTCAACACTGGAATATATTTGTACAATTGTCGAGCATGGGTGGCTGTTTGCTTTTTTGTTTACTAGAAAGCACAGATGAGTTTTTTGAAAAATATAATGTAAACAAAGGAAAACAATTCATGCATCATTTTTTGCATATACAATAGTGATGATCATTGGAGAAGGACAAGCTGAAACTGAAATATATTTGCTATGTGAACTACCAATGAAACTGCCATTGAGGGTTGTAGAGTATACTGTTTGAGCAGGCAGAGGCCCCTATAATATACACTTAGATTATACTGTGTTTAATCAATAACGTTACTTAAAATATATTTGGTCTATAACCAAGAAATGTAAGTGAGACTGTGTATAGACTTAGAGCATTTGTTCCTGATATTTTTTTATACCAGCTTGCAGGCTGAGATAAATGGGTCACATAGCAAGAAAATGTATGGGTTTTTTTTTTCTAAGCCCCTAATACCAACTTTAAATGTGATTGGCTTTTGTTAGCAATGTTTGGAGAATGTTTCAGAGCATGCATTTCTTGAAAACCTACTGACTTCGCCAGTAATTCTGAAAACTTGATTTAGAGGGTTAAATTTCTTGAAGAGCTGTTAAGATATTCAGGCATATTTACGATTAAGTACTCTAAAATCTTTCTAGACAGTAGAAAAAGTAGGCTTGTAGGAAGGCATAGGAGACATTAAGGAATGTGCATGAGTGGACTGACACATGTGCATTCCTATGTTTTAATGTAAAGCATGTGCGCCTGGAAATATATATTATTTTGCTTGGGTCTGACTGCATCTCATGCACCAAAAATGAGGAAAATTGAGTTGAAAAAGGCAATTGAATGCATGTGTAAGGCTATCAGAGATATATAAAATTGAGAAAATGCAGGCAATTCAGTATTGTACCCTTAATTTTGCACCATATCATGACAGCTAAAAAGTCAAGGAAAAATTCTGCAATTTTGAAGCTTCCTAACATCAATGAAACAGGCAGCAATTTCACTTTTAAAATCCATGTATTGTGCATCTAATCTTGCAAGAAATTACTCTATTTAAATTTACCATCTTAATCATCTCTGAACCTTGTGATCATTTATGAAACTAGCAATGGAAACCTTGCCACTTTCAATCTTCATAGTAAAGGCCATTAAGACAGAAACACCTCAAATCTGTATTTTGATTTTGGTTTGATAATTCACTTATCCTTATGGCTTATCTTTATTCTGCACTTTTTTCAATGAATACAATAATATGAGCAGTGAGGCAAGAATAAAGCAGCATCCCAATGTTTGCCCAGTGTTTTAGAATGTTGTTTATCTTTTAAGACCACAGAGCCTTTGTGTGAAGTAGAAGCACTTATGGAAAAAATGAAGCAACTGCAGGAATCCAGAGATGAAACTACAGCCAGTCAAGAAGAAAAGGCCACTCGGTTTGAGAAGGAGAAGAGGGAAAGCATGTTGGTGGGTTGTTCAGGTTAGGACATACTTGGTCTACTTATATGAAAAACATTCATGTATTTCTTGATTTCTCATAGCATTACTGATTTAATCCACCCCAACTGGAAAGACTTTTCTATGATGAAATGAAATCTTCTAATGCTGATCATTTCCTGATCACTGTAAACTATTACAAACTGTTAGTCTCCTTCAGAACTGAAAAACTGAATTAAAAGTCAGTCAGTTCTGTGCTTGGATATGTATAAATGGCTTTGTAAAAGCAAAACATGTGAAAACAGTTCCTCCATTAAATTGTCCTGGTCTCACCACTGTCATCTAACAGCATAAGAAAAGGCTTTGGCTCCCCCCTCCCTGCAAGCTAAAGTAAACAGGCAGTTTTCTGTGTGATAGTGTTGTTTGTCTGTGAGTAATACAGTTTTTGCAGTATATGCTTCTTTTCCATTTCTCTTCTCACTCATACTAGGGAAAACATTACAGGTGAAATTTATACTTGGATCTATACCTGTGACACTCTTATGAGACAGGGACTTTATGGTCCCTCATGAGGTTATTCTGTTAGTTTGGGCTGCAAATCTGACAACCTTGTTGCTGTATCTATCCGATTTGCTCTCAAACCAGTATTCAAGTAAGTGCCAAGAATTGTTTTCACATAGCACATCTATATAATTAGACAAAACAGTGCTTGATACTATTGTTCTCTCATCCCCAGCTATCGTTCTGTCATTAATCCTATCTTAAATTCTGTTTATACCTCTTATCTTGCAGTAAAATTTTATCTTATGGTGAAAATTAGATGGAACACATTGCTGTTATTTGATAGTGTTTTCTACAGATGGAATAATAATTCTTAACTCTTAGAAGATTTTAAGATTCTTTTGTTTGAACAGTTTAATGTCATGTAAAGAACATGTTTATTTCCTTTCCGCATGCAAGGACTTGTCCACTAGAACTATGGCAGGCAATCTGTGGGCTGGCATGTGATGCCAAAGTCCGATTAATGCCCTCAAAATACTGATGCTCATTTCTAGCCTTTCTGATGGTAGAAAAAGAGCTTAAAATATACGGCAAAGATGCTATTACCAGAAATAAGGATGGGCACAATTAACCAGTGATCCTCTAGCTCTTTTCTCATATTTTGAGATTACTTTCTAAAGCATGATATGCTTCCCTGTTTGTTTTGTCATCTCTTATTAAGAGAAGCAATATTTTGATGAATTACAGCCATCCAAAATACTTAAGATGCAACTATGTAATGAATTGCCAGCTCCAGTTAGAAGCAACCTTTTTATAAGACTCAGAATAAAGAGCAATTTACAATGCTATCTCCTAAAATGCATTCTGATGAAGTTTCAGAATAAATTTTTCAATTCTTTCTTTTTAAAATGTTTTTTTTCCATATCGCTTTCATATGGTATCAATTATAATACAGGGGTGTGCTTCTAGATTTTCAGTGTTTCTGAATATAGTTTATATTTTTAACAGAGGATGAAGAATTGGCAGCAACAAGAGATGTGTCTCGCCACTTTGAGGATACTAGCTATGGTTATAAAGACTTTTCCAGGCATGGGACACATGTGCCTACTTTCCATGTTCAGGTAAGATCTTAGTTGCAGCTAATCAGATTTGAATAAGTGACAGCACACATAACACACGAAGTGTGCTTAGCCGAGACTGAGGCCTTGACTTTTGTTCTGCATATATTAGACCATGCCTTAAATCAGGGTGGGCAAAGCAGCAGCGGAATAAGACCCCCATTGCCTTTTTTAACAAACCTGGCTCCTCATGTCCGCTTTAGGGCGGCAGATGGGAGTGGCAATTTTGCTAGGAGTTGCAGCTAAGCTATGCCAGCCCAAGACACACTCTTTTCCAAACTAGAAATGATTTATAGTTATTCTGAGATTGCTCTTATAATGTCATGCCTTCTGCTTTGGAACTTGGACTCAGTTGCCTATTTTGTCTTTAAGGACTATTCATGGGAGGACCATGGCTATTCCCTGGTAAACCGTCTCTACCCAGATGTTGGACAGCTGATTGATGAAAAATTTCAAATCGCCTATAACTTGACTTACAACACTATGGCCATGCATAAAGATGTGGATACCTCAATGCTTAGAAGAGCAATCTGGAATTATATCCACTGTATGTTTGGAATAAGGTTGGTCTTACTTTAGTATCTTTATATGACTGACTTGATGCAGGATCCAGATTGCTATTAACATCAGATGTAATTACAGGGACGGAGCTCTGTTGCAGTTATGTCGGACAGTGCCAACCTCTCCCCAAAAAGCCCCACAATTTCAACTGAAGGGTTTCTCAAGGGATGCTCATTGAAGTACTTGGAAACTACATCTGCTGTATTTGATGCACCTCTTGACCTGGAAAGGACAGGAATCTAGGGAGATCCCCTGGGGTCCTGGCACGGCTGCTTGTCTTAAACATGGAGCCTTACCAGTCTTATCTTACAGTCTCGTAACTACTAAACGTCACACTGGTCACAGATTATTGGATTACATCTTTACTAAGATCCTGTGCCATATTTTATTCTTCTGAACGGTGGCAGGCATTATTTTTATATATATGAGCTAGAACAGAGGAACTCCCTACGGAGTTTTCCAAGATAAAGGGTTATACTTGCTCAGTTTTGAAAAACGAACGGCTCAATAGATGTGCCTCATGACCTAGAAAAGCTAGCACTTTAACAAATAAGATGCAAGTTACATGAGGGATGATTCTTTTGACCTGAAGAAACAATTAAGGAATCTGTAGTTGGTTGAGTGCATTGGGATAAGATAAAATGAAAAGGTGACAAGACAGAAAAGGTTAGAAGAGATATGTAGATCACTAGAAGTACAGTGGCTTGTATTGTGCAGAGAAAAGAAGACAGGAAGGTAATCAGAAAGCTACTATCACATGGCTATATATCAGGTATCTACTATAATCAATCATATGGTAATTGCTAAAGTGTTGACTTTGATAGGAACGTAAGTGGTGATGGTACAAAAATTAAATGTGTTTATTCCCATTGATTCCAGATATGATGATTATGATTATGGTGAAATTAACCAGCTACTGGACCGCAGCTTTAAAATTTATATCAAAACTGTGGTATGTGCTCCTGAGAGAACCACAAGTAGAATGTATGACAGCTTCTGGAGGCAGTTCAAGCACTCTGAGAAGGTATGCCCTGCCTACATGTGCTGCGACTTGCTGAAATTGACAATTACACAAAACAATGCCCTAGGGCATTTTGTTTAAATTGTGATCCTATCACTTTCAGTAATCTTACAGCTTATAAGGACAGGTTGCTTACCTGTAACCATGTTTCTTCGAGTGTACTCTGTGAATGCACACTAATGGAGACTAGCACGCTAAGGTTCCGGATGGTGGGACAAGGCAAACCTGACAACAAGGTGAATGTTCAAACTCATCTTTATTAGGACACAAACAGACGGTCAACATAGACCAGAGTAGAGAACATAGAAAAATATAAACATGTCAAGAGAAAATTCTCGATCAACGAGCAACAAGTCAGCTCGAGCAATCGTGCAAAGTAAGGAAGAACGTCTCCATGGAGGAGAAAGGCACAGTGCATCATATCCTAGAAGAGGACCAAGCGGTAAACACTTTGTAAGACATAAAAACGTAGTGCAAATACAAAAAACATTGTGACATAGAATTTCCATATGAGCCAAAACATTTGGAAAAAACCTTAGACCTTTTCCCATTAAACTGGTAGTTAACGCCCCTGATCCCACATAAACAAACACATACGGGTACATTGACAGGTAAGTGTTGCATAGGGAGACCAGGAAACAACCCTCAGGATAAACATCAGGATAAGACCGATCTGGCAAAGGCCGAGTCCCTTACAGTCTATCCTATAGTGAGAGATGAACGTCAAAGGGTTCAACCAAATGGCTGCCTTGCAAATAGTCAAGAGGGATACCCCTGAAAAAGGCAGTCGATGGGGAAAGGTCTCTAGTTGACCTAGGGCGTATAGACGGAGGAGGATGCTTAGCTAGTTCATAAGCGAGTTCAATGGCTTGCGCAATCCAGTGGGAGAGTCTTTGGGAGGAGATTGGGTTGCCCAGCTTATCTGGAGCGTAGGCGACAAAGAGTCTCGGGGTTTTCCATACCATTCTAGTACGGTTCCTATAGAAAAGGAGCGCTCTCCTCACGTACAGGAGGTGAAGTCTCCATTCAAAGGGAGAAGAGGGGTTGGGAAAGAAGGCAGGGAGGACAATTGTCCTGGTTGAGATGAAAGGCCGAGACCACCTTAGGGAGAAAGGTGATATCTGGGCGAAGGACCACAAGGTCGTGGTGGAAGCAAAGGTATGGTTCGTCCACCCTCAGAGCCGCCAGCTCTGAGGGCCTGCGTGCCGAGGTTATAGCTATCAAGGCCACCTTCCACGAAAGCAGGTGAAGGTCAGTCGATGCCAGTGGCTTGAACGGGGAGGTTGTGAGCTGGGAGAGCACGAGTTCGAGGTTCCAACCTGGCGCTGACGGTTGAGACGGGGGACAAAGATTGTTGTAGCCCTTCAGGAAGGTCTTAACGAGGTGGTTCGTGAACAGGGACGGATGTCCGTGGCGCTGAAAACACCAAGACAGTGCAGCCAGGTAGGACCTCATAGAAGCAACAGAGCTTTTGCTCCGTGAGGGTCATCAGGAAGTCCAGGACCACCGGTACCGAGGTCGGAAAGGCGTTGATGCCTCAGGACCGAATAAAGGCACAAAAGCGATAAATCTTATAGGCATAGGCCTTGATTGTGGCTGGTTTGTGAGCTGCCTGGAGAACCTCTTGGAGATTCGGTGGGGGGGAGCTCAAGCGAGAATCCTCCATGCAGTAAGATGTAGAGAGGGGAGATTGGGATGGAGGATTTGACTGTTCTCCCTGGATAGAAGGTGCGGCAGAAGCGGAAGAGGGCGAAAAGTCCCTTTGCAAAGGTGAAGGAGGGCCGGGTACCACGGTTGCCGTGGCCAGGCCGGGGCTATCAGGATTGCCGTGGCCAAGGCCAAGCGAAGTTTCTCTAGGACCCTCGGTATCAGAGGAAAGGGAGGAAAGGTAAAGCGGCTCCGACGACCAGTCTAGGAGAAAGGCTTCTCCGAGGCAACCGGGGAAGGAGGCCGGAGGAAGTCTCGCTCCTTACCGAGGCAGTTGTGCGTTCTGAGGAGAGGCAAAGAAGTCTAGAGCAGGCCATCCCCAGTCGCGGAAGAGAGTGTGGAGGGTATCTGGGTCGAGCCTCCACTCGTGAGAGGAGCGTGTCATTCTACTCAGGGCATCTGCCAGGCCATTCTGGACGCCCGGGAGGTGAAGTGCGAACAGTTGAATTTTGCGGGCTATGCACCAGGTCCATATGTGGGAGGAGAGGAGCATCAGTTTCCTCGAGCCTGTGCCGCCCTGTTTGTTGATGTAAAAGACTGCTACTGTGTTGTCCGTTTGGATGAGGACAGACTTTTGACGGATCAAGTGGGAAAAAGCCTTCAGGGCTTTGAAAATGGCAAGGAGTTCTAGGAAGTTTATGTGGTTGTCCCTTTCGTGGGGGGACCAGAGGTCTTGGACCATTAGGTTGTCCACGTGAGCTCCCCAGGCATAGTTGGAGGAGTCCGTAGTTATGGTTGCTGTAGGGCAGGCTGGATGGAATGGCAGACCCTTGCACACATTGGACCGAGACTTCCACCAGAGGAGAGACTTGACGGACATGAAGCGGTATCGAGAGGAACTTCAAGTTGTGGTGGTAGGATGGCTTGAAAACATCTATAAACCACCTCTGCAGGGGACGGAGGCGTAGCCTGGCGTAGGGAGTGACCAGTACCGTAGAGGCCATGTGACCTAGGAGAACCTGGATGGATCGGGCCCGAACTCTCCAGTTGCATTCGCAGAGTGCGATTTGATGATGGAGGGCGAGGAATCTGTTGGATGGAAGGGAGACAGTTTGGATGATGGAGGCGAAGAGGGCGCCGATAAAGCGGATTTTCTTCGATGGGGTAAGGTGAGACTTCTCGGGATTGAGTTAAAGGCCGAGAGAGTTTAGAAGCTGGAGGATGAGATCGATGTGGTGTTCCAGAAGGGCTGGGTCAGGCCCGACAAGAAGCCAGTCGTCCAAATATGGGAAGACCGTGACGCCTTGCAGTCTGAGGTGTGCGGCAACTACAGCAATGACCTTGGTGAAGACCCTCGGCGCCGTGACGAGGCCAAAGGGCAAAACGGTAAACTGGTAGGTCCGATCGAGGACCTTGAAACAGAAAAAGCGTCTGTGGGCCTTTCGTATTGCCACTCGGAAATATGTGTCGTGCAAGTCTATGGACACAAAATAATCTCCCCGCTGCAGCATTGGGAGGATGGATGCGATGGACACCATTCTGAATTTGGTTGGGCGGATGAAGAGGTTTAAGGCCCGTAAGTCTAAGATGGGACGAAGTCGTCCGCCTCTCTTCGGGACCGTGAAGTATCTGGAAAAGAAGCTTTGAGGGTCCTGTTCGGATGGAGAAAGCCGAATAGCCCCTTTGGTGAGGAGGGAGTCGATTTCGGCGAGGATCTCTTGAGAGGGGTTGGAGAGGAGGACCTGGCCCGTCGAATTCTAAGGCATAGCCCTCTTGGACAATTCGGAGAACCCAAGCATCCGTAGTGATAGACTCCCACTGGTGGTAGAAGGGAGCTAAACGATCGGCGAAGAGGTGGAGGTGGTAGAGTAGAGTATTGCGGGGACAGTGTGACTGCTGCACTGGTATTGAAAAAGGAGGCCTGGCAGGGTAGGGTGGCGTCAGGTACGACAATGGGACTGCGCGGCGGCAGGAGTGGCCCGACCGCGCTGCTTCTGAGGTTGAGCGGAGCAACGGGGTTGGTGGTGGTTTTGGTTGTTCGAGCCCGAGGGCCGCCTGAAGGGTTGATGCCGGAAGGACTGCGGGGGGAAGTGTCGAAACCAGTGAAGAAACCACCAAGTACGCTGGGTGTGAGGTTGCTCGACTCCACACTTCGAAGCTAAGATGTTAAAATCATGGTTGGATTTAAGCTTGTCGTCAGTGCCTGCATTGAATAGGCCCAACGCATTGAAAGGTAAGTCCTCAATGACCTGTCTAGAAGAGGAGGATAACCCCGACAACCTCAGCCAGGAGTGACGACGGATAGCGACCGCATGGGCAATCATCTTGCCGGCAGTCTCGCCAGTATGCTTAGCCATTTGGATTTGATGATGAGCTAAAGAGTTAGCCTCTTGCTGAAGTGTGGTAAGGACCGACCGATCTTCGTCAGAGAGCTTCGCAAAGAAGGGTTGGGCTTTCTCCCAGAGGATTTGCTGGTAGACGCCCATACAGGCCCCATAGTTAGCCCTCCTACAGAGTAGGAGGGCTCCAGAGTAAAGTTTTCGACCGACAGCATCGAACCTCTTGCCCTCTCTATTGGCTGGGGTGTTGGATTGACGACCGGAGGATTGAGAAGCTTTGACGACCATAGAATTAGGGTCGGGATGGTGCTTGAGCCATTCTAAGCCATCGTCGCCGGTACGGTGCCAAGCCTCGAGCCTTTTCGAGGTGGGAGGTATTGAAGATGGTGTTTTCCAAGACGCCTGGATCACATCCAGCAGATACGGCAAGAAAGGCAAGAGCGTAGCCGGAGGAGCTTGGGCCTGGACCCTCTTGAAGACAGGGTTGGACACTGCTTTGGAAGTTTGTTTGATTTCCATTGCTAGGGCACCAGCCATTCTGACCATCTGATCAGAGAAAGCACGGATGTTATCTGTTGGTGAAGGAGAGTCGACCTCATAGGCATCGTGAGGAGGAGATAGATCGAGGTCCAAGGACATCACCGAGGTGGAGAGGACAGAATCTTGTCGGTCGATATTGATCTCATCGTCCTCAGCCCCTTGAGGGGACTGAGGGGGAGATGAAAGCAGTCTCTGGAGGAGGCATAGCCTCAAGAGCAGGAGCGGTTGGTGGCTGAGTGTCTTTAGAGACCGAGGTTTGAGCCGCTCGGGCTAAGTGGGCCGTTTGTCTTCCCTGTTCTGGAGTCAAGGTTGGGGGGAAAAGTTGTTGTCGAGAATGACGATGCGGTACGGTAGGTTCAGGCATCGGTACCCTGACCACTGTTTGGGTGGTGTGGTCGGGTGAGACCAGTAATTCACCTTCAGACAAGGGCTGAGGGAGGACTGAGAGATATCTTGAGGCTGTTGGGCCAGTGCAATCGGCGAAGACTTCCTTGACGAAGTCGCCGAGGAAGAAGGGACGTCTCTCCTCGAGGAGGCTGAGGAGGAGGAGCATTGAGTCATCCGCCTTTTAGCTGGCGGTTGTTTAGAGGGGGCCCTCATGGATTTGCCTGGTGTTGGAGGAACTGCTGCTGAGTTAGATTGAGCTCGACGAGATTCCTCTTGAGCCCTTTTGAAGGCGATCTTCACCACCGAGGTCGATGGAGGGGATCCCACGTGGGAACGGACTGAAGCAACGGAGGCCAGAGAGCTTGATGTCGAGGAGGGGGCCACCTTCCCGGATCGAGTTGACACGGTAGCCGTGGTCAATGTGCAACGTAGATATAAGAACGAAGAGTTCGAAGTGTGCCTTGTGGCGGAAAAAAAGGAACTGGAGAGCGGACGCCCAGGGCTGCCTTTTATGCCCTGCGGGGAGAGGGGCGTGGCTACCGCCAAAAATTCAAACTTTAGCTTGGAAGAGTTTTTCGTTGGAGCCCGCGCAAGCGCAGTCTCTCCATTAGTGTGCATTCACAGAGTACAAGAAGAAAAAAATAATGTTATACTTCTCTACAATTAGTAATTCGAGGTTTGTTTGTTTTATATGTTAACATTGCTCCTGACCACTAAAGTATAAGGCTTAGCTACTATACTTTGCAATTGCAATGCAAGTCCATGTCTAGCTCATTTTTGGATCTCAGGAAGAAGGGCTGCACACAGTGTTTCCATGTTATATTCCCGGACTCTTTCACATGGCTGACATATGCTGACAGTTTTCCCCACACGCCTTTCTGTGTATGGCAGGAGGATGCTATGAATTAGATTTCCCTCAAACTCCCTTTAAAAGGAAACATTAACTATTTGTCAGCTCAGAAGAAATTAGTTCCTTCTGAGCCTACATCTTTGGAGAACTGCTATTGTCTGAGTTATAGATGCAGAACTGATTCATAAGTAGTCACAGCTAAGCTGTTGCTTCTGGCCTCAATGAGATGCCATAAGGGCAAGTTACGACATGCCTGTGTCCACTGTGTCCGTACTCACAGGGGATTGCAGTTCATACACTTACCCCCTTCACAAGATGGCTGAGTGGCCCAGGGTGCATCAGCAGCATTGGGCCTGTGTGGTCATGGTCATGGCTGCATGTCCTGACTCGTAGCTGACATTATGCATGGCTTAAAGCGATTTGAATGAAAAATGTACTTCATTCTCAGTTGTGTTTCTTTCCTTTTTTCTTTCAAAGGTTCATGTCAATTTGCTTCTTATAGAAGCCCGGATGCAGGCAGAACTGCTTTATGCTCTGAGAGCCATTACTCGCTACATGACCTGAAATCTCTGGCTAATGATGATGAAGGTGCTGCCTACCATGGGATGCTAATGAGCTTAGACTCAGTGGTGGCTGAAAGCGGCAAAAGTCATTGTGCCATAACTCTTTTTAGTCTCAGCTCATTCCTCCAGGAAATATCACTGCTCTTGCTGAGCTTTGGTAGTAGGAGACAATGTTATTCAGAAGGGTTCCCTGATTGCTATGGCCTCCTCCCATTAGCACAGAGAACCATGGTTTGTGGCAAACAGGTAGTTAATTGCTTAAATCTTGGAATTGTCACAGATAAATTCTGAAGCACAAGGAACATTTAGGGGGACTTCTGCTTTTGATAAAAAAAAGATTATTTTTTTTTAAAGAAAAGACCTGATGCTGCTGTATATGGTGGTGAATTGAAGAGATCAGTGATTCCAATTAAGCTACAAGTGAAAGCAAGCAAAGCTATTGTCTGAGCCTTTATTTTCTATGTATTAAGCTCCTTGCTAGTAACTAGAAATGGAACTGTATTCCACACTGCCTGTTTGAATTGTGACAAGAATTTCTTGTTATTTTTGAGCTGTATGCTAAACAAATAGCTGCTGGCCTGGACTTGTTCACAATGGTGTGGTATAATCAGTTGAGAGAGTGAACTTTCAAAGCTGCTTTAGAATAGTAAATTCTTGGGAACAATGTCCTGTTTCTCCTCCCATTGTTCCTGGGAGCCTTCTGAGGTGTGCAAATGTTAAGTTGGAACTTAAGCAGCATCTCAATACCTTGCTTACTCATGGCTGTGGTCTGTTATTTAGAAGTGGCTTATGTAGTCAAGCAAAAAAATATAACAGCAACAGATTAAGTTTGGTATACAGCTGTTCTTGGAAACTATATGGACACTTATGTATGAGTGTAAATTGTTCTGAAATCTGTCAGTATTACTGAATTGTTTGAATAAAACATTTTCTCTCTTATTTGACCTCTCAATTCTTGGAGTGATATCAGTAACTGCAAATAGTTGTGATTCTGGTGTCAGTCGCTCAATATGTGCACTTGTGCTTTGCATTATAGAGAAAAAACAAAAGGCTAAACTGCAACCCTTTACAGTTTAACAGGAAGCATCTGCTGTTTCCTCCAGTTAAAAATGCAAGCCTTATGCTGATCCAAAAGTAAGTGACTACATGCACAGTTTTTAAGGTAATTTTGCAAAATTTCTTCTTTTACTATGAAAGCTGTGCTTTTTGTAATTCACTGTAAGCCACCTAGGGGTTTGTCCTGGGCGAGAAGTGGATATAAAATCAAAAATATAAAGCAATCTCTGTCTACTGGCTGGCATCATGTCAGTGAGTTATGATAACGTAGTTCCAGTTTGTGTTGTTACAACCCATCTTTTTAGGGTGTTGCTAAGGTCACAATGCTTTACAGATCAGGCAACCAAAACCAACTCTATGTCCACCTGTTAGCAATAGAGGGTTGATGCTATATTGGTGCTGGAAATTCACTGTATATTCTAAAGTGTGCGATAGCAGTTTTCAAAATTTCCTTCGTAAACAGGATAAATTACAACAGATTTTTTTGGTAAGGCTAGAACAGGAAGAATTTAAAAAGAATAAATATCTGTACCATTAAATAAAAATCTAATGGGTATGCTGCCTGTCTTTCTTGACACATTGTCAAGAATGCAAGTGTGTGTGTGTGTGTGTTAAAATTGCCGGTTAAGCTAGAATCTATTTAAAAAGAAAATAATGCTTGGGGGAGGTGCTAAATAGTGAATTAAAAAAGGAAATCTTTATCTGGATGTGCAGGAGATATCAGGGTAAAGTTTCAAAAGCAAATACTAAATAAACATTCAGTGTTGACTATTCCCAGCATGTGGGGAGCAGTGATTCAGACATTACTTCTAAATACATCCTAGACAAGAAGATATGGACCTTCTGCATTTAAATAATAGCCGTATTGGCATGGAGCTTGCCTCTGGTGGGATAAGTAATTGATGCAGACATTTTTTGTTAATTACCCTGTAATATATTTCAGGAAAGCAAGATGAACACATACACATGCTGTTGGTTCATTTGCCTTAGGATCTGCCTCAGTTGGGAGGTTTTTCCACCCAAAATCCGTATAAGACAGCTGGGCATCAAGATTATTCATCTGCTAGAAGCTCCCCGTCTTAGCTATTGAATGCTTCCTGCTGGCTAACTCCTTTTTATACTGATTTCCCCCCTCTCTTACACTCCTTCTCAAGAATCTGCCAATTAGGACAGAAGATCTCATTAGTTTATTCTCAAGTCCTGGTTCTAGTCCTAAGGACTTTGGTTACCTTGTTCTCCTCCAAAAGCTTCAATGAAATCTCTATTCTTCCATATTCTAACCAACATCACAACATTTCCCATCATTTTTTTCCAAAAAAGTAATCCATCAACCCTTTCATTGTGAAGCAACTGGACACTCTATTTGGACCTGTTGTTTACTACTTTTGAAACCTTATTATAATATTTTCAGATCACCACTGCAGTCATGTTGATTTGATTGCCATTTATGTAATAAAATTGTCCTTGTGTGCCTATGGGTTATTGGGTTCAATGTGCATAATATGCAATGCTGTTAACAATCTCTCAGAAGAACAAGTATGAATTCTTACATGTGCTCTGAGAGCACAACTACTAAGTGCTACTTACTGCTGAAACTGAGAGGGTTTTTCTCAAATGAGCAGTTCCACTAGTGTTCAGACGTAGGGAATGGACAACTGAAGTTAACTGTGTCATGACTGGATTGTGGTAGAATCTAGTCCCCTCACAGTACAGGGAAGCCACCAATGTGGATAAGTATATACCGCTCCACTGGCCAGAAAAGAGAAAACGGGTGAAGCATAACTTGTAAATAGTGGCCATGTACATTAACTGAAGCAGGGGGAAATTCCAGAATGATCTTCAATATGTGAACTGTGCATTCAAATGAAATTTGACTAACATCTACAACTTAATGGCAAATAGGCCGGAGTTACTGCTCAGGAAATATTATGCTACATCTGAGCTATTGTGAGATATAACCAGTAACTATTTATCCAACTTAAGCTGCATTATAATATGATCCATGTATGATTCCACAGTAAGCTGGTTTCAAGGAAGGGAAAAGCTGCACATCGCAAGTATTGAACCTGACTAAGCATATAGAAGATGGTTTTGAAAGGTAGCAGATTACAGGAGCTGTCTTCATAGACCTGTCAGCAGCTTATGATACTGTAAATCATTGCCTTCTCCTGAGAAAAAAATTATAATATCACAAAGGAGTACCACCTTACCCACTTCATAGGAAATCTGCTATGGTGCTTTTTTGGAGGAGCTTTTTTGTTAAGGTCCAGAGTCAGAGAAGCAGATGACGAAAACAGAAGGTCTGCCTCAGGGGAGCGTGCTTGCTCCATCAATGTTTAACATTTACACAAATGATCAGCCACTGCCAGAAGGGACAGAGAGTTTCATCTATGTTGACCATCATGCCATCACCGCTCATTTGAAATGGTTTAACAGAAGCTCTTCAAAGCTTTAGGTGCTCTTACTGTCTATTACAGGGAAAACCAGCTGATTCCTAATCCATCTAAAACACAGATCTGTGCTTTTCATCTTAAGGATAGACAAACATCTCAAGCCCTGAGGATTACCTGGGAAGGATTCCCACTGGAGTATGGCAGCACACCAAAATACCTGGTAGTTACCCTGAACTTACAATAAGCACTGTTTGATTATCAAGCAAAAAGTGGGTGCTAGAAATAATATACGAAAGCTGACTGGCACAACCTAGGGATCACAACCAGATACAGTGAAGACATCTGCCCTTGCACTTTGCTACTCTGCTGCTGAATACGCATACCCGATGTGAAATACATCTCACCATGTCAAAACAAGGAATGTGACTCTTAATGAGACATGCTGCATTGTCACAGGATGTCTGTGCCCCAGTAATGAAAGGACCAAGGCATTGACATCTCTGGCTCATCCTCTGTACAGATATCAGCCAGCATGCCAATGCCTTAAATAAAGAAATAGCTTCCTAAGATCTACAGAGATACTTGCAGGAACACTGCAGCAAGTGAGTGTCCAAAAGTGGCAGGTTAAAACCCGGAACCTAAATCAGTAGTTGATACCAGATGAGAAGCTCCCTCCTGGGCACACAGAAAACTGGGCAACTTGGAAGGCACTGAACAGACTGCGCTCTGGTACCACATGATGCAGAAACAATCTTAAGAAATGGGGCTACAAAGGGGAGTCCACAACATGCGAGTGTAGAGAAGAGCAAACCACAAACCGCTTTCACCTGGCTGCTCTAAATGAATTCAAGTCCCCAGGACCAGATCAACTACATCCAAGGAACTAGCAGAAGTTATTTCAGAACCACTGGCAATTATCTTCGAGAGTTCTTGGAGAACAGAAGTCCCAGCAGATTGGAGGAGGGCAAATGTGGTCTCTATCTTCAAGAAGGGAAAAAAGAACGGCCCAAACAATTACCATCCGGTCAGCCTCACATCGATACCAGGCAAGATTCTGGAAAATATAGTTAAGGAAGTGGTCTGCAAACATTGCAAACATGACAAATGAGGTCATCGCTAATAGTCAACACGGATTTATCAAAAACAAGTCATGCCAGACTGATCTCTTTTTTCGATAGAGTTACAAGATAGAGTTACAAGCAGGGAACGCCGTGGATGTAGCGTACCTGGATTTCAGTAAGGCCTTCGACAATTCCCCCACGACCTTCTGGCAAACAAACTAGTAAAATGTGGGCTAGATAAAACTATGGTTAGGTGGATCTGTAATTGGTTAAGTGAACGAACCCAAAGGGTGCTCACCAATGCGTCGTCTTCATCATGGAAAGAAGTGACAAGTGGAGTGCCGCAGGGTTTCATCCTGGGCCCGGTTCTGTTCAACATCTTTATTAACAACTTAGTCGAAGGGTTAGAAGGCACGATCATTAAGTTTGCAGATGACACCAAACTGGGAGGAATAGCTAACACTCCAGAAGACAGGAGCAGAATTCAAAACGATCTTGACAGATTAGAGGGGCCGAAACTAACAAAATGAAGGTCAACAGGGACAAATGCAAGATACTTCACTTTGGCAGAAAAAATGGAATGCAAAGATATAGGATGGGGGACACCTGGCTCGACAGCAGTACGTGCGAAAAAGACCTTGGAGTCCTCGTAGACAACAAGTTAAACATGAGTCAACAATGTGATGCGGCTGCTAAAAAAGCCAACGGGATTCTGGCCTGCATCAATAGGAGTATAGTGTCTAGATCCAGGGAAGTCATGCCTCCCCCTCTATTCTGCCTTGGTCAGACCACACCTGGAATACTGTGTCCAATTTTTTTGTGTGTGTCAGGAGCAACCGGAGTTGCTTCTGGAGTGAGAGAATTGGCCGTCTGCAAGGACGTTGCCCAGGGGACACCCGGATGTTTTTGATGTTTTACCATCCTTGTGGGAGGCTTCTCTCATGTCCCCGCATGGAGCTGGAGCTGATAGAGGGAGGTCATCCGTGCTCTCCTCGGGTGGGATTCGAACCTGGCAGCCTTCAGGTCAGCAACCCAACCTTCAAGTCACAAGGCTTTGATCCCCTAAGCCACCGGAGGCTGTCCAATTCTGGGCACTGCAGTTGAAGGGAGATGTTGACAAGCTGAAAAGCGTCCAGAGGAGAGCAACTAAAATGATTAAGGGTCTGGAGAACAAGCCCTACGAGGAGTGGCTTAAAGAGCTGGGCATGTTTAGTCTGCAGAAGAGAAGGCTGAGAGGAGACATGATAGCCATGTACAAATATGTGAGGGGAAGTCATAGGGAGGAGGGAGGGAGCTTATTTGCTGCTGCCCTGCAGACTAGGACGCAGAACAATGGCTTTAAACTACAGGAAAGGAGATTCCACCTGAACATCAGGAAGAACTTCCTCACCATGAGAGCTGTTCGGCAGTGGAACTCTCTGCCCCGGACTGTGGTGGAGGCTACTTCTTTGGAGACTTTTAAGCAGATAATAATAATAATAATAATAACAACAACTTTATGTTTATATCCCGCTCCCATCTCCCCAGAGGGAACTCGGGGCGGCTCACATGGGGACGAGCCCAGTTTCAACATACAATAAAATACAGCATCCAGCAGAGGCTGGATGGCCATCTGTCAGGAGTGCTTTGAATGTGATTTCCTACTTCTTGGTGGGGGGTTGGACTAGATGGCCCATGTGGTCTCTTCCAACTCTATTATTCTATGATTCTACTACAATGCAGTCTGAGCCCCGCCACATGCACAATGGAGGACCTTCTTACAGCGACACCAGAGGCACTCAAAGTGGCTAGCTTCTGGTCAAAGGAAATTTAGTATAATGGCAAGTTTTTAACTTTGTCTGGTTTTTTATACATTAACTGTGTTCTTAATTCACTTCTGACACAATAAAGAAATCATATGATCAACATACGGCAATATGCCAGTTGAATAGGACAAAACAACAGTCCTTGCCTATCATTTGGTAACCATGTTTGCAATTACATTTGAAAATCTTCTACAGCCCTAGGGCAGATTTTTATATAGGCTTTTAAAAAAAGAACTTGATCCAGATGTTGTAGTTGGTTTATTTTTATAAACCCTAAATGCCAATGGAAAACTAAGAAAAGGTATTCTACAATGTACAATCTACATACAAAAATAATCTACTTAGATGTTTTCTATGGAAACAGCATGTTCAAATGCTCTGACGCCAAACAACTTACATAACAGACATTGTCGTGTCCTTTATACTGATGGTCTCAACACCCACCTTAAAATCAAGTAACAGTTCATGAGCTCAACTAAAAATTCAGTTTTGAATTTTCAGAAGTAGTTTCTGTGCCACGGGTTTGAACTCTGTTTCCCAATAAAGTTTGTGATAATCTCTTAAATCGTTGTCAAAATTGTGATCCAGGGCCAATTCTTCATCTGCAGTGAAAGGGGAAATGTCTATATTAGTAAATAATGAGCAAAGTATTACTAAATTTCACTTTGATAACCTGGTGCCTATTAAATATGCCCCCCTCCAATGCACACTCTGCTTCTAACATGAATAGGTAAAAATGAAAGAAAATTGTATCAAATTCCTTTATAGACACAGCCCAACATCACTTTATAGATCTGCATATAATGTCAACTACCATCCTCATTCTCATAGTATCATGACCTGGAGCAGGATCTCAGATAGTCAAGAAGATCTTCAGTACTTAGGCTATCACTTAGTAGCTTGTAAAATTGTTAACGAATGTAATTTTGGTTGTGTTTAGGACAAGATGTTTTAGATCTAAGTCTAGCCCAAAGCTAGAAGACTGGAGGTGCATCTACACTGTAGCATTCAGTTTGATCACAGCTCTATGCTATGGAATCAGAATCTGTAGTTTGGACAGGCACAAGCACCCTTTGACAGAGAAGGCTAAAGACCCTGAAAAGCTACAACACCCACAATTCTATAGCATTGAGCTATGGCCGTAGGATCAAACTGCATTAATTCTACTAAGTGCAAGTTTAAAGAGAAGGGATGACAACATACAGTAATAGTACATGTTTCATAACTTTTCTAGTCAACATAGAGTGCTGTCTTTTGAATCGGTCATAAGATCAGCTCCATTTTTAAAGCTCTGGCTTCCATTCCCTGCTGTAGGCAGTAGAGTAACTAATTCATTTTGTCTATTTGCCAGCAATGAGACTCATACACAAGTCCTTAAAATGTTATCTAACAAGAGGATCACTGAGTCTACTGACACCTATTTCCCTCTACCTTTGATAGGCATGCCAATGACAGCACTGCACCCTTTTGGATTTCCCACTGTATCCTAACGGAGATATTTTCTGTTGCATTGTGCATCACTTGCCCCAATCAATTGGGATTCAATGACATTCTGAACAAGGAGAATTATTGTTGCTAACAGTCAGTGACAATTTCATCTACTATGAATTTATCCAATGTCATTTTAAAGCAATTTTAATCCAAAAGCCACCTTATGTTAGTGGTCATCATTATATCACATAACAGCAAATTCTATACATTAAATACAAAATAAAAATTTTGCAAGGTACTTTCATTGACTTTCAATAGATATTCTCCGAGGGTTTTTTTAAAAAATTATGTAAGTGGGAAGAAAAAGTCTTTGGTCAATTCATTATTTTATTCATGTCTGTTTAGTAATTAAATCATTCCATAAAATTGAATTTTTAAAAAAAATGTTTTGGCCTTTTTTCATAGAAAAAATGTTTTAATTACTCTGTAATTTCAGTCATTCTTTTCTGATGGTATGCCAACATGCCCGAGTTGGGACAAAGTGGAACTATAAATAGCACTGCAAATGTGGCTGCAGTTAAGAGGAACTCTATCTGCAAGATGGGGAGGGAGGGAGTGGATATACAGTGTTTCCTCACTTATCGCGGGGGTTACGTTCCAGGACCACCCGCAATAAGTGAAAATCCGCAAAATAGGGACACTATATTTATTCTATGTGCGGAGGAGAGAAAACCACAGACCACTTACTACAATGCAGTCTGTACTTTATTTTAGCAGTTACAGTGCACAGTACACTGGCAGAGAAGAAGAATGGAAGCTAAATAACCCTTTTTTATTTCCAACCTTTCCCTCCCCTCCCCCCCCTCCCTTTATTTCTCCCTTCGAAAACTCTTTGCACACCGCAAAACCCGCGAAACAGCGAAAATACCATGATAAATGTGTACATTAATATTAATAGAAAACCCACAAAACAGTGAGGGAACGAAAAGTGAACCGCAAAGTAGCGAGGGAACACTGTACTCCAAAAAGCACCTGTGAAGGGCTGCAGGACAGTCATGGATGAACAAAGCTCAATATATCCTTTGGGGAAGAGAACATAGCTCAGTTACAGAACCAGCATTTCCTTTTTTTTTTTTTTAAATAATAATGCAAGATTGGTGGAAAATGATGTCTAAGACCACTTCCTGGAAAGTAGACAGTCAATGCAAGCCAAAGTAGTCGATCTTGATACAAGACAGTTTCTTGCATGTCTTGTATTTCTTAAGAGTAAGAAATAGTAAGATCAGCCGTAAAAGCTTACCTAAAAATGATGTAAGAAGACCTAGCAAAGTATCTGAATCATGATCTTCAAAGCAGGGCTGAGCACTTGTAAAACTCTCACTATAGTTCCACAAAGTTTTGCATATTAAACAAGCAAGCTGCCAGTCAATAGGCCCAAAGTCTCTTAAACAGTCAATTAACCTGTGCAATGATGGGGAAAAGGTAAAGCATTTTAACATGTTTGCCCTTCTTAGTTGTCACTATTACTCAGCAGAGCTGGGATCTCTTTACTGAACCCTTTTAATTATGATTATAAGTATTATTTATATCCCACTTTATGCTCCCGAAGGAGACTCAACCTGGCTTAACATAAAAGCATTGGCATAAAATTTTAAATATACAAATATACAAACACTAAAACAGGACTACAGTGTTCCCACACTTATCGCGGGGGTTAGGTTCCAGGACCACCCACAATAAGTGAAAATCCACAAAGTAGGGATGCTATATTTATTTTAATATTTATACATTATTTTAGTAGTTACTATTTTTAAGTCTTTATCAACCAATCGTGTGTTGATAAATCGCCGCCTCCTCCCACTGCCGCTTGGGTTCCTTTTCTTTACCTTCAGTTTCTCCTTCCTCCCTTCCTTAGGCTTTAAATTGTATTTTTTTATGATTTATAATAGCTTTTTAGTTTACTGAAAAACCGCAAAACAGTGAATCCACGAAAAGTGAATCACAAAGTAGTGAGGGAACACTGTAAATATAAACAGTATTTTATAAATCCCAGTTAAAAACCATCAAAACATAGTCAAAGTTTTAATGGTAGGAAGAAAATCATACATGAAAAGAGCACAAGATCTATTAAAGAAAAACTATAGAAATGAAAATGAAAATAACCTCTTCCTCTATATGCACATCATTAGTAAAAATCAGCCAACCCACTCAGACAGGTTTCCTGAACTCACTTTTTAATTCCTCCTTCTTCGTTCAATATACTACGCCTACTTTTATCCACAGTAAGGTTGAGGAGAACTCCACAAGCCGAAAAGCAGACCTCTTGGTGTTTGGCATCAAGCAAAGCAATCATGAACTTGTATACTAAGACAGCACAACAATAAATAATTATTTTACAGGATAAACTTGCCTTTTAGTAGCTCTTGCACAGAGCTCATTAAATCAAATAAGCTTAGAATGTGAAGCATATACACTATAATACTTAGAAAAGGCATCTGATATACTGTTAGAAGTTGCAAAGGCATTATACAAATAAATAAATAAATAAATAAATAATATCTCCCGGATGGGACTCAGGGCAGTTTCCAATCATAAAAACAACACAAACATTACATACCAAACATAATAACACATTATTAAGCAAAGTAAAAGTACAATTATAGAAATAAATAACACTTACATGACCTGATCAAGGGGACGGGAACCATAAACCCAATATATTAAAATGTATCATTTTAAGTTAGAGAAATCTTGTGCAATATATTCAGGCCCAGAAATCGGCGGTATTCCAATGTAATTACTGAAAAACCTGCCGACACCACCAGGTCTTCAGTTCCTTACAGAAATTGGATAATGTAGGGGATTGCCTGATCTCTTTTGGCAGTGCATTCCAGAGCCGGGGGGCCACTGCCGAGAAGGCTCGTTCCCTTGTCCCCACCAGCCACACTTGAGACGGTGGTGGGAGTGCGAGAAGAGCCTCCCCGGATGATCTCAAGGTCCGCACTGGCTCATAGGGGGAGATGCGATCATGGAGATAGGTAGGGACTGAGCCGTATAGGGCTTTATAGGTCAAAACCTGCACCTTGAATTGGGCCCGGCAGTTTATTGGCAGCCAGCGGAGCTGCTTTAATAGGGGTATTGTGTGCTCCCTATAGCCGGCTCCAGTTAGAAATCTGGCTGCCGATCTCTGAACCAGTTGGAGTTTCCGGGCCGTCTTCAGGGGCAGCCCCACGTAGAGAGCATTGTAGTAATCCAGTCTGGATGTAACTAAGGCATGGGCCACCGTGGCCAAGTCAGACTTCTTGAGGTATGGTTGCAGCTGGCGCACAAGTTTTAAATGTGCAAAGGCCCTCCCGGCCACCGCCGACACCTGGGCATCAAGCGCCAGAGATGAATCCAGGAGGACCCCCAGACTGCGGACCTGCACCTTCAGGGGGAGTGCAACCCTGTCAAGCACAGGTTGCCACCCAATACCCCGACTGGTCCCACGACTGACCAGGAGGGCCTCTGTCTTGTCTGGATTAAGCTTCAACTTGTTAGCCCTCATCCAGTTCGACACAGCTGCCAGGCACCGGATTAGGGTCTGAGCGGCTTCCTTGGAATTTGGTGGAAAAGAGTAGTAGAGTTGGGTGTCATCTGCGTAAAGATGGCACCGAACTCCAAAACCCTGGATGACCTCACCCAGCAGTTTCATGTAGATGTTGAAAAGCATGGGGGAGAGAATGGAACCTTGTGGGACCCCACAGGTCAAAGGCCAGGGGTCCGAGCAGGTGTCCCCCAGCTTCACCATCTGGGTACAATCCCCCAGGAAGGAGCGGAGCCACTGCAAAGCAATGCCCCCAAGACCCATTCCCGAGAGCCGACCCAGAAGGATACCATGGTTGATGGTATCGAAAGCCGCTGAGATATCCAGGAGAACCAGAAGGGATGCACTCCCCCTATCTAGTTCTCTGCGGAGGTCATCCACCACGGCACCCAAAGCCGTTTCAGTCCCATGACCAGGCCTGAAGCCAGACTGTGACAAATCCAGATAATCGGTCTCATCCTGAAACTTTTCAATTCATAGTTATGGAGATTTGTCATAAACACTGGTCAAATCAATTATTCAGACACCACAAATAATATTGCTAAACTTGGGGACAGAGGAGGAGAAGACCAGTATACAATACCATTCATATCCTCTTACAGTAGGAGTCTGTGCTTTCATATATGTATATTATATTTTCAGGTCCTTTAAAATATGAGCAGACAACATTGTGTGCTTATGGGATTAATATTAGTTTAAATAGCTAGGACACTTGAAGGGAGCCAATGTGGTGTAGTGGTGTGATCACTGGACTATGACTCAGGAGATCAGGGTTCAAATCCCTGTTCAGTTATGGAAGTCCATTGGGTGACCTTGGCCAAGTCACAGCTTCATGGCCCCAATGGAAGGCAATGGCAAACATTCTCTGAAGAATTATTGCCAAGAGAACCCTATGGTAAGTTTATCTTTAAGGTGGCCATAAGTCAGAAGCGATTTCAAGGTACACAGAAAGGTCACTTTCAATTGATAGGAACTTACCCTTTCGCTGCATAATGAAGTCACAGATTTCATGGCATTGAGAAAGATTACCAAAAACTCGAATCGCCTCCAGAATTCCATCCATATTACTGCTCATTAACAGCTTTAAAAGCACTGTCATTCAACAGGAAAGTGGGGGAAATAGATTTAGTTTAGTAGAAGAAATCCCTCCAAACAGCTAAACCACAATAAAAAGTACTCACAAATATATGAGCAGTTATACCAGAGTCTTACTTGAGTATTTTCTACAAGTTCAAGAATAGTCAAATTGCCTGCAAATTCTGGCAGGAGAACAGAAATTAACCAAGGGGTGCAGCAAAGAAAGTAGCATTTACATCTTTTGTTAGCCCCGCTATAAATTGGGCTGCCTAATACGGGCGGAGGTAGAGCATTGGTGGACACCCTCCTCAGCTATGAAGGCATGCAGATGCCCCTCCCTTGCTAGACCCGACCATTCATCTACTAGAAAAGAGGCCTTGTGCCCTGTAGAGGAAATTGAGTTTTGGCGTATCTGGGGTCCCTGGGTTTTTTAACCTACAGGAGGGGGCTTCCCCCCCCCAAAAAAAAGAACATATTCAGAAGTGATTTCCAGTGTTTAGGGGGAAAGCCCCCACTCAAGTACACCTCCTTTTGAGAAACCATTGCCATATGCTCTCTGTACCATTTATGAGAATGTGGAACAAGAAGAAGAATCAGTAAAGTTCAGAGGAACTGTTGAAAATTAAGTTCTTTGTCTTAAGACACTTAAGTCATATAAAGATTTTGATTTCTGGCTGTGAAACATGTGAATTTGGGGTGTGCTAGTATGCCAAAAAGCAACTGTGCACACAATCTGCTCTGTAGGAGTTGCGCTTTGGGCATGAAAAATATTCCTCCATTTTCAAGGTCTTGCTGCCCACATTTGCCACACAACTAACATATTGAGTGTGGGAAGCTGTCAGCTGGATGTGCCTTACAACAAATCACTAGATGGCTCTTTGGACAAGGAGGTTACTCCGACTTCTTTGACATGCCAAAAGATGTTGAGTCCGTTAAACACACTGTGGTGTAGCACATGACAGCCTTTCATGATAATATCTGCCCTCAGAGGAAAAACAGTGCAACCATCTCTTTTGATCCAACACCATACTTTCCTTCATCTTTTTGATCTTACTTTAAAAGATCTAAGTATAAAGTATAAGATGGAATCATAAGGCACACATTTCACTTTGGCTTGCTGTTCTGATGTTTCTTCCCTCCTGTCACCAACCTCTTAGTTCCCTCCTCTTCTAATTCTACTATGTGTCCTTAACAGCAGATGAGCCTGAAATGACCCTAGGCTTATAGTTGATTTAAAAGAGTTCACACCCTTGTATATTTGTTTTGATTTGAAATTAAAATTGCCCTCTGTTTACTGGATTTTTCAAAGCTACATTCCCATTGGGAGTAACAAACTCATTGCAGACACTGTAGCACTGTGTCTGCAATAAACAATGCAATAAAGCTTATGTCGGGATAGGAAGTTGTATGTGTCTACGTACAAGAGGCAAAGGAAACAGGTGCTGTCTCCAGAAGCCATTACTGATCATGCTTGAGCAGCTACAAATACAGAAAAAGGGAAATGGAGTAGGTCTGTGTCATCAGCAAAGCCAGCAAACTAGAAAAACAAAAGACCTAGAATTGTGGCCTCCAAAATGGGAATTATAAGAAAATATGAAAATGATCCCTGGATGCATTTTGGAAGAAGCTTGCAAGTGGTCTATAACAGATTCAAAATGTTTTGGTTTACTTAGCCAAAGCTTACCTAACCTTGTTGCTTCAGTTCACACATAGAAATTAATAGATTTAGATTAAAAGTTTACCAAAACCTGTGGAACTACCCTTTGTGGCATTGTAACCTATCCTTGTCCTTTCCATGTTACTTCTAGTTCTGCTATCTAATTTTTTTTAAAGAAATAATGCCCCAAAAATACATCTCCTTCTTTAACTTATTTAACTGTAAATAATCTCTTTTTTGTTAATGCCAATGTTATTTTTTTACTTAATTGCTCAACATTGACAAAATAATGTCTTTTATTACACAGTGTAAAACTGAGAGAATGATTAATTTATTTTTTAAAAAATTCCTTACACTCTGCAATATATAATTTCTTTTCCTGGATTACAGAATTGTTCACTTGGTAGAAGGATAAATTGTTGATCGTTGCTGTGGTATTAATAACCAGTTCCTCACATTCATCCACTGATTTGCATTCTGGTGATTTAGAAAAGAAGATATAAGGCTTTTGTCAAAGCACTGACAATTTCTGAAGGTTATCACAATTTCAGTGATTACTATAATACATAAGCGAGAAGCACAGAATGAGCTGTTGTTAACCAGCAACTGAAAACATCTTTTGCAAGATTATATTTTGACTTCAGTCTTGTTGCTTTTGAGCCATTTCAGTTCTCCACTGGCTCTGTTTTCCCCCCAATGAGCTGTGCATATTTGCTTGGTCTCCCTGCTGAAACCCGAGTCTTTAGCACAATTATCACAGTAAGCAATATGCAGCCAAGCTTATGAAAATTTGCAGGACGAAAAAAGAGATACTCTCAAGAGATCTCAAAACCAAACCTATTCATAATTACTGATCACTTGATTATACTTCTTGGTCTAAAGAGCCTCAGATGTACAGTACATGTATTAAAGCTGGGACCATATTCTTAGAATGTAGTCTAGAACTACTGTTTTTGTGGGGCCTGGCAATCTTGCTTCACATGTTAGGGATCTAATGTATCACAAGAGTGGAGGGAGAGCGCACATCTCATCACAAACTCACTCAGTGGCTTTAGGCAACCCCATCTCTCTCTGCCTCAGTCCTTCTATTTGCAATATAAAACTGCTATGAGATTTACAACTAAATAAAAGCTTGTGAAGTGCTTTTAATATTTGGATCTTGAATCTAAATTATTATAAATACACCAATCTAAAAGTAAGTTCCAAGTTCCGTCTTAGTGATTTACTATCTCTATTATTGTCCAAATATTGTTTATTTCAACCGAAGAGGCAGAATGTCAAGCACAAAGGGACTGCTTAATTTGCAAAGATGGTGTTTTGGCTTTTCAGGGTAGGAAATGCAGTTGATAAAAGGATATATGGCTGTGTGGGCAGATTCTTGTCCCCCCCCCCCTCTGGAAATTGATGCTAAGTTTTAGGTGGAAAATAATCTAGTCTGCTGCCCGACATGGTGTAGTACTTTGAGCATTAGACTACAACTTTATAGAGACCATGGTTTAAATCCCTGTTCAGCCATGACAGGTTCGCCATAAGCAAATGAAGGTAGGGATGATGATAATACATGACAATGACTTTTACAGATGGGGAAAGAAGATATTGGTTCTATTAAAATGAGCCAACTGTGTTCAACACATTAGCACGTCAGATGTTGGTTTATATTCAGACATGAGATTCTGATGTTCACAGTTTTACTATGGAAAAACAGATAAATCAATCTCCTGCATTCTGCTGATAATAGAATGGAAAAGTTATTCTTACCTAGTACTTGAATAAGTAATGCCACAATCTGAGGGTTGGTTGCCAGACTAGCACCTATTCTAGGATGAATAGACAAATTGGCAATTACTCTTATAAGTTTAATGAGGACGTCTTCTGCTTCAGATGGGTGCTTGAGTTTTTTTAATTCGCCACTGTCATTCCACATTTTCCCATTAGCATCAGCATCACAATGATATTGAAACAGTGCTATGAGGGTGTCAGTGCTTCCTTGCACTTCAAAAAACTCTTCCCGGGCTTGATTGTTCTTCGCTGTTAAATTGCCCAGAATGAAAATGATACGAACAACTAAATCCTAGAAGTAAAATAAAAAGGAAAACAACTCTGCTGGTGGACAATCCTTTACAAAAAGAAAAGGTTTAAACAGTATTTTATTAAAATAATTGAATTTCTAAATGAGGGAACAATCAGCATAAAAATAAAATTTTGCTTGTGTCACATGTCCCATATTTGAGCAAAAGTATGCCATACCGTATCTTAACCAAGTAAAGCCTGTCTAGATTCCTCTATTGAACTTTAGTGAATAATGTAATAAATACTTCAGTCAACTATACATTTGGAAGTTATTTAGCTATTCTCTGCTTCTCACTATATTGTTTTTCCTGTGATACAAAGAGGGAATGTAAACATAATTCCAGTAATTTAAATGGGGAATTATTGAGCTCGTGCTTACCCCTCCCAATGGATTCCGGGCCATGTGAAACATTATTTGGCTTATGCTCACTGTCTCTAAAAATGTTACTATTTTTATTGATATCAGTGGGATTTAATTTCACACACCTCCATATTGAACATTTGGAAACCATACAACTCCCTGAAAGCAAAAGTGGCTCAAACTCCATGTCTGTTTTTATATCAACTCTTCTGGAAAACAAAACAAAGCAAGGGTAGGCTATGCTTTGTTTTAAAAGAGAGTCATAGCTCCTGGTACTTAACCAGATAAGAGTTGAAACTTAACCAGATCAGTGAGCATTAACAAGCCAAGTGAGCTAGGAAGATTGAATTGTGACTTACTCCAAAGTACAAAAACCATATGTTCTCATACATATGTAGCAGAACATCTGCTTTCTGTATTTTCGTATTATAACTCTTTTGAAAATCTCTATTAGGATCTTAATCCTAAAACATTTGTGCTATAATTATAAACATATTTATCCTGAACTTAGGCTCAGTGGTTTCAGACCACTTTCTTTAAATACGTTATTCTTAGTGCTGCATATAACACCAAGTAGACCAGCCAAGAACCAGCAACATTAACAAGGGGAAAGGATCACTCGCCATGATTGTTTGGGTTGGCCACCACACAGTGTGCCTTACAGTGTTAAACTTTACAAACTTTGCTTTCTAAATGGTAAAGCAATCCATACTGAAAATGTGAATTCATTGACATGGAAATACATTTCACTGAAACTGGTAGGGCTTTAAACAAATAGATATGTCACGAAACGGCTTTTCATATAGACTTTTGGTGTTGCCGTTAACACTCTTTCTTACATAATTAAAAGAAACAGGAGCTAGTTAAATGTTCTTGGTGTTCTCAGTGCAATTTCTGAAGAAAGTCCATCATCAGCATAATCATTATCAGTATTCTCATCTTCATTTATATTCTCATTTTCTCTCAAGACCAGGACTCAAGGCAGCTTATACATTACTAAGATTACAGTTACAACATATAAAAGGTTGACATTAAACCAAGCTAATCTATTAACCATATTTAAAGCATACGCTGTAAAAAGATTTTAAAATGTTAAAACAATTCAGTTTAGAAGAATACACTGCTTAGAGCCCTTTAGTAAGGCCTTAAATTCTAAAACCCTGTCCAAATAAAAGTCTTTACCTGTTTTTCACCTTCTTTTTGGGTGATAGCCAACTGTGAACCTTCAAAAGTATGTGTATATGTGCCTTCAAGTTGCCTATTGACTAATGGCAACCCCATGAATTTCATAAGGTTTTCATGGACAAGGACTACTCAGAGCTGATATTGATAGTTCCTTTCTCTAAAATATAGCCCTCAGCACCTGATATTTACTGGTAGTCTCCCATGTAAGTACTAACCTGTGCTGACTTAGCCTCCAAAATCAGATGGGATCTGGTGCCTTGGGCGTATTTTGGCCCTTCCTTCAAAAATACACTTCCTTTTATGTCAACTTGGTCGGCGTGTATAGAACAACCAAGTCAGATGTTGTAAGCCCCCCTTTTAGCTTGGTTCACAATAAAAAAACTGCAAATAAACCAATTTTTTATTGTGGAGTCTGATTAACTAGCATGCAGCCTTAAGGAAGAGCTTTAGACAACTTCTTGTTAACCCGTAACCAGATAAATAAGATATCACAGTCCCCGGGAGTCATGTTTTGATTATACTTGACTTTTTATTAAAACATTTGATGTCCAAAACCTTTATGTACTTTCTACACATACAGGGTTTTAAACTGTTTTAACTTATTGTTAACTTGTTTTATTGTTTTGCTCTAGTTTATGTTTAATTATTCTAAATTTTAACTTTTTAAAAATTGTTTACATTTATTTTATTGTGCAGCATGCAAAGGCATTTTGATACAGGACAAAAAAAGCAAACAAGGAAGCATAGGGGCCTTAAGTTATCCCTCATACTTAAGCTTCCAGAAAAAATATAAATATTCCCCAAATCTACACGTTAAGAAGAAGCGGGTTAATGAATGGTCTGTCCTTTACATTGCCCTGAACTGTTAATCTAACTTGAGTCCATTTTAATAATTTACTACTTAGAAATGCTGTCAACCATTTAAAATTTCTATCTTTAAATGCACATGAAAGTAGGTCACTGAAAATGGGCTTACACACATACAACACAACAGACACATCAGCGGATTAAAATATAAAAAGCAAGAGATGAAAAAACTGACCTGCTTCTTTGGGTGTTTGTTTAGTAGGGCTAAAAATAAGATGTAACATCTGGAGCAATCTGCCAAAGCTGCACAGCAATCATTCAAGGAGGAAAGTTTGCTGCATATTTAAAAACAATAACACACATGAGTTAGATAACTTTTGTTCAGCGTCTCCCCAACCCAAGAATAATCTTTTATTTTGTTTTTAATTTTCTGTGTATTGACTGAAAACACAGTACCCTACTCTTGTGAAGTTCAGGATTATATAAAAGAATGACAGTGAGATGGAATGAATATATAACTGTGCTGGATAACAATGACTAAAAATAGAATCTGAATTAGTTCCAAATAAAGTGAACCAAGACTGGAAAGGCACTGCCTCTCTGGGGCCCAGCCAAATGCTGATACTAGGGTTATTCACAAAACAGAGTAAAAATCAGTAAATACCTCAACAACAACAAAAAGGCCCAGAGAGAATCAAACTGGAAATTATATCTCAAACAGTATTCAACAATGGTACTGAAAATCAGATGACAATCTGTTTAAGGTCCCATAAGTCAGATATTCAGCATTCATGAGCTGGACTGAGGAAAGAAGGGGAGGGGAGAAAGGAGCAGGAACAAAGAAAAAGAACAGAAGTGGAGGACATGAGAAAGTGGAAGCTACAAAGAGAAAGGGGACAAAGGTCTTTAATAAAAGAAAAATGCAACAATAGCAAAGTTTGTTTGATGGTTGCAGGGGAGAAACAAAGTGGCAAGGTTTAGAAATCTTGGTTATCTAAAGGTTCAAGGACTGGTCAGATCACTTGGCTGTATGTCCTGTTGATCCTCCTAAACTGTTCCTTCACCAGACATCTTTGCATCCTTTCCTTTTTAATAGATGCTGCCAGGGACTCGACATAGGAACTTCTATGGACACAGCATGGAGTACTACTTGCTAATGTTACAAACTATTGCAAGGGGGCTTTAGATTTAGCAATTCTGGTCATTCCTGTAACAAGGATACCAATTAAAGAAGGACATATTATCTGAGGAAGGAGAGGACAGTCTGCCGTTCCATGGACCCTATATGAAGTCCTATTTTGGTGTATAAAGGGGAAACAGACACTGCTTCATACAGGTGACTATGAGAAACCTAAGGAACAAAGTGCTGTGTATAATTTATAGTCACATATGGTTTAGATTGCTCAAGTGACTCTTGCCTTTATAACAAGATTCACAAGTGACAATAAACGTAATACAGTGATAAAAAATGTTTCCAAAGGAATATAAACCAGAATCTGCACTGGGACATTGGCTTTAACAGATAAAGAACTGGATGATGGCAGAATTTTTACAGACATGGCATTGCTCGCTTGTTTTTTTAAATCTAGAATTACAGTACCTGAATATTCTCGCCACATTGGTGCACACATCCTTATCACTCATATGTCTCTCCAACACCAAAGAAAGTTCTGGAATCGCTCCACACTCCAAGAGTTTGCATCTTGACTGAGGCAAGTCTACCAAATTTCGCAAAGTGGCAGTGAGCTAAAGAAAATAAATTTGAACATGAATAAATCATCAGGTTATTATGAGTCTCAGACTGCTAAAAATTTAACAAGGTTAGTTCTAGCCCAAACCTCCTCTGATGGGAGCTCTGTGAAACTCTGCAGATGTGAAGGGAAAAGTATGGATTATTTAAGAGCAAGCCCATGAACAATGATACAGGTTTCATTTTTTAAGGGATATGGGTCAGTGGTGGTCACATTTCCCTTTTTATTTTGATAGCAGGATAGCACTTTGCTCCTTTCCTATAAATAAATTAATATGTTTATTTGTTATCTAATGTTTTCTCTCTTTTCCTAGTACTATACGGGATCTATTCATAATTAGGAAGGCAATTTTGGCATATACCTGTGACAGTCTTTTCCTACATAGCTAAAGTACTGTAATGGTTTCAGTTGTCCTAGATGAAACCACACTGCTTAAATGCTTTTCAATGCGGATTCATAAAGAGTATAACCTTACTGTCTCCCATGTATATATACAAGAATGTTTAAGGTCTCTTCTTTGATTCTTGACTCCTTTGCAAAACGTGGCTTGTATCTCATCTGTGACTGCAGATGTTCTTGTTACTGTATTAAGCTCATCTATTTTAGAACGACTGTGAAAAGTTTTATTTACAAAGAAGCCTTTGATATTTAAGAGACTGAGAGCTGCAGTCATTGTAATTTTATTGTACAATGTACAAAACATCTTGATTCTATTTAAACTTGGGTCTTCATATTTTGTTTGGCATCTACAGTATTTTATTCTGAGCACTGTGACCAAAAAGATTATACACATATGTACATACTAGCATTTATAAAGAAGGTAAACTGATAGTCAGAAGAGGGTGATGGTCAATGTTTAAAAATATTTCTATTTTTTAGAAGTTTTATTCCTCTGCTTAAAAGTGGATAACTAGGTCAGTATAGAAAATTAATCTAACTTTGGATTTTTAAAATGTGAAGTTATATAAGAAAAAAGTTGTGTTTGGTTCAGGACAAAGATACTATATCTATTCCAAGATAAAGAGATTTTTAAAATTCAGTCATTTTTAAAATGTCATTGATATTTAATACCATGGCATAGGTTGAAAATGCTATGCTGTTGTTTCTCAATATGGGATCAGAAGCAGCCCTAGGTAATTTCGCCTCGTAGGCAAACCTAGCGCCCCCCCCCCAAGGCCCCGCACATACCTTCAGTGGTGGCGGCAGCGGTGGCGGCGGGGACCATTGGCTCCCTCCTTGCTGAACGCGGAAGGCCTCAGATTGAGGCCTAGCTCTTCTTACGAGGTCTCATGAGGATTTGCGAGAAGAGCTAGGTCTCAGTTGAGGCCTTCCGCGTTCGGCAAGGAGGGAGCCGATGGTCCCCGCCGTCGCCGGGGTGCTTCAACGGCGCCCACGGGGACAATGCACCACAAGCGGGCACTTACATTGGCTGCTATGTTGGGCCGGCACTGTATGGGATGGAGACAGTTTTGAAGAAAATAACTAGAATAAGTTGTACTAGTTCTCAGTAAAACAAAGCAAAATCAGGAACTGGGCCTTCGATATAAGTTGGAAGTCATGGATACATAGCTGTTTCCGTGAACGTGATTTTCTTCAATGGGTCATCTGTACATTCATAGGTAAGACTCTGTGTGTGAGGCATAGAGATTATGACAAAGAAATAGATCTTGTTGCTTTGAGGATGGTATCAAGTGGTGAAATATAATATATCCTTTAGCTTTTGCCTTTCTTTTAACACAATGTTAATAAAAATAATACAATAACAATTTTACTGAATCTAAAATGTTTGTCTGTTCCAAATATATGTTATACAAAATAATTTTTCCAAATAATAAATACAACAGAAATTCCAATTAGTTATTTTGCAAATCTCAAATGTCTTTTGAGATAAGAGCATTAAATTACTGGAACTGCTGTCTGGTGACTAGTCATTATTTATCTAAAATTGTTATATTGGAAAGTTTCAGATTCAGGTCACTTATTAAGTGAATGCAGCAGGAAATCCTTGTTGCTCTTGTTATTCGCAGTATGACGTTTGAGGTTACACATGGCACAATTTATCTAGCAAAACATCAAAGACACTAATAAGGATGTTTTGCCTAATTTGAAAATATGTAATATCCTCTTAATAAACTTGATTATTCAGTATGAGAACCTGAATAAAAAGGGAAGCAATGAACTAGTTAATGTTCAAATTGGCATCTCAGGGAAAAAATTCTATTGTGTTAAATATACATACATTTAACTGCCATTTAAATGCAACAAGAAATCTATTCCAGATACATATAAGAATACTTTTCTTGCACTCGTAGATATATCCATATCAATTTCTTATCTCTGAACAATATGGCCTCAGCATTAATAATGCTGGTTAATCCAACATTAGAATTATTCTCAAAAGCAAAAAAGAACCTTTCTACACAGATAAACCCAATCAAAACTGAGAATTTCATTTTGATAAGAATATCACTAATGACCCACTGCCTTTTTTAACTGGACTAACATAAAAAGCCTTTAAATGGTCTTTTGTGTTTTTCCTTTACCAATAACCAAGCATCAGTTTCCATGTTTCATCATCAATATCCATACTGGCACAAGAGTGTTCTCATCAACTATTATTGCTATATAAAACATCAATCTTGTATTTCTTTGCTTCACTGATTCTCTATTCCTTTCTAATCTTCTCTGGAAATTGTTCCTCTGGTAACATTTTGCTTCTTAAATAATACAATGGGGAGGGGGGGGGCATACTGATGCCATTGCTTTATTACTCTTCTAGACCCACCCACTCCAGCCTAGTATCTTCTTCGTGTAGGGGACATGCATAAAAATAAATGCATAGTTTTTGACATCTCTTGACAATTATCAGTATTTTCCAATAAGGCTCTAGAAATTATAATTATCCAATCCCATCTTGAATATACAACTACAATTTACCACCAGAAATCGCTTAAGGTGTGCCTATGGTTTTTATTTCTTCTCTTGCTAGTGCTACTACTTTATTTCTTCTGAAGAACAAGCCCTGTGAAGAGTGACTTAAAAGAGCTGGGCATGTTTAGCCTGCATAAGAGAAGGCTGAGAGGAGACATGATAGCCATGTGAGGGGAAGTCATAGGGAGGAGGGAGCGAGCTTGTTTCCTGCTGCCCTGGAGACTAGGACACAGAACAGTGGCTTTAAACTACAGGAAGGGAGATTCCACCTGAACATTAGGAAGAACTTCCTAACTCTGAGAGCTGTTCAGCAGTGGAACTCTCTGTCCTGGAATGTGATGCAGGCTACTTCTTTGGAGGCTTTTAAATAGAGGCTGGATGGCCATCTGGCGGAGGTGCTTTGAACGCAATTTTCCTGCTTCTTAGCAGAGGGTTGAACTGGATGGCCACAAGGTCTCTTCCAGCTCTATGAGTCTATGATTCTTATGCCTATGGTTTTTATTTTTTCCTTTGCCACTAATTCTGCTGAAGAAAACTAACCAGGAGATCTGAAATGAAGTCACAAAAAGGCATTATTTTCCATCATTGTGAGGTGTAATCCATCTGTAGCCAATAGTCTTCTGTTCAAGAAGTGAGGAACATGGTCTCAGAAGCCAAATATTTTCTGTTTACATCATATACATATCCAGTCATACACTTTTAATACCTTTTTGACCTTGTATAATCTTGCATCATTCATTGGCAAAATTAGCAGGAATACCATCTGTATGTAAAAACCCTTTACCTTTCTGCCCAAAGCTTCATAGCTCAAGGTGATCTGCTCAAATGGGTTCTTGTCAGTGTTGATGGTGAACACATGAACATGGAGAAAGGGGTACTGATCTATGTTCTTGATGAGTTTTGCCAAGTTGGCAATAACATCCTGAATACAAATCCCAAAGACAGCGTATTTCCTGATTCATGTGGTCATGCTGACACACAGGTGCCTCTGTATTCCTGAGCAATGAGTCCCCAACCACCATCAGCTTTCTTTTTTTTCTTGTTCTTGTGGTTGGTGGCTACATTGATTCTTTTCTTGGCATGCAGCATCCCTTGTCATCTTCACTGCTGCTATCCTCATGAATATGTAGAAAGCAATTGCTTAGTTGGAGCAGTTCTGAGTTCCTTCTGTATGGTCTGATCCTGACAATGACTGTTCTCCAGGATGTTTCCTCACTGTTAATTTTCCTTGGCAGTTTCTTCTTGTTGGTTCTGTAGGACCAATTCTCCCTGTGTTCTATCAAGAAAGTCCAAATCTTCTCTGATTTCTTGAAGTGACTCAACACATAGTTACCTTCTCTTCCTAGAGAGGTACCATCTTGCTGCAGGTGTCGTTGGTAGGGCTCCCTGGCAAATTAGACACACATTGCACATATACTACAGCAGATTGCTAAAGTTCCTTTTGTCTCCATCATGCAGATATTCCTCTCCTCTTCTTCCTTACTATCTATATGGGACGTAAACGCTGCAATTCACACACTGCAAGACACACACCACTGGCTCAAATAGTTTGCTGAGTCTTTCATCCTGGCTGCTTTTTTGTTCGCAGTAACTTCAGCAAAGGCTGATGAGAAAAAGTAGGTAGGTGATCTGCTACTCTCCCAAAGCTTCATCTCCTCCTTGGGGAAGTCTAGTACTAGTTATCTAAGCAGATTATGCCTAACTATGCACTAAGACCCATGAATATTTAAATAACAAGCAAGACATAAGAAAGCCTCAGATTCATACATGCAATTTCCTTTCTCTTCCTCCTTCATATGCATGAGGAAAGAGCAGTGGAAAAATGTTCTTGCAAGTTATAATTAACTTCTATGGACTCAACATATCATAGCTTGTTAAATCAAGGTATTAATAAGATCTGGGTGCACATATTTTAGCATCATCCCTTCCCTCCTCCCTTTCTGATGTACCACAACTGAAGACATACTGTGTTAACTGACCACAGTTTTCCTCAGAACTCGAAACTATAGTTACCAAGACCAGAACAGAGAGGACCTTAAATGAACTTTAACTATTGTTTAAGACCCTGGTTATCTCAATAATGACAACATCTTTTCAGTTTTGATGAAACAGTAAACTTTGGTTCTTAAATACACAGTTTTCCAGTGTTGCACACTGGGAGGGGAAGAGGGAAAAGCGCTACATACAGTCAGCCTACCATAACCATGGATTCTGTATCAATAGATTCAACCATCTATGGCTTGAAACCAAGTCCCAGCAGATATGAAGGGCCCACTGTACAATCAAAACATTCTTTTGTACCTTAAGAAGTCAAAATACATTTGTCCAAAGGACATAAACTTTGGAATTTGTGATCTGTTATAATTATTGCATTATCGAATAGCTTGGTATTTTTGTCTTTCTTACTGAGAGTTTAAAGAAAACTTTTAAAAAGAGTACCACTTCTTATTGATGAAAGTCCTATCTAATTGTTTGGCTAATTTTGCCTTTATGGAGTTGGCTCTTGTGTGAAATCCAAGAGGAATTAATTTGAAATAACTCCCTCCCATCAAGATAAAATAATTAAAAAGTGTTTGGTATATTCTTATCTAGTTGTAGATTACCCCTGCATTTTAACTTGTTGAAATAAAAGCTTAACACTGACCTGGACCAAGATATGTCCTGAACTGGAAAACCGAGCATCATTTTCATCAATTTCATTAATCTGTTTCATTAGCTTCAGCAGTATCTCAACACTTCCCTTGCTGACCATTTCATTAAGGAGCCTTGCATTTCCAGAAATGAACTTTATTGCACCCATACAATAGAGAAAGGCTTCGGTATTTGTTCCCAGGTCTTCTGTTCCCAGAATTTCAAGCAGAGAATCTATGGATAAAATTAAAATGCTAATGTAAATGTTTCATTCTGGAGCTATTTCTGCTCAAAGTCTTTGAGAATAATACTCAGACATTTTATTGATCTAGTAACCAATAATATCCATAGAATCATAGAGTTGGAAGAGACCTCACGGGCCATCCAGTCCAACCCCCTGCCAAGAAGCAGGAAAATCACATTCAAAGCACCCCTGGCATTGTATATCCAATAATATACAATGCAAAGCAAGCACAAGAATGCCCACACAAGACCAATTCCCCCCTACTGCATGGAAACCCTGAGTGCCCGAGAAAAGCTTATCCATAGGATAGGCAAAGGCTCAAGGTACAAAATTGTTAGAGGGTGCATAACAGACTGAAGCTTCTATCGAAACAAGTTATCTCTGCTTGATTTCCACTCAACGGTTCCGTACCCCCCCTTGTAAATCACTGCCCCACATCCCAGAGCCTGTGAGAAGCATAGGAGGTTGTCATGGGAAAGAAAGTGAAACTTCCCCCTTATGCAAGTAATTTGCATGAGCACAGCTCTGGATGTCACCCAACAATTGCAAAATGCTGTCATTTTTAGAAATATATTAGCAAGCGTTTGCTTTATTTTATCTAAGCTTTGAAGACAGATGGTTTGTTTTGGAAACTGTTGGCAATTATATTTAAAAAGGTTGGTGACTACGTTCTTCAGATTTTAGTACCTATCTGAGCCCATTTCAGTTTTAAAACAGTTTAATTACATTTATAACAGAAACATCTTTTTTTCACAGCTGTGCACAGGTTCTTTCTCATATGTGCATACCTTTCCTTTTGGAATCCAATCAGCATTTCTCAAAGAGGAATGTTGTTGCTGTTGTTATTATATTTATTTATATGCCAGTTTTCCTCTTTTAACACAAAGTGTTTGGGGCATATACACATGCAGAACTTTAAAAAACAGTATAGTCCCCTGCTTTGTTCTTCAGATTACTCCAAAATAATAATAATAAATAGCTATAAGATAGCTGGAAGGTGCTCAGCTTTGATTCATTGGCACCCTAATGGTTTATATCAAAGTGCAAGCATTTTTCCTTCTTTCCTGAAGTATTGAAGATTTTGGATGCATAAGCTACAGTTGTATATCCATAACTAATTCATATTAATAATCCTTACATATTCATGATCACGGCAGCAGTGTAGGGAATACACAGGAAATTATGGAAGTCCCTCAATTCTGTCTCAACTTGAAGCAGCCGCTGACAGTAACAGAGATCTATTCTCCTGTCGATCAGGATGAGCAGACCAATGTTTACAACCTCATCCTGTGAGTAATTTCTAGGATGAAGGGGAATTATAAAAGAAATCCTTCTTCTGACTGAAGGCAGCTGATTGGAGGGGAACAGACCTCCATCCCTCATAGTGACTGCTGCCTAGTAAAGAAGGCCTGCAAGGGGTCGGGCCAGGAGGTGCTACTTAGTTAAATGTACTTACCTTTAATTAGTTAATTATATAGTAAACATCTAGAATCTTGGCCTGACTTTCTTAGACAGTGAATGCTGTGGACCTAAACCACATTATAAACTACTATAAAAATCTGAGAAAGAACAATGTAAAATCAAAGCATAGCCTGAAAAGCCATCAAAAGTATAAGATGCTGTATTTCTAGACTTTTCTTACATATTAGCAGTGTATTTTCTCTTACTTGCTGTAAAAGGGAAATAGTTGCTATGCATAGTAACATTCATACCTAATATCCTGTCATTCTGAATGAGAGTGTCATTTTTTTCATTTCTGCTTATTTTAAATACCAGCTTGCAAACATTAAGTAAATTCTTCCCACTCACTTTCAGCTGCAAAGGAAGATGGCAAAAGAGAATAAAATATTGTCAGTGAAATCAGATAGATTGTATTCTTCTGCGACTTCTTCAAGAGCCTACAGAACATTTATATATTCATTTCTGTATTTAAAAAGCTCTATATATAGCACAAAGGTTCTATCTAGTACTTTTTTGGTAACTCAGAAAGTGGCTGAGAAAGCAGAACACCTACCACATATTGTCACTTTTTATTATAAACTAATGGAATTTTGGATATCAAGAGGACAACAAAAAGCTTTGTCCATCTGTCTCATTTCACAACATCTTTGTATACTGGGACGGGGATAAGGATTCAGAAGATGGTTGAACATACTGGATGTGAATACCCTTGGGCTATGCTGATTTACTGTCATGATCTCCAATCCTTGACATCTCTGGTTGGCTGACAAGGAACAAATGCCAGCCATAAAACAGGCCGGCCATAAAACATCAATTACCCTCTGGTATGTGGGAGCCCCTATATATGTGGGCCAAAAGAATGTTCTGGCATTCAGTACAATAAAAATCTGTTGGAATCTACCAGCGTGTCTTGGTGCTTTTTCCTTCGGAAGACGGACCCACAGCACAACTGAGAGAAGAGAATCCGACATTTACTGAAGTTCTCTTGATGGCAAAAACTCACACTGGATTTTTTTTGGTATATTCTTCATTTAATCCATACATACCTACGAACGGGGCTCTCAAATATGTGAAGAGAGAACTTCCTAGTCATGCCCTCAGTCTTTGATGTCAAAAAGCACAGAGAAAGGTGGGTCAAGAGGGGGGGATATTTTCTAACAAATAAGGGACTTTAGCTAAATTTTATTTTTAACTAGAGTGATTGATTCAAGCTAGAATTTTAGCATTAATGTAAACCCAGAAATAAGTCATTAGTTAAGTTATTAATTAAATGAAAAACAGCACTAAAGAACCATGTACAGCTGGTTCTTAATTCAAATCCTAGTTCTATTACTTTTGTTAGGACCTCAAAGATGGGGAATTAAAAGGTTTAGGTCACAAGATCAAAACCACTCACTCAGATGGGCTTCTTGTGTTCTACATTTCATAAACCCTATTCATCTGTTCCAGAAAACTGAGTTACAAAGTTAATAATCTGGGACTTTTGCTAACATCCATATGAGAAGCAGTAAACTAAAGCAAGGGAGAGTAAATATAAGGTTATAAAGGGAAGAGCAATGGGAAGAAAGAGAATCGGTTTTGCGGGCTGGATGAGAAATTGATTTTTCAAAAATGAAGGTACCTCCATCTTTTTCTTCCTAAGCTCCAAGCAAGGATGTGGTGTGATGGGGCAGCAGTAAAATAATAGATGGAATTTTACACTCCCTTAAAATAGGCACTTAAATTTAAATAGCAATTTAACCAATGCTTAATTCTCCTATCCACCCACATAAACACAACAGAATTAGTTTTTAAGAATATTTAAAAATAACTAAACAGATTAATCATTTTCAACTAACTTTCACATTTCTAGTCAACTTAATTTCAAAGAGAATGATGTCTCATTACCCTGTACTAACAAATTACAGTGTAATGCAGAACCAAATTTCTTGAAGTGTACTTAAGCCATGTTGGAAAATAAAATTCACTAAACTACTCATAGAGCGTCTAGTAAGTATTATTTTGTTAAACTAAGTTTTCCTCATTTACGTTCTGTGCACAGTGTATATTCATGCTATAAAACTATTGGATTATTTTCCACACCACTTTTTTCCTTTCTTCTAGGAGATTTTTTAAAATCGTGGATTATATTTTAATCAATTAAGAGCATGATTGTTTATCATTTTTAATGCTAGAAGACTTTTTATTCCACAGCTAATAAAGAAATATAATAATAATAATAATAATAATAATAATAATAATAATAATAATAATAAGCAACTTATGCACACACTTGTTTATATTTTAGATTGTAGATTAACTATTTTAAGTGTATATGTGTGTGCAGGGGGGGGGGGAATTGGACAAAAATTTCTTAATTCCTAATTACTATAGTGGGCTGTGTTTTTTAACCTTAAATACATCTTTTTAATTTGGAGATGTATTTGGTGAAGTGTTCACAAAGACAGCCCAGCGTACTTTCCCATGAAGTTTTCAATTGCTAAGCTGTGAATGAGTGACTCCAACATAATGGTGAAGCACAAATGTCAAACACAGGAGTCTTCCAGATGGAACAAAGAAAAGAAACGTCAAGAAGGAACTTTAAATGACATGACATAAATGGGCACAAATCACAACTCTGGATGTGTCAACCATCAAGCCCTCCCTTCTGTGCACCCAAACTTTTTTTAAATCAGTATTGGAGCAATGCCACTTCTTTCATTAGGATTATTTTCCATGAAGAATTTTAAGTTTTGGCCTGCAGTGATGACTTAAGTTCTTAGAAAATATTTCTAATAAAAATACAATCGAAGTTTCAGCTAAATATCTCCTTTTGAATCAAAACTTTTAGAAGATTTTAAAGTTACTTTCCAATAAGCTAAACATCTTTATCAGAAATTACATTAAAAGTTTGACATAGCAAAATAATGATTAGCAGCATTATTAGTTTTATTAGTACTAACAAAACAGCAATGTTACAAATAAAAGCCTGGAGATTAATTTCAACTGCAAAATTAATACATCATTCATTCAACATCTGGCTTAAACTACAGTAGAGTCTCACTTATCCAACATAAACGGGCCGGCAGAATGTTGGATAAGCAAATATGTTGGATAATAAGGAGGCATTAAGGAAAAGCCTATTAAACATCAAATTAGGTTATGATTTTACAAATTAAGCACCAAAACATCATGTTAGACAACAAATTTGGCAGAAAAAGTAGTTCAATATGCAGTAATGCTATGTAGTAATTACTGTATTTACGAATTTAGCACCAAAATATCACGATATATTGAAAACATTGACTACAAAAATGCGTTGGATAATCCAGAACGTTGGATAAGCGAGTGTTGGATAAGTGAGACTCTACTGTATATACAACATTCTATAATGGCCCAAGGCATAAACCTTGAAAACATATCTTCTGGCATAGGAAGCAGACAAATAATTATAATAATAACTATTTATTTTTATTTTTATTTCTTTTGTTATTTATCCCTTTGTTGTATTGCCAGCTGTTCAGGACAAGGAAGAATATGTTGTTATTTATGAGATTGGCACTTTGGTATATCTTAGATACACTTACTTAACCCCCAGAGTCGGACACGACTGGACTTAATGTCAGGGGAAAACCTTTACCTTTACCTTACTTAAAAAGTAGCAGCTTTGATTCAGATAGTTTCCCCTTCAAGTAAATCAGTCAGCAGAATTCCTGATTGGACTTCAGAAAGGGGAAAATTATTGTACTATCTTTTATATCTTGTAGTATCTGTTACCCATTCTGGGAATAACTGCAGTTGCAGGTAACTTTGAAACTATAATCCTAAACAATTTCCCTTTATATCATTTAAAGTTTACTTTCAGTGCTTTAGGGGGCAATTCTATACGCATTTAACCAGGCAGGGCAAGCTCAATTTAACTCAGTGGGATTTATTTATGAGTACACATGGATAGGTGATCTCTATTACTCTCAGATTATAAAAATGAATACCAACAATATAATTACATATGAAAAAGAAAATTAGGTGCAATGTTTGGCCAACTTATATACTGACAAATTATTCATCTTATACTGAATTATTTATGTACTTGCTTAATTATATGCAATTTTATTTTGCAAGACATATCAGGCAATTATAAAACTACAATGCTTATAGAATATATAATCCATCACATTATATGATAATGACAATTCAGGGCTCATCCAGATTGATTAAAAGAAGCGGAAAGTCACAAATTTTGTTCCTCTTCTTTCTGATTTTGCTCTGGTGGTTGATACATGCTTTAATTTGCTCTTATTGTTGTTTGCCTTCCAGTCAACCCAAAGGAAAATCTATCATGCGTTTTCTGGGCAAGATTTTATCACAGGGAGTTGCCACTGCTTTCCACTGAGGCTAGAAAAGTATAACTTGCCCAAGATCACCTAGCAAGTTTACATGGCTGAAGGAGAGTCAAACCCTGGTCTTCCAGTATCCTAGTCCAACACTCAGACTATTACAGCATGCTGTCAGCTCCTTGAACAATCAGAGGCTTTTTAAACACCAGGTTGGTTTATTTTAACCCAGTATAAAATTGGAAAGAACAGGAACAAAATCCGGGGTTTTCAATCAGACTGGATGCATCCTTTCCTTAACTTACGTCTAGAATAATTTTTGCTAGTTTCAGGCCAAGTGGATCAGAAGCAACGTCAACTAATTTGTACAAAGTCTTCAGACACAAACTTCGCCTTTTAAATCGCTTTCCAAGCATATTTCCTTCTTCCAAGGCTTGATAGAGAATAGTACAGGAATGGCAAAGGTTTTCTACATTGTCCTCTATTTGATGCAAAAAGGAAAGCAAAAATAATTATCTTTTTTTTTTTAAAGGCTTCCAAGTCAGTATCAAGTACAACAAATTTCAATACTACAGCACCAAACCAGGAACCTTTCGAGGGGCTAGCAGCTCAAGCAACAAATTTAACCCTTCATTTAGTTCTGATTTTGCCCTTCCTTTATTTGTTCCAGATGATATCTACATTATGAGCCAAACCTGCCACCCCAGCTTTCTTATCAACCATAAACATTGCACAAATACATGCTATGAGAGGTAGGATGTAATGAAGGATGGTAAACATAGCTGCTTGATTGTTCTCAGGAATACTGTAGGCAAGTTTTCCTTAAGGAAAATAAGGAGGGCCCATTATGTTGAGGTCCACTACTATATTCAGGCTGACCTGCTAGTACTTCACAAGCGAACCAAGCTCTCCTATTTAGCTGACTACTTTTTATCTATCACTCATAGTCTATAAAAAATTTATTGCTTTATGGACTGTCAGAGTTTTATATCATTTCTTAAGTAAAAATGGGTAAGTGATTGTAAGGATCATGACCAAACACTGTATGGCCAGCAGCAATCAAGCCACCTGTGGGAGATGGAGTACTACTATTAGAGACTAAGTACATTATGTTACTCAAGGTTGGAGGTTGGTGCTTAAGGTTGAGGTTGGAACTTGAGGAGGCTGGAATGCTGAGCTGGAATTACTGGAGCTGATTTGTCCAAGTTGGAGTTGCCGGAAGTGTATTGTTGCTACAATGTCTGGAGAACAAGATTGTGGCATCTTGCTGAAGATAAGGACTTTGTTTACAAATCATTGTGTGGAAGCAGCTGAATAATCTAATCTGCTGTATTTGTAAATATCTTTATATAAACCTTTTCTTTGTTAGACAGTTTGTTTTGGGTATTCTCCCAAAGCTTCCGAAGAAAGAGAGTTGCAAATTTAGAACCCCAATTAACGGGCGCGACATGGACAAGGCACAAATAGTCATGACACAAATCACTGATTTTAAAAGTGAGGGAGAGAACTGCCAAGGGCCAGAGATAGACTTATGCTGCAGTCATTATAAAGGCAGGAAAGTTCCACATATGCTATTAGTGTTCACTGCCTCTTTAAAATATAACCCTAGGCTTTTAAATAGTACTGGAAATGTTTCCTGTAAACTCCAAATCTAAAATTGTACTATCTCAAGCCAATGGTGGGAGCATTTTATGATTTCCTGTTGCACATTACTGCATATGCTGCTAGTAGAGAATCATTATGGCAAATAACAAATTACATGAAATAAGCATTATAATCTGTTTTGTTAAAAGCAAAACATGTTTGGTAGTAAAATATATATACATATATTACGTGCCCATCTCTAGCTGCTGTAAAATAGGTAATACTTTCACATTCCAGTAGTTTTCTTCCTCTTCTGTCTCATTTGCTTCCAAACTGTTTTCTAAAATATGAGAGCATACTATTAGAAAACAACAGCTTATTTATTTATTTATTTATTTATTTACAATATTTATATTCCGCCCTTCTCATCCTGAAGGGGACTCAGGGCGGATCACATTATATACATATAGGGCAAACATTCAATGCCCATATACACATAGAACTGAGACAGAGACAGACGCAGAGGCAATTTAACCTTCTCCTGAGGGGATGTTTGATTCTGGCCACAGGGGGGAGAAGCTGCTTCATCATCCACTGTGACGGCACTTCCTCATTACAACGTCGTAAATTAGTTTAATTTGCCTCCCCACTTTATAAGTGGTACCTTATTTCCTACTTGATAGATGCAACTTTTTTCCGGGTTGCTAGGTCAGCAACGAGCAGGGGCTATTTGTTATTTTTTAATTGACAGGTGCTCACCCCACCACAGACTGGCCTCGAACTCATGACCTCATGATCAGAGTGATTTATTGCAGCAGGCTGCTCACCAGCCTGTGCCACAGCTGTATCTTCAGTTTGCCAGAAAACAAACATACAGTAGAACGAATTTTGAAAGTACTGTGACTTTATTATTCTGCCACTTTAATAATAGGAAAAATCATTAAATAATATGTGTCAAAAAAGTGAAAAAAATGTTTAAGTAGTAGTATTACTAATAATGAATTTTATTTGTTTACCCGCCTCTCCTCATGGCTCGAAATGGGGTACAACATGGTTAAAACAGACAGATGAAATACAAATAGTATATCAAAATGCATAAATTAACATAGACAAACAAAGATTACCAATACTAATAAAATGTAGATTAAAATTCAGTTTGAAACTGACAGGGTAGGCCTGGCAGAAGAGATAGGTATTCAGTTTTGTCTTGAATCCTGACAACTGGCTTAGCTGTCACATCTCTTTCAGCAGGCCATTCCACAGTCTTGGGGCAGCTGATGAAAGGTCCTACTAGCATTTTTAGCTATCACAATAGTAAAACAGAATAGGAAACTAAACCAAGACAGACTGACAAGTTGAATATATTTTTTCCATCTCAGGGGTTTATTGATCATAACCACAGCTTTGTATTGTGGTTACAACAATGACACTAGTCTACATTTATTGGTTGCTGTTTTTAGCATGTACAGTATATACAAGAGCCTTAGCAACACGCTGCTTTATAGAGCTTTACAAAGCAGAATACCACTTCTTATCAGCCTAGTTTCTTTATAGGAGCAAATGACCCAGGCTCTAACCTTGTCTCCCCCTCAAATTGATTATTTTACCCTTTTTTATTTTTTAAAATAAAAATGCTCCATGCTTTCTAGGAGGGCAACTTTGCTGGAACTGCAATGGCCCCTGGACAATTTTAAATGCCGGAGAAAGCATTTCTTTATATCCTGGTTAAATAAAGACTGCCTATGGACATAAATCAGATTGAGGAAGGAAAAAAAACATAGCAAAATGCCCCTATCCTGCTGTTGGGAACAGCAGGTGGGGTATTTTGGTGGGAACAGGCACAATTTATTTGGTAAAAATAAAAATGTTGGAAAATTCCTCAAAAACAGGCTTGCAGTCCCACACTCTCCTCATCATTGTTCTAGCTGCATGGGTAGAGGTAAACAAGAGTGAGTGTGTTTGAGACAGAGGCATTACCCAAGCTCACAGACACACTATGCTGAAGTACGATACTAAATTAATTAAAAATCAAGTCTATATATTGCTTATGACTTATTTACAGATTTGGCCAACTTTATGTTATCACAGACCTTTCTTGGGCTCAGAGAATCACACACACAATGCTAAAAAATTATTCTGGATTAACTGCAAACTAGGACTATATGATGTACCTGACTTGTTTAAAGGTTTGGAGCTTTCTGTGTTGTCTAGACATGGTGATGGACTTTCCTCCCTGTTAACCAAGTCACTAGAAGAGAAAACAAAAAGTTTAGAAAAGGGAAGGGAAAATGAAATAATCGAACATAGTAACAGTCTTCTCTTCAATGCAGACAAGGGGGGAGGTTTTTCAGTAGGTGGAAAGCACATTTTATCACTGACAGAGCCATACTAAGACAGTTCTGTGCACATGCATCGTACTCTCGGATACCAGGACCTTCCCAAAAGCTAGACTCAGGGTGCATCTACACTATAGATGTACAGTAATACAATTTCGCAGGAGTTGTACTTTTGTGGGGCACCAGCAGACTTTGACAAAGAAGACTAAATAACTTGTAAATCTACAATTCCCATGATTCCATAGTACTGATGCATGGCAGTTGAAGTGGTATCAAATTACATTCCATTGTGTATAAATTCACCACCAGATATCCATTCTATCTCCAGAACAGTTTGGTTGGCGGATGATGGCGATATGAGGGAGGGCTGGTTTTGTGTCTGTATGTGCATTTTGTCCCTCCCTCCCTCCCTCCCTCCCTTTCTTTCTTTTTTTATAACTGCCTCAATCACTCTTGTATGGTGTGTGAGGGAGTTTTCTCCATTGTTTTGCCCACACAGGCAATTTATCAGGAGAACCTTTTTAAAAAAAAAGAAAGAAAGAAAGAAATGACTACAGAATGACTTCAATTCATTTCCTATTGTTTTAAAAAAGGTTTTTCATGTGTCTACAATGTCCCAAGGTGGCTGAAACCATACTGAACAAGCTTCCCATAATCCTTATTGTACATTGGAGCAAAAAAAATGTAAGGGAGTATATAACAAGCTCCTGATATTGTTTGACTGCAATGCTCATCAACCCCAACCAACACAATCAATGGTGCAGGCTGAGAAGAGTCCAATGACACTGAGAAGACACAAGTCTAACCCTGTAACAATCCAGCAAAAATTCCTGATTAGGCTAAAGTTGGTTTGACAAAGCAAGGACAGCTCAAAACAGGATCATCAGTGCTTAATAAGCCTTTTTTTGGCAGAGCTAATTACTAGTATTATGGCAGTGGGAGTATCCTAATCACCTTTTTCTTTTTGGTCTACATTATTTCTTCTCAATCACTCTGCTGATTCCCATAGGCTGGTAAAGAACAGGAGTCCATTTCTTCTCTATCAATCTCTGTTACAGAAAGGATTTCAAGAATGTATGGGTGTTCCCTGATCTGTCTTGGCCAGATTCCCCCAGTCAGTATGGTGAGCAGCTATGCTAGCTGGGGCAGTCTGACAATGATAGTTCAATTTTTCAAGCTCTGCTAAAGGACAAGATAAAGTCCTTTTACCATGCCTACACCTGAACAGCTTAGGCATAGCTGGTAAAATTGAGACTGAAGCAGTCTTTTCCTTCCACCTAGATCTCTGCCACCACTATTATCTCACTGGTATGAGTCAGAAATAATATTATCCCTTTAATATATGATGTAATAAATATTTTTCTTCAACATTTTAGATCTAAAGTTAAACACAACTTTACACGATATGTTGTAATTCAATCTCAGCATGCTGCAATTAAACTTTTTCACCACACGAGGCCGCTATTACTAAACATAAAATGTAGGCGACTTATTTTGAGTCAGAAATTCAACACTACACTACACTACACTGGAGAACATGACTACAAGGAGATCATGAATTCAATCTAGATATTGATTTTTATATTGTACAAATGCCGCTTTCTGTAAGCCACTTCATTGTATTACTGCTAAAAAGATTAATGCATTGACATTTGGTTTTTAAAAGACTACATACTTTTTTCCATTAACATTATTTTGTTAACATAACATGTTTCTTACAATAAACTGTTTGCTTAAAAATGTAATATGTAATATATGAAGCCTGTTTTCAGTGCCTAGATCAGACATCTATGAACCCTGCAGTGGATTTCCAGCTTCCTTACCCAAGCCTAAGAAAAATATTTCCACAGAAAACATATCCATATTATTGATCTTTGGACTGCCATACCCAAAAAAGACTGTGTAACGGGGGAAGTTTATCACAATGTTAATGAAATCTTGGATTTCTAGGCTCCCCACTTAAGTTATTCAGAAATTTCCCCAGAGGAGCAAATTTTGAAATAGGGTAATGTTTAAATGGGACTGCTATGCAATATTATGTATTTAATAATACTGTTCCTCCCCCAAATAATCAGACAAAAGAAATAAAATGGAAAAAATCAGATGAGGACAGAATGTTGGAGTTATGTAGTTTTTTTAATTAAAAAACTATCAACTTTAAGAATGCACTTGAACAAATGTAAAATCAGTGGTATTAAACATGCTGACTACTTCTGACGGTAAAGACAGGTGCTTATAAAGCATCAATATACTTTTATAAGATACTGACCTAGCATTGTTCAGTATTATCAAACTACATTCAATAAACACAATAAAACTAAAATATAACCATCTGTTTCAAAAATGAAGGGCATTTAAATATTTAGTATTACTAAGCATTGCAATATGAACAAATTAAAGTGAAAAGGTGTTGGCAGACATACATTAGTTTATGAAAAGGTAAATTTACTTAAGGACAAAAATTATTCTGCAGAATAAGCAGCAAATTAAATATCTGAGCATATCTTCTAATTCAACAGTTATCACTCTGCGTGAGAAATTTATTCTTATCAATTATGAAGAGAAGTAGATGTTAAACCTTTTGCAAAACAGCATTAATTTGGGTACCAGAAACCAATTCCTGGCATAAAAATAGGCACAAACCTTCTCAGCAGATTTAGGTGTACAGAGACAATGGGAAGGAAATCTATTATTCTAGCTGTTGCCACAGCAATGTGCAAGAAGAGATTCTTACATTGGGTTACAATGGTGACACAGGTAGAGAGCCCCAAAGGGCAAACTGAAATGGGGCTCTCTAACTGTGGGTGGTAAAGTGGATGGTAAAGAATTGTTTGGGAATGCCAACAGCTGGATAGGATTCTGAAGCATTTAAATTAAAAGTGGGAAGCACAACACATATTTACATGTTTCTGTTTACAACACTTTTTGCAGAGTCTGCATGGAGTATTGCATCCTAACAGAGGCTGCATGTGCTGTCAAGAGAATGCCTATAAGCAACAAGCCTTTCAGTTCTCTCTACAGAAGAAACTCCCAAATTCCTTCACTCACTCCTCCAAAGAGAAATGTGAGGGCATGAAAAGTTAACACCAACAACCCATATCACTGCACACAAGGAGGCAGTGTCAAAAATTCAAGGAAGATTAACTGCTGCAAATAAACGCAGTATAGAATCCGGAATTCAAAATACAGTATACTGAAATGTACTTTGAGTTCAGGAAATTGCTACACTCACCCAAGAGGTAAAAAGTTGTGATTGTTTATAAAAATTACCCAGAAATAAACCAGGCAAAAAATATAATTTAGATCTCAGAAACAACAGTGTAGTGATTGAAATCATGACTGACATATTTAGGCAGAATGGATGAGCTCATGTTTACTTTTGTCCTCTTAGAACTGGCCGATTCTTTTGTAACATCGGGTCACTTCATGTTCACAGTCCTAATCAATCTTAAGAAGAACAAATGCACAGGCAAGTGAGACAAGTGGAATGACAGGCCAATGCCCAGGAGAGAATTTAGCATCAGTGACCTCTGCTCAAATGGAGACAAAATGAGCATCTCAGTCATGTTAATGGTGCCAAGGACTTCACAGAGTCAGGCTTTGAGGGAATACACCAGAAGCTCTGCATCCAAAACCCTAGTCAAGTCATTCTTTTAAGATGCAAGTATAAATCAGCAGCAATACTATTAAACCAAATAATCTAACTCAAGACAATCCAGTCTAAAACATAGACTGAATTTGGATAATAATGAGAGTTTTGAACCTGTGTCTTGAATTGGGGGGGAAGTAATCTGCTATTGTTCAAGAGGGGTATACTGCATTACATATTCTTTAATTTTGTAAACAATTTGTGTGTGCAGCAGCCAAGTATAAAGAGGGCTCGCACCAGACTTCCAGCTCTATAGAAGAGAAAGCTACCTTCCACTGATAGATTTGAATTCAGTTCTGCACCAGCACAAAACTAAGAAAAGGAGATCAATATAAGGTAGTATTGCAAACAGCGCTTCATAGTGCAACTAAAAGGCCCACAATGTACATATCCTTCTAGGAAAGAAAAAATATTGATTTCATTAACTGTAGATTGTTCCCAGTTGGCAAACTTGGAGATCTTAATTATATGTTTAAGTGTGAGCATTATTTTGTACAATACATTATATGTGTGTATGCACACAATATGGAACTTGATCACTATTTTGAATTCATCCAATGCTTTTCACCTACACCTGTTGATAAACTCTACAAGTTAGCTGGCATTGGCCCTCCTGACGTGCGACGGGAAGTTGCTGCTAACGGTGAGAGAAAAAAGGTCGAACATTGTGAAAGCCACGCACTGCATGGCTATCACCCTCCTCCCACCAGACTCAAATCAAGGAAGGGCTTCATGAGAACCACCACTCCTCTTGATGTTCCTCCAGCAACAGCAAGGGTGTCCCTCTGGGCAGCTAAACCTGGCAATTCTAACTGGATGGCCCCCCAAGAGAGTCTTCCTCCAGGGGCAAACCAAGAATGGGCAACTTGGAAGTCCCTGAACAGACTCAGAAGTGGAGTGGGCAGATCAAAAGACAACTTGGCAAGGTGGCACTACCTGGAGGAATCCGCCACCTTGTGTGACTGTGGAGCTGAACAAACAACTCAGCATATGTATGCTTGCCCACAATGCCCTGCCTCATGTACGGAGGAGGAGTTGTTTAAAGCTACAGACAATGCAGTTGCTGTTGCACGCTTTTGGTCCAAAACTATTTAGTTGCTTGTGATTTCTTTTTTTTTTTAATTTCCATTATTTGAAATGTATTTGTCGTACAATGCTTTTGACACGAAATAAATAACTATTTTGAATATACACGCTATGATCATTGGCTGCTTTCTGCCACAGAAGTCTACATTGACTGGAATGTATGATTGTATTGTCTTTGACATTATCTCTTCCATTATTTTCTACAATATACGTTTAAAAAGACTACAGCTGATTTAAACATGCTCTTACGTTCTTGGTGTGAAAATGGACATGGACATAGGCCAATGATGGGCAACCTTTTGCGCTTGGTGTGTCAAAATTCACCAAAAAACCTAGCATGACTTGGGTGGTGTGTCACTTTGAGAAAAAAACCATAATTTTGCACTATGTATAGTTTAAATAACAAAAATGTATAATTTTAATATATAACTGTATTTAATAAATCAAAAACTATTTACTACCATTATTTCCATGTACAACAATCTATGGTACCTCTTGCAGTTTCCACGCTAATTTCTCTCTATTCTAGTTTCAATGTAGTCATGAATAATGAATAATAATATAATAATATAATAGTAATAATATGATAGTATACTACAATAATAATAGAATGATATAATGATAATCTCTCTCGCTGTATATAAATGTAATGTGCATAATTCCCATGGAGTAAACAACAAGACCACTGACCAAATCACACCGAATTTGGCCACAAAAGACATAGTCATCCAATGAATCTGCATGCGGCAGTGTGTCAGCAAAAATGGCTAGGCGTGTCAATGCTGACACTCGTGTCATAGGTTGGCCATCACTGACATAGGCTATATAAAATACTGACCTTTGATTGCTGAGTTGAGATGCAGGTGATATATTTGTCATTTTTGGACACATGTCTTTGCCAGCTATCTTACTATGATTCTCTTTATAAGGTAGTGCAACATATTCATCCTTAAAATTCAATTGGACAGTGAGTTTTTCTGTAAAATGTTCATTATTGTTCTTTGAAATATCACCGATAGCAGTTTGTTCTTCAGAACATTGTCTCTTGCCTATAGGAACAAGTTAAAATATTATTATAAAGTAAATATAAAAGAGGGGTTTAAAATGACAGACAGATGCTTTTGAAGTATTATTTTTAACAGTTTATTGCCCATACTCGTACTTGCTGTTATCCAGGAAAGAGAACCCTAAATAAAAGGAACTAACACAGGCAGCCTTCTCTGCATCAAAGATTTCTAAGGAAAAAAATGCCCTCATTCTTAAGGGCTGTGACCTTACATCTCAATGGAAAACCTTGCTTTGTAAACTAAGTACAAAAATGTTTCATAACCTGCAGCACTGATAATGAGATCAGGACAGATCCTACATACAAAAAAAGCAGCTCAATCAGAAGTCATGTACATTACTTTTAAAAAAACACATTTCCATTAATAAGTTATCTAAAGCAGTCTTTGATATCCTCTTCTCAGAGAGGCTTGTGCTAGTGAGGGAAAGGTGTCTTTGTTCAGGGCTTACCAGCTGATCTCGTCAGCTGACTGAGAAATTATCCCTTCTGCAGGCTCTGCCTTCTCAGACAGGATCTCCTTGTCTGTCTCCATTTTTGTGCTGTCACTGTGTGTAATTTCCCATCTCTCTCTATTTAACAACAGGCTGGCTACCAGAACTTGGAAAGTTAGGTTTGAAAATTAATTGAAATGTTGAGTGTTGGGAAATGGTAAATTACTTATCATCAACGCTGACTACTAAATTAGTGAATCATTAATTGGCTGAGACAAGTTATTGTTAATCAGCTCATTGCTGAAAATGTTAGCTTCAAGGACAGGTCATGGGAATTATAGGGAACAGTATGAATGCTTTTGCTTTTGACACCCTAGGGACACATCTGGTCACTGGCACTTTTAGAAGAGCACTTTTGGTCCTTTTAAAGTTGCTTTTTCTAATAGACGAATCATGGCAGCTTCACAGCTTCTACTCTCCTTTCTTCCCTATGAAGAAGTGTTCTTTGCAAACATCAGTATTAGAAAATGTGTTTTCCTAATTTAACTCAATGGGAATTATTATTATTATTATATTTATGTATATACGGTTTTTTTCTCTTTTTCTCAAAATGGTGAATAGTGATAAAAACAGCACAAGATACAATTTGGTTATAATTTTAGTAGATTTCTTTTTAAAGAAAGACATAGGGACAAATGGGAAGATGTGAGCTATGTACCATTTGGCTCCAATTTCCAGCCTTACCAATCTTCTCCAAGCATATGAATTACTGCAGAAACGTTGTGTAAAAAAGAGAACTGGAGGAGAGCATTCATTTATTTAATTCCATGCCCTCACCTTGTCTACTCAGAAGTACAGGTGATGAAAATGTTCCATTTAATTACCCAAGCACCCCAGGAATGCATGAGTGAACACTGAAGAACTCTAATGGGGTTCAGTGACATTTGCTACAAGCTACCCATCTACCATTAATTTTTAAGGAAATAGCTTCTATTATATAATCCACTAAATTTATTCCCCTCTTACCTAGAGATACAATTTTTAAAAGTGAATAGAAATGTAGCATACTTTAATTGAAATAAGCTCAAATCCCAAGTTTGTTGCCATTGCCAAGATTCCAAGAGCATCCTCTGAGCACGGGACACTCCCATTGGCTGAGGTGAGAATGTAGACGTTATTTACTCATCCCCCTCTCTCTTTCTTACAGTCCACTATAGCCTTTTAAAATCTTCTTGGAAATATTGAACATCTTTTGGAATCTGGATGTCTTTATATAGTCATGGGTGAACCAAAATAAATTGGTTTTCTCTCCCTTTCCACCAGCAACATCCTCCATTGAAATAAAAGACTTCGATTGATGAAAATGATCTTTCAGTTCATGGAATGTTAACTAAAGATCCAAGCTAATATAAGGATAAGTGCTTTTCATTTCGTATGATAGACAAATCATTTCAATATTAATTGTGAACTGAAAGAGATCTTAATTCTTCAACTAGATCAACCAGTCCAATCACAGTTTTTGAAAGGCTTGATTTTTTAAAAATAAATTGGAAAGAGTCTTACTCTCAATGGGAAGCAACACTTTGTCTGGGAGAAGCTTTCCACAAGATGCTGTTTTAAACAAATATGCACGCGCATTGCTGACTTTTCTAATCTCTTCTGAATCCACTGGTGTCTTAGCAGGGGAAACAGGATGCTCTTCTTCACTTGTGGCTGATGGTAGCAATTTTGGCTTCTGATACACAAGACAAGAGCTAACTTAACATACATTGTTCACATCAGAAGAGCAGAGTTTTGTAAAATCATATTTCCGGCTACAATCTCTTTATTCAGAAATTGATTAACATTGGTTTTTACTGAGCTCCAAAAATTGAGCCATCAGTGATAAGGCTCTTCTCTATACATGTATCATTCATTCCAATATAATAGGCAGTGTAGGGAATGTGCCTCAAATCAATTCCCCAAAGCTTTAAAAAAATCATATCATAAAATACAGTAGTGAGCACAGAATTCAGATTACAAAAAATCTCAGCCTTTTCGATTTAATAAAACAAGATTTTCATTTGATTTACTGCCAATATGTTTTTATGTGAGAAATTTGTACAGAAGTTTTAGATGTCAAACTTTCTGGATAAGACTTTTATGGTTGAAAGTGGGCTTGAATGTCCATTTGTTTAAGTTAAACAGATAACAGAATACACCTTTTATTTATACCTGCTTGTAATTATTTAATAATATCAAAAGTGCTGTCTACCAAAAATACATACATGATCCAATGGGCTGAGGCGTGTACAAGATACAGGTCTTGATTCAACCGATTCAAAGCTGGAAGCATTAAGACTGGAATGAAAAGCAGATATTAATTAGCATATAAACAATTGTTTGCATGTTTTCTCCTCCAAACATCTACATGTACACTAATTTAAAATGCTGTATCTGATACATTGTTCAATAATCATCATCATCATCATCTACCTCAAAAACCTTTCTTGGATTGCAAAACAAAACACACAAGTTTCATAAGAAAGCAAGAGAACCCAGTACATATCGCAGTTCTTAGTCTGTTTATCAAATTATTTGCATCCCCTCTAGTTCTGCTGCCATAGAACTACAATAGCAATCCGTACAGTGATAATGCTTCTGTAGAAGCAAGCCCATTGGGAATCACAAAATCAACACAATAACAAGAGATCAGGCATCTAAACAGCAAATCACAAGAACTTCATTTTCTTACACAAAAAAAATCCTAATAATAGTTTTGAGGATGATAATGAGCACTTCTTTTCTTTTGAAAAAATGTCAGGAACACTAGTTGTTTTTTTTTTAACAATTACACTGATAGAGATTTACTTGCTGCTGAAAAAAATGAACAATTACAATGCCTGCCTTTTAAACATCTCTAATCCTCTTGAATCATATATACAGTAGAGTCTCAGTTATCCAAGATAAAGGGGTGGGCCCAATCTTGGATAACCAAACTCCTTGGATTGACGGGAGGCCCTATTATCCCTCCTGGCAATCTGATTAAGGGAAGCGCCCGTGAGCGCTGCTGCCTAGCAACGCTTACGGGAGCTTCCCAAGGGGCAAGGGCTCGCTGAGGGACATCTCCCCGGATCTCCCTTGGCCAGACCCTTGCTGGAGGAAAGAGTTTCCTCCAGCAAGGTCCTGGCCGAGGAAAACCCGTGGCACGCTCCTCGTCTCTCGGAGGGACAGGCCCTTGCTGGAGCAAGGGCCTGTCCCTCTGCGAAAAGTGGAGCGCAACTTTTTCCTCCAGCAAGGGCCTGGCCGAGGGAGATCTGGGGAGACGCCCCTCGGCGAGGGCTCGGCGCAAGGAAGCACCCCATAAGCACTGCTGCAGCAACGATTGAGGGGTGCTTCCGGGATGCTTCTTCCTCCCTCTCCCTCTCCTTCTCTCGAGCGAAGGGAGTTCAAGAGAAGGAGAGGGAAAAGGAGGAAAAAGCGTCCCGAAAGCTTCAGCAGCGATTGAGGGGTGCTTCCGGGACGCTTCTTCCTCCCTTTTCCTCTCCTTCTCTCGAACTCTTTTCGCTCAAGAGAAGGAGAGGGAGAGGCGCCCCCAGCGACGCCTCGGATGATACGGAGACTCCGTTAACCGGGGCCCAGTTAACCGAAACTCTATTGTACTTTCAAGGTGCATTTTATCACGCAAAACGTTGGGGCTACATCCCCCCTCTCACCTCATACCTAAAAGCAGAAGGTGGCCTGTTTTCAGGTGTTCTTGATGAGGCAGATCCAAAAAGTTTTCTTTGCTGTTCTCTTGGTGTAAATGGTCTTTGGGTTCTTAAGGTTCTTAGTGTGTTTCGTGCTTCATTTATGATCTCAGCACTAGTCTTTTGGACAGCTAAAGGAGACTTATAGAAAGCTTCTGTATATTGTTTTTTATTCTTTGAGGACTGCATTTTTGTGAAGGGAAGTAGGTTGCAGAAAGTAGTTCACACACTGTACAGAAGAGACAGGAAACAGATTATTTGCAATATACATTTTTCAGGTTCTGATTATACTGAAGCATTTCTAATCCCTGTGATTCCCACTGCACTGGTCAGTAACCCATACTGTTCAGCCATCTGCCTGTACAGCAGATTAGCATGGCCAATCTAGTTGGTATCCAGCAAAATGGCTGCTATTATAGGATTCCATGGTACTCCATTGTTCTGACCAGCAATAGTTACTTCCTGATACAAAAAGGTAATAGCAGCTGGAAATGTGTCTACAACCTAAAGGCATAAAGAGCAACAATAAATGTAGGATCATTTCAAATTAAGTTCCAAGTGCACACAGTTGGTCTCTTCTTGCTGATCATCCTTGCTGCTTTCCATGGTAGTACCTTTAACCCCGAGAAAACACTCCAGATTCTTAAAGCCCCACCAGAATCCCCGCCAGTATACAGCTGAAGTATGACTCTACATAGAAAGATTAAGATATGAAAGGAAATACTTATCAATATATCTATATATATATAATGATAAAGTTGTTTGCGCAGTGACTATAACAACAAAACTAAACATCCCAGAAATACGAAATTTGGCAACACAATGCAAAAGGCTTGCCTCCAGGTTACAACAACACAACCACACCACAAAACCACAATCCAGACCCACAAAACTCACAACAACGCATCATGCGATAACAACACAACTAAACGCCCCAGAAATACAAAATTTGGCAACACAATGCAAAAGGCTTGCCTCCCAGTTGTAACAACACAACCACACCACAAAACCACACAGGAGCCACAAAACTCACAACAACACATCATGACTATAACAACACAACTAAACGACCCAGAAATACGAAACTTGACAACACAATGCAAAAACCTTGCCTCCCGGTTGTAACAACACAACCACACCACAAAACCACCATCCGGACCCACAAAACTCACAACAATGCATCGTGACTATAACAACACAACTAAACGCCCCAGAAATACGAAACTTGGCACACAACTAAACGCCCCAGAAATACAAAACTTGACAACACAACACAAAAGCCTTTTCTTCCGGTTGTAACAACACAACTACACCACAAAACCACAATCCGGACCCACAAAACTCACAACAATGCATCGTGACTATAACAACACAACTAAACGCCCCAGAAATACAAAACTTGGCAACACAACACAAAAGCATTCCCTCCCGATTGTAACAACACAACCACACCACAAAACCACAATCCGGACCCACAAAACTCACAACAGTGCATCGTGACTATAACAACACAACTAAACGCCCCAGAAATACAAAACTTGCCACACAACTAAACGCCCCAGAAATATAAAACTTGACAACACAATGCAAAAGCCTTGCCTCCCGGTTGTAACAACACAACCACACCACAAAACCACAATCCGGACCCACAAAACTCACAACAATGCATTTTGACTATAACAACACAACTAAACGCCCCAGAAATACGAAACTTGGCACACAACTAAACGCCCCAGAAATACAAAACTTGGCAACACAACACAAAAGCCTTGCCTCTCAGTTGTAACAACACAACCACACCACTAAACCACAATCCGGACCCACAAAACTCACAACAACGCATTGTGACTATAACAAATACAAAATTTGACAACACAACTCATCCACCTCCCCAATCCCTACATTCACACTTGGCCTCCAAAAAAACAATTACAATAATAACAATGACAACAACAACAACAATAAAAATCAACACCATCACAGGCAAGAAACAGCCAGGCACTGAGGCTGAGAGGCCAGTCAGTGCTACACTGGGCCTCCAAAAAACAATACAGTAACATCTAACTTATCCAACCTTCATGACCACTACAACAACAATAATAATAAACACCTACACAGGCAAAACAAAAAAAAGACTATTGTACCACAATAAAAATATAAACCGCACTCAGCAGAATCAGACATTACAACTAACAACAAACCAAAGACAACAGGGATCTCAAGCAATTATCAATTAACACAAAAATTGAAGAAGGTAACAGACTTCAAATACTACTACTAATGTGAGTATAAAGAAGGTGGAGGTCACAGCATCAATACAACCTAATGTAGACTGACCAACACCACCAGACTCAGCCACAGCAATGCGTGGCCAGGCACAGCTAGTCTATATATATAAAAGGATAAAGTTGTGGGCACAGTGACTATAACAACAAAACTAAACATCCCAGAAATACGAAACTTGGCAACACAATGCAAAAGCCTTGCCTCCCGGTTACAACAACACAACCACACCACAAAACCACAATCCGGACCCACAACACTCACAACAACACATCATGACTATAACAACACAACTAAACGTCCTAAAAATACAAAACTTGGCAACACAACGCAAAAGCCTTGCCTCCCGGTTGTAACAACACAATCACACCACAAAAACACACTGGACCCACAAAACTCACAACAACGCATCGTGACTATAACAACACAACTAAACACCCCAGAAATACGAAACTTCGTGACACAACGCAAAAGCCTTCCCTCCCGGTTGTAACAACACAACCACACCACAAAACCACAATCTGGACCCCTAAAACTCACAACAATGCATCATGACTATAACAACACAACTAAACGCCCCAGAAATACAAAACTTGGCACACAACTAAATGCCCCAGAAATACAAAACTTGACAACACGCAAAAGCCTTGCCTCCTGGTTGTAACAGCACAACCACACCACAAAACCACAATCCAGACCCACAAAATTCACAACAACGCATCATGACTATAACAACACAACTAAACGCTCCAGAAATACAAAACTTGACAACACAATGCAAAAGCCTTGCCTCCCGGTTGTAACAACACAACCAAACCACAAAACCACAATCTGGACCCACAAAACTCACAACAACGCATCGTGACTATAACAACACAACTAAACGCCCCAGAAATACAAAATTTGACAACACAACGAAAAGCCTTGCCTCCCAGTTGTAAGAACACAACCATACCACAAAACCACAATCCGGACCCAGAAAACTCACAACAAAGCATCGTGATAATAACAACACAACTAAACGCCCCAGAAATACGAAACTTGGCAACACAACACAAAAGCCTTCCCTCCCGGTTGTAACAACACAAACACACCACAAAACCACAATCTGGACCCAAAAACTCACAACAGCGCATTGTGACTATAACAATACAACTAAACTGGATGGCCATCTGTCTGGGAAGTTTGGGTGGGTTCTCCCTCCATGACAAAAAGAAAGAAAGGGGTTGGACTGGATGCAAACTACAAATTCCAGCACCCCATGGCATGGAGTCCATGCATTTCAATTAGAGGCCTCTTCCTTCTCCCTTTCCCCGCCATCCAACCCATTGACCCAGTTCCATGGCTCCGCAGGCAGGAAAGGCTGGGACGGATAGAACGAAAGAAGGAGAGAGGGAAGGGAAGCAAAGTACAAGAGCCCTCCCTCTCTGCCTGGAAGGCCAAGAGCAAAAGGGAGAGAAAGACCATTGATCCGGTTATATTTACCCTCCTTTCTGACCAGTGTGTTCTTATCAGCGAGCTCAGGATCGGAGGAGAGAAAGGGAACAGCATAGGAATAAAGGAAACAAGGAGAGCACCCACTCTATCTATCCATCCACTCATCTATCCATCCACTCACCCACTAATAATAAACACCTACACAGGCAAGAATCAGCCATGCACTGAGTCTACAAGGCCATTCAGTGCTCATCCACCTTCCCAATCCTTACATTCACACTTGGCCTCCAAAAACTTACAATAATAACAATGACAACAACAACAATAAGAATCTACACCATCACAGGCAAGAAGCAGCCAGGCACTGAGGCTGAGAGGCCAGTCAGTGCTACACTGGGCCTCCAAAAAACAATACAGTACCATCTAACTTATTCAGCCTTCATGACCACTACAACAACAACAATAATAAACACCTACACAGGCAAAACAAAAAAACAAAACAAACTATTGTACCACAATAAGATGTAAACTGCACTCAGCAGAATCAGACATCACGATTAACAACAAACAAAAGACAACAGGGATCTCAAGCAATTATCAATCAACACAAAAATTGAAGAAGGTAACAGACTTCAAATACTACTACTAATGTGAGTATAAAGAAGGGTGGAGGTCACAGCATAAATACAACCTAACCAACACCACCAGACTAAGCCACAGCAATGTGTGGCCGGGCACAGCTAGTTCTTTCATAAAACTATTACACAATTTTAAAAGATCAAAAAATAATCTACATACAAATAAATAAATCACTGAAAATTTAAATCATAATTGTATCTCAAGATAATATCCTCAAAAAAATAGAGGAGAGATAGCACTGCTATAGAAATACAACTTTTATATGTTGTGAACAAGCTGTGGGAAGTGCAGAAGAGATGTTACTGATTTATTGAGCATACGTTTATTCTTTCAAAGTTTTTTTTCATGGTGAAGGAAACAATGGATCACTTGAAGATATATACCTGCCATGAACAAAGACTATCTGCCTAAACTCATTTGACTTTATAACAAGATGGACTGAAATACAGTTGAAGCCATCCATTTGTTCTTTCCTCTTCCAAGGACTTCAGTCTAATTTACTCTCTTGAATAGTGTGATTTATATTTTCAGCGATATATTTATTTGTATGTGGATTATTTTTGAATCTTTTAAAATGCTATAATAATTTTACCATTGATATACGGTATGTTTAATTTCTTATGTTCATTAATTTCTATTTGATACAGGTTAGGTAATAATCCCCTTTTTTCTGCTATGGTCTGCTTGGAAATGACCATCCACCTAAACTCAATAACAAAGTGGGGGGGGGGGGGGGGGGAGGTACTTAATCAAAGAAACAACCAAATAACTGTGAAGGAGCCCAGATGAGAAAACTCCTACATGGCACAATAATCATATGAACACTTCACAAAGCTAAGCTTAATGGAAGAGCAATGAAAAGAAAAACCAATATTAAAGCATGTGGAAGACACAGCAAATACATGGAGAAAGGTTCTCTCAGCTCCAATGGAACCAAACTATTACGTACCGTGAAAAGCTATCAATGCAAAATAGTATCCCGATGGTGAAACGTGGTGGCTGCATCATGTGATGGGGATATCTGTCAAGCCAGTCGTAATTATAGGAGCCTGGAGAAAAGGACCACCCCTAATGCACACAGAAGACAATGCTGGAATCCCACATTACTGAGTTCTCCAAGCACCATTTGTTAAATGCTTTCTTGGCCCTGTCATAAATTTGTCTCTTTGAGGGCAAAATATTGTCAGTCTCTAAGTCTGAGTAACCTCGGTTTTTCAACACCCTCTTCTCAATCTCCTTACAGTGAACTTTAGCTAGCCCAGATTGTATGGAACTTCTATTAACATACTCATCAACAGAATGAACCACCGCCAGTGAGGGCGAGACAGGGATATTTGAAGTACCCTCTCCAGCCTAATTTTGATCAATACACTCTGAATTATCAGCAAAATAGGAACACAAATTTAGCAGATTCTTTAGCCATATGAATGACAAAGAATCTTGACTTTCTTAATCTGAACATCCATCTAAAGGGATAAATCTTTTTTATTTTGGAAATATTTCCAAAAGCAAGCAAGTCCATCACAAATGCTCTGGATTTTTCAAACACTAAGCTGTTCAAGCATCATTCCCCTGGCAATATTTTGCACCTGCCAGGAAAATCTGCCATTAAATTTAAAGTCCCTTTCAGATAGACTATCATCAAAAATTTAACCAGCCCATCTTAATATCAAGTCCAATACTTCCATGAAGCTCTGAGAGAAAGATCCATTTTGATTGATCAAATATGCCTTTACTGACACATTATACATACATATCCCCCTCGATGGATTGTCACCTTGCCGTGGTGAGGAGGCTTGCGTGTTCCAATGAACCTGTAGGCACAACCACTGAAGTGATGCACTCCGAGGAGTGGCCGCAGGGGAGGTTCCAGACCAAGCACAATCCGAAGACCCAAAGACCTCAACGGCGGAGCAGGCGGAGGATAACATGGTACATGTTACAACGGCTGTGAAGGCGGAAGAAGGCTGCAACAGACTGAGAAGCCACTGTCATTGTGTTAACCACACCACTGCTTGAACCTCACTCTGTGAAGACTGTGTGTTGACCGGCCGTGCACCGACCTCCACACATTAAAAAAAATCATGCACAGGCATCTTCCAACAAAAATAAAAACAAACCTACAAAAGTACAAAAGGCGATCAGCGAGTGGCGACGGGGGCAGGACTGTGAAATCTGGAAGCCCCTAGTCACAGACTGGCACATGGGCGGTGGATATGGACTCAGTCGTTCTACCTCAAGGACCGAGGCAGTTGAGTAGTCCGGCAGCTGTATCCATGACTGAGCAGCCCTTTTTAGGATCTGCTCTGCTCACCCCACACGGGGAAGGGGCTAGAAAAGGTGCCCTAAACATAGTCTGCCTCTCCTACCCTGACTGGACTGCCGCGTCCAGAGGGGTCACCACTCTGCGGCCAAAAAAGAAAAATGAACTTTGGAACATGGAACGTACGGACATTGTTAGATAACACTGACAGCGAACGTCCCGAACGCAGGACTGCTCTCATTGCAAGGGAGCTGGGACGCTTTAAGATCGACATAGCAGCCCTTCAGGAGACCCGGAGAGCAGGAGAGGGACAGCTGAAGGAAGAAAAGGGAGGCTACACCTTCTTCTGGAAGGGACTGCCTGAAGAAGAGCGAAGAATACACGGAGTTGGCTTTGCGATCAGAAACGACCTGGTGAAGCACCTGACTGAAGCACCCACTGGCATCAACGAACGACTTTCAACCCTCCGAATTAACCTTGCCAAAAATCAACAGGCAACCATCATATGCGCCTATGCACCAACTCTAGATGCTGACGAAGACATCAAGGAAAATTTTTACTGTCAGCTGGATACCATCCTATCGGAAATACCTAAGGAGGACAAAATCATCCTCCTGGGGGACTTTAATGCAAGAGTCGGAAGGGACTCTGACCTGTGGCCAGGGATCATAGGAAAAGACGGGGTCGGAAACAGCAACTCGAATGGCATCTTGCTTCTCACCAAATGCGGAGAGCACAACCTTGTCATCACCAACACGCTCTTCCGCCAGAAAAACAAGCTCAAGACATCATGGAAGCACCCTCGGTCAAAGCATTGGCACCTCCTGGACTATGTTATCACACGTGCCAGAGACCGCCGCGATGTGCTTCTCACAAGAGCCATGACAGGTACTGATGACTGCTGGACAGACCACAGGCTAATCCGATCCACGATGGCTATCAAGATCGTCCCCAAACGCAGACTCCAAGGAAGAAAAACAAGGCGCAAAATGAACACCCAAGCCCTTCAGGAGCCCTCCAAACGAGCCCTTCTCCAAACAACACTCAAAGATCATCTACCCACAGAACACCCCGAAAATGTTGAGGAACATTGGAACAAACTGAAGACCTCCATCATCACAGCCTGCGAAGAAAGCATTGGATACCTAACTAAGAAACATCAAGACTGGTTTGATGATAACGACAAAGAGATCCAACAGCTGATTGATAACAAAAGGAAAGCCTTCCAAACATGGCAGAGAGACACCAACTGTGCTGCCAAGAAAAAGATCTATGCCAGTGCAAAAGCTGAGGTCCAAAGAAGGACCAGAGAACTCAAGAACATCTGGTGGACAAAGAAGGCTGAAGAAATCCAACACCTTGCAGATACCCTCAGGGATTTTTCAAAGCCACAAAGATCATTTATGGACCAAGAAACCATGGCATACAGCCCCTACGCTCATCAGATGGAACCAAAATTCTGAAGGACAAAACATCAATTGCACTACGTTGGAAAGAGCACTACCAGAACCTGCTGAATCGCAGCTCCAATGTGGCCGAAGAGACCCTCTCACAAATCCCGAAACAACAAACCAGGGATGAGCTTGCAGCACTGCCTAGTTTGGAAGAAGTCAGCAATGCCATCAGCCAACAAAAAAACAACAAAGCCAGCGGACCTGATGGGATTCCTGCTGAAATCTTCAAAGAGGGTGGACCTGAGCTGATACAACAACTCCACCAGCTCATTGAAAAGGTGTGGATGACCGAGAAAATCCCAGCTGACTTCAAGGATGCCACCATCATCACCCTTTTCAAGAAAGGGGACAGAACAGATTGCGGGAACTATCGTGGTATCTCCCTTCTAACCTCCGCCGGGAAAATCCTCGCAAGAATCCTTGCAAACCGCCTTCTCCCTGTTTCAGAAGACATCCTCCCAGAATCCCAGAATGGCTTCCCCCCTCCAGAGGAACAGTGGACATGATCTTCACTGCTCGACAGCTCCAAGAAAAATGCAGGGAACAAAACCAACCTCTGTACATGGCATTCATTGACCTTGCAAAGGCATTCGACACAGTGAATCGCAGCGCTCTCTGGACCATCCTCCAAAAAATCGGGTGCCCTGACAAATTTGTGAACATCCTGCGGCTCCTCCATGATGACATGATGGCAACAGTCTTGGACAGCAACGGCTCCCAAAGTGACCCATTTAAGGTGGAATCAGGTGTCAAGCAGGGATGTGTTATTGCCCCACCTTATTTTCCATCTTCATCGCTATGATACTTCACCTTGTTGATGGGAAGCTTCCCACCGGAGTGGAAATCATCTATCGGACAGATGGCAAGCTATTTAACCTCAGCAGACTGAGAGCCAAAACCAAGATCACCACAAAATCTGTTATAGAACTCCAATATGCTGATGACAACGTAGTCTGTGCGCATTCAGAAGAAGACCTACAAGCCACTCTAAACACCTTCGCAGAAGCATACGAGAAGCTCGGCCTCTCACTGAACATCGAGAAAACCAAAGTGCTCTTCCAACAGGCACCAGCTAATCCCTCTGCAAAGCCAGGAATACAGCTTAACGGTGTAACATTAGAAAATGTTGACCATTTCCGCTACCTTGGTAGCCACCTCTCCACAAAAGTCAACATCAACACTGAAATACAACACCGCCTGAGCTCTGCGAGTGCAGCATTTTTCCGTATGAAGCAGAGAGTGTTTGATGACCGGGACATCCATAGAGAGACCAAGGTGCTTGTTTATAAAGCCATTGTCCTCCCAACCCTGCTCTACGCCTGCGAAACGTGGACTGTGTACAGACGTCACACCAAACTCCTGGAGCGTTTCCATCAGCATTGCCTCAGGAAAATCCTGCAAATCTCTTGGGAAGACAGGCGGACAAATGTCAGCGTGCTTGAGGAAGCAAAGACCACCAGCATTGAAGCGATGCTCTTACGCCATCAACTCCGCTGGACTGGCCATGTTGTCCGAATGCCCGATCACCGTCTCCCAAAGCAGCTCCTCTACTCCGAACTCAAGAATGGGAAACGTAATGTTGGTGGGCAGGAAAAGAGATTTAAAGATGGGCTCAAAGCCAACCTTAAAAACTGTGGCATAGACACTGAGAACTGGGAAGCCCTGGCCCTTGAGCACTCTAATTGGAGGTCAGCTGTGACCAGCAGTGCTGCGGAGTTCAAAGAGGCACGAACGGAGGGCTTAAGGGAGAAACGTGCCAAGAGGAAGGAGCGTCAAGCTAACCTCGACCGGGACCGCCTTCCACCTGGAAACCGATGTCCTCACTGCGGGAGAATATGCGGGTCAAGAATCGGTCTCTTCAGTCACCTAAGAACACACGCCCAAGATACCAAGGTTGGAAGACGATCGTCCTCGAACGACGAGGGATCGCCTAAGTAAGTACATATCTGTACATTCTGATTTTGAATCACTGAAGCAAAATGGTGCCAGAGCCTAACCACCTCTCTTCTCTAGCAGATTAACAGTTAAGATTTTCTCCATTGCAGGCCATTAGTCCTGAGTGAACTGACCATTGCAATGGATTCCCCAGCCATAAAGGCTTGTGTTTGTGGTTATTACATTTTTTTCCTAGGAAAAAAAATGCCATTGTGCATCGACTGGATCCTGATCCACCACTTCAAAATTTGTTGTGGTATTGCTAAGGTGCAATGTTTCTATTATTCATAAATTAGGTACTCTGAAGAAAAATGGAAGAGGTCTGGCAAGGAGTCCCTTTCAGGTAGACAATTAATTCAATTGCTGATGTGGAATTGTTGATTACAAATTACTTTTTAAATAATTCCAGCAATTATATCTAAATGCCCTGCATAAGAACCTGTTGCATTATTATAGTAAATTGCTTAACCTTTTTAATTCTGGGAGATCTACATTACTTTCAGATACTTTTCTGGTAACGGGACTGTCTGTTGTAATGGCTTTGTCTTTTGTTTGCATTTCAATTTTTGGGCTGGAGGATGAATGGCATTTGCCATTCTCTCGCTGCTCTGTAGAATTCCCATTCCGATCCTGTTCCAAATCATTTGATTGACTTGATAAGCTTTTGTTAAACAAATTTATTACCATTCTATCAACATTTGCATCAAGTACTAAATTTACTGGATCAAATTGACCAATCAAATTATTTCATTGTTTACATTACTTATATTTGATAAATTCATTATATTTAATATATTCTGACCATTTAAGGAGATAAAGGAGAAAAACACGACCAGTTGGCAAAGGACGAATTTAAAAACTGAGGATATAGGGTGCATAAAGGCAAAGGCATTTTGGCATTCTGATGATTTCTGCCTTCCCCAAACTAACCCAGGGTGTTTCCATGGCCAAGCAAAGATTCAAACCCTGGTCTCACTATAAATTATGTAAGAATTAATTTACAAGTAAGCCATTGATAGAGGGGTTCTATTCTATCTGGGGCTAACTACTGCTAACAGATTAAAAAGAAACTGTTTTCAAATTATCCAAAATCTGAAGGAAAGCTCAGTTCTGGAATCCAAGCACTTGAGGATGATAATAAATGAACACTTAAACCTATCTGGTTATCTGGCAGTTTGTCCCACAGAGTAGCTTTCATGAAAGATTTCCAGCACACATATGAAAAGTGTGTATCAGGCAATTCCCGAATTACAAACATCCTACTTCATATGGCTCCTAGTTAGAACAGGGGTGAGCCAACAGGAAGTGAGAGAAAATCTACTCCTAGGGAAGGAAATTCACTTCAGTAAGAAATGTCATGGGAAATTGAAGCTTTATCACCAATCCATGTTTCGACAACAACCCAAATTTTTCAAAATCCAATTGTCACAGGGACAGAAAGTGAGGTGAAATCCTCTGAATAGGGGCCCAGACAGTAAACAAAATACCACAGGGGTGTTAACCCTTCCTATGCTATCCAAAACTAAAAATAAAGGTCTGGAATGACAGATTAAAATGTACCTATTCTGACTTACATACAATTCAACTTAAGAACAAACTTACTGAACCTACCTTGTTTGCAACTTGAGGACTGCCTGGTTTTTCTGTATTAACTTTCTCAAAGTGTGTTAGGAAAGTATCACCAGCTAAAACAGGCCAGACCGAGCCAGCTGGTAAAAAAGCTAGATATCACCTCAGCACCATTTGTAATCTTTCTACAATTTTAAAGCTCATCTGCTTTAACCGTTCTGAGACCTAGGTTTTGAAACTTGAGAAAGAATAGCAAAGCTCCTTGGAGGACAGGAGCACCAAAGGCTATTATCCTACAGTCTTATTATTAATGGCACAAAACCAGTGGAGAAGAGCTGTTCATTACTTATGAGAAGGAAGGAAATCTCTTTCACACACACAAGTAAACTGTCACAGAAGGGATACTCACCAAAGGTTTTGCCGCAGTATACTCTTAAGGCCAAATACAACAGCCCCCTGTGTCTATATAAAACGTCATTAGACAACCATTTCTTTAAAACTTCCACAAACTGATGATTTGCAGAATAATACAATGATGATATCTCAGCAGGATCTGAATGATAAGGAGAAAACATTTATTGTCAAAATAAACTGGACAAGTTAACAAGCTATCTAGGGATTATTTTAATGGAAACCAACTGGCACTGCTTTCCGTTTGAAAATGTAAACTGAAACTACAGCCAAAAAGAACAAACACTAATATCCTCTGTCAGGCTTACTTCAAAGGACCAGTCTGAACGCAGATCAAAGATAGCTGCTCTCAAACACAATCTTTATTGAAGAATACATGACTTTGGAAAAGTCGAGAATGACCTAATGTTTACATACATCTAATTTTATCACTTCTGATGCAACGTAACATCACACGCAAATATCATCATCAAACCCCACCTTCTGGATCACATTTCCACCAAGGTTTCTATCCCCCCCACACTACAGCAATTATAATTGTTTATACTTTCACCCCTGAGTTCCCAGGCTCATTTTATCTTCTCCCGCCAGGTGCTCGCATGTTTATGTTATGAAGTCAGATTCAGGGCTTGGAAATTCAGCCCTGGGATCTGGCTGCATGACATGGCGCCCCCGTTTTCTTCGTCCTCCTCTTCGGTTCTTCTTTCACCATAGTCCTGAAACAAATCAAACAATAACTCTATGGGTCCATTTTGTCTAAAGTCCCCATATATTTTTTCAGCAAGCTGCGATGGAAGACTGGGTGTATTTTCCCTAAACTTTTTGGCAATGCCAATTGGAAAGTCACTTCATTGATAACACCCTGTATTCTGAATGGTCCAATATATTTGGGGCCCAGTTTTCTTGAAGGTAACCCCAATTTGATGTTTTGGGTACTTAACCACACTAGATCTCCTTTATCTAATTTATCGCCTTCCACCCTCTTTCTGTCTGCGAACGTTTTATACTTTTTGTGTGCTTCTTTTAACGAAGCAGTCACTTGATTCCAACATTCCATCATTTGCGTTTTCCATTTCCCTGCCTCTGTTCCTTCATTTTCTGTCCACCTCGGCAATTGGGGTAAAGGTTGTATTTCATACCCGTAAACTACTTCAAAGGGGGTTTTGTTTGTTGCTGAATGTATAGTTGAATTAAAGGCTAGTTCCGCAAACGCCAACCACCTAGACCAGTCATTTTGTCTCATGTTAGAGTACATTCGAAGGAACTGCCCAAGCGTTTGCTGAGTACGTTCTACCGCCCCGTTTGTCATGGGGTGAAAAGCAGAACTTAAACTCCTTTCCGCTCCTAGCATTTCCAAGAATTTTTCCCAAAATTTCGCTGTGAATTGTACTCCTCTGTCACTGACTACTCTACTTGGACATCCATGTAATTTGTAAATATGGTTTATGTACAATTCAGCTAGTTTCTCAGCCGATGGTAGCTTCGTCAGTGCTATAAAGTGGGCCTGTTTAGAAAACAGGTCTAATACTGTCCAAATATAACGATGTCCTTTGCTGACTGGCAGTTCTCCCACAAAGTCCATAGCTACACATTCCCAAGGCCTGGTAGGTTCCGCTACTGTCTGTAACAATCCCATAGGCTTTCCTCCTCCCGATTTATTTCTGGCACAATCATCACATTGGACAACATGATTCTTTATGTCCTTCCTCATTCCTGGCCACCAACAATGTTTTGCTATTGCCTTTGTTGTTTTGGTAATTCCTGTATGACCAGCGCTCTGGTTGTTGTGAAAACGATGCAGAATCTTAATCCTTAATATTGCTGGGATATACAGTTTCTTGTTTACAAACCAAAATCCCCCCTTCTGGTCCCCCTTTTCTGCGTTGGACGCGATCCATTGATCTCCTTTATAAGACTGTTTTAGTTCATTTCCCCAGTTATCTTCCCCGCCGAGTTCGACAAAAGCCGTGTCCTCCTTTTGGGTTTGTGCTCTTGTCCTGACAGCTAAGCCCCATTGTTTGTCAGAGAATATTGTCCCCTCCTTTGCTGTGGTTAGGCCTTCGTGTTGAGGCATGCGTGAAAGAGCATCTGCCAAGACATTCTGTTTCCCTTGAAAAAACTTTAATTGGAAATCGAATCTGCTGAAGTATTGCGCCCATCTGATTTGTTTGGGGGACAATTTTCTAGGAGACTTTAAATACTGGAGATTCTTATGGTCAGACCAAATTTCGAATGGGATTCCGCTTCCTTCGAGGAAGTGTCGCCAGCATTCTAAGGCTTTTAATATGGCTAATGCCTCTTTTTCCCATATTGGCCAACTTTTTTCAGTTTCGCTGAACTTCCGTGACAAATATCCACAGGGTTTTAAGTTCCCATTTTGATCCTGTTGCAATAGCACTGCCCCGTACGCACAGTCTGAGGCATCGCAATGGATTATGAAAGGGCTCCTGATATCAGGGTGTTTTAGGATGGGTCCTTCAGTGAAGCATTCTTTTAAGGTCTCGAATGCCTTTTGGCATTCTGGCGTCCAACTCAGTTTGGCGCCGGGAGCTTTCACTTTTGCTGTCTCCCCTTTCCCTTTTGTTTTTAAAAGTTCTGTAAGGGGTGCGGTTATTTGTGCAAAGCCTTTTATGAAGGGTCTGTAAAAATTTGCAAACCCCAGAAATGATTGTAATTGCCTCCTTGTTTGAGGCACTCCCCATTCTTTCACATCTGCTACTTTAGCTGGATCCATAGCTAACCCTTCTGGAGACATCCGATATCCCAGAAAGTCAATTTGAGTTTTATTAAATTCACATTTGGACAGTTTTGCGTACAGCTTTGCTTCTCTTAGTCTCTGCAAAACTTCCCGGACCAATTTTACGTGCTTTTCCTTATCTTCAGAAATGATCAAGATATCATCAAGGAATATGAACACCCCTCTGTACAATAACGGGTGTAGTATTTCATTTATAAGCTGCATAAAGCAGCCGCTTCCATTTTTTAACCCGAAAGGCAAAATTTCGTATTCAAAATGGCCGAATGCGCAGGAAAATGCGGTTTTCCAAGTATCCTCCGGTTTGATCCTTAATTTATGATACGCTTCAATTAAATCCAGTTTAGTAAATATGCTCCCTTTCTTCAATACGGTAATTAAATCCTTGACTAAGGGCATAGGGTATTTATTGTCCTTGGTAATTGCGTTTAAATTTCGATAATCAATGCACAATCTTAGGGAATTGTCTTTCTTTCTCCTAAATAACACTGGAGCCCCGAGAGGAGAATTAGATGGCTTAATGAAGCCTCGAGCCAGGTTTTTATCAATGTATTTTCTCAATTCCTCCTTCTCTTGCACAGACATGGGATACACTTTTGGTTTTGGTAAGTCTGCTCCTGGGGTTATTTCAATCCCTACTTCTATATTTCTTTTGGGAGGCAATTTACTGGCCTCTTTCTGATTGAAAACATCCGCAAAGTCTCTGTATTCAGGTGGCAATAGCTGTGGGTCTATTTCCCCTGCTTCGTCTTCCTCGTCCTCCTCTTCTGCAATTTTGCTTATCTCCCATTGCATCTGCTGTTCTTTAAATGCTAAGCTTTTTCCTCTCCAATCTACTTCAGGATTTGCTTGTTCGAGCCATGGTATCCCCAATATTACATGGTATGTGGCAATAGGGGCTATCACAAAGGATATTCTTCCTCCCCATTTGCCTATTTTGCATGGAACTCCCCGTAATTCCTTTGTAGATACTTCCCCAGCAGCGACTGATCCATCTAGCTGCGAAAATGCAATTGGGGAGTCAAGTGCCATCTGCTGGCATTTCAGCGCTCCTGCTAATTCTGGGGTTATAATGTTCCTAGAACACCCGCAGTCTACAAACGCCTTGCAGGTGGCCCGATTTTCTAGCCCCGAGAGGCAAATTGGTACTACTATCATGCGTTTGTCCCGACTCACCAATCTTTCCGAAGATTCTGGGACCTGCACCTCCTCCTCCGCACGCCTCCCGGTTGCTGGCTTGGGCTTTGGGGCTTTTGGCGGCTCCCCCTTCCGGGCCCAGCATTCCGCTGCTCGGTGGCCCGTCTTCCCACATACAAAGCATCCCGGTTTAGGTTTGTTGTCGTCTCCTCTGGGGGGAATCCCCGGCCTCCCTCCGGGTCTTTCTTGCTTCCTCGTTTCTCCTCGACCTCTCGCCACCGGTCTTTGCTGGCCGCTGCTGCTCCTGAAGCGCTTTACTTGTGCCAGGGTAGATTCGACGCGCCCCGCTAGTTGAATCCATCCCTGGAGCGTCTCGGGGTCGTCTCTGTGCGCTGCCCAGCTGAAAATCTCGGGGCGTAGTCCCTCTTTAAATAGTTCCACTTTGGTTACTTCAGACCACTCCGGTACCCTTTCCGCGAGGTGGAGGAATTCCTCTGCGTACTCGGGCACCGTTTTGTCCCTCTGTTTTATTCCTTTCAGCTGGTCTCGAGCCCTCAATTGCTCTAGCCGGTCTCTGAACCGGTTCTCCAGTGCGGCGAGGAAGCGGGGCACTGACCTCAGGCATGGGTCGCGTCTGGCATGCAATTGCACATACCAGCTGGCTGCTCCTCGCTTTAGTGTGTTGCCGATGGCTCGAACCCTGCTTGCTTCGGAGGGAAATGTGTGTGCGTTGTCTTCCATGTATCCTCTAATGCTAATTAGAAAAAAGTTCAGTTCCTCTGATTCCCCTCCGTATTCCAGCTTGAGATCTTCCCTTCTAGGCATCCATTCTGCAGCCCTTTGATATTGTCTGGGCGGCATGGGGAAGGGTTGCATCAGGTTTCCTCGGGTGGCTCCTTGGAACACGCCGCGCCCCACTCCGGTGGTCATTCTGCGCGGCTCCTGGAAGTCTGCCGCCGCTGTTGGCTCTTCCGCCCATCCGCATACTGGCCTAGCTGTAGCCCCCTCATCTCGCCTTTCCTCGTCGTACGGCACATCCTCCTCCTCTTCCTGGACCCCCCGCTCCTCTCCGCCTTCGTCTGCGAATCCACTGGACCCGATCCCTGGCCCCAGTGGCCTTTCCACCCCGACGCCCATTCGGGGGGTTGGGAGCTCTGTTGGAGACGGCGGCCTCAGGGTCCCCAGGGCTCGCTGACGCTCCACTTCTCGCGCCATGCTGTCCCGGAACTGCAGCTCCTGCCAGTATTCCTCATCTCCCTCGTCCCTTGCCGCCACGGGGCTCTGCGTTGACGCCCGCTGGCCCCTCTGGCTCCAATCTCCTTCTTTGCTTGGTTCTCTCTCGGCGCCATATCGGCTGGCCTCCTTCTGGAGATTCTCTTCCAATAATGGCACCAATCTCCCCACGGTTTCCGACAGCCTGGATAAATTAGTTTCCAGGATGGATAACCGCAGGGCCACGGTCTCCGGCATACTTCCTCCAGATCCCCAACTGGTTTCTGCAGCTGCAGAGACGCCTCTTCCGAGCCTGGGAATTCTCTGGGTCACGCCGTTCGGCTTGGGGTACCCCGTAGAGGAAGCTATGGCTTGCAGCGTCTCTTCTCTCTTCGGCCGGGCCCCTTGCAAAGGCCTCTCTGCCTCATTTGGGCTTTGATCTTCTTCCTCGCTCATTATCACTTCACTGCGAATTCCGCAGGAGGGTGAGAAATGGGATTCTCGACTTTAATGTCAGGCTTACTTCAAAGGACCAGTCTGAACGCAGATCAAAGATAGCTGCTCTCAAACACAATCTTTATTGAAGAATACATGACTTTGGAAAAGTCGAGAATGACCTAATGTTTACATACATCTAATTTTATCACTTCTGATGCAACGTAACATCACACGCAAATATCATCATCAAACCCCACCTTCTGGATCACATTTCCACCAAGGTTTCTATCCCCCCCACACTACAGCAATTATAATTGTTTATACTTTCACCCCTGAGTTCCCAGGCTCATTTTATCTTCTCCCGCCAGGTGCTCGCATGTTTATGTTATGAAGTCAGATTCAGGGCTTGGAAATTCAGCCCTGGGATCTGGCTGCATGACAATCCTCCACAGGATGGATCAACAAGTACAAAATGTAAGTTCCAGACACTCCATATCACATATCAGTGAAGAATTCCTTCCTAGTTATGCAACTTAAGGCAGCATGCCAATGAACTACTTTGTAGATACTGTACTACCTTCAATTGAATTGGATATTGATTCTTCGTACACTGCCTCTATTACATAAACATATATGCCAATTTCAGTTCCATTAAAATTTCTCTGATTTCATTTTTGCTTTTTGTATTCCCATCTATTTTAAGTACAGCCATGTAAGAACCGTGTATTTATTTCAGGAGATTCAAGCCTCTTTTCACAAAGTAACAGTAGCCTACTTCACATGTGACTGCCTTGGTTTTTTTTCACTTGGTCATTGGCACCTAAATTTGGGAAATGAAAAAGCATTGTGATGTGAGGAGATATGGAAATCCCACTTTAAACAGGCCATTTGCATACATCATCCCTTATCATCAACCAAGTTTGGTCCAATCGATAATTGTAGCTAAAACATCTGTATGGCCAAATAATCCCCACCTGTTCGCTAACAGAATTGCTAACAAGATTACTAAACCACAATTCCTATGTTAAACTGCTAGGAAAATGCAGCCACTTCGATTTAAACTACATTGCTTTGCCAAATAGGAAAATTAAAACACAAACATTTTGGTGGGTTATTATTAGAGGGTGTCATTCCACCCAAACTGTGACAATCCTAGCTTTCAAGTGGAAATGATTGGATACCTTTTGATTGTCATGGATTTAGTCATTTCAGTACTATAATCAAACATGAAATTGATCTTGAGCTAGAACTATAAAGACAAACCCATTGTCTTCTGTTACTTTCGATTTCCATTATTCTCTAAGCTGCTAACTTCTTGACCATTTCTATGTTACTGATTTCCAGTCTTAGAAGAATGAGTCATTTCCTTCTAACTAAAAATCTTTACATTTGCTCTAGAATATATCATTTATTGGATTTTAATATTTGCTCCCTTTTAATTAAGTAACTGGCAACCTGGGAGAAAGGATCACATTCTGTGCTGCAGCACCATCATAACCCACGACAGGTTCTAATTAAGTTTCAATCAAAATTCTTTTCAGTCTAAAAATGCCTGCTTTACAAGTACATTTATGATGAAGGTGCTGATTGCAGAGCCATAGTCAACCCTGCAAACAGACTTTCACTATAAAGCTTTCCTAATTTCTCTCCTGTCACTTTTTGATCACCTCTGCTCAAATGCAAAGCTAAAGTTGCCATTTAATTTTGATGGCGTGCCATAATTTTTTTATATCATAAACACTCTACATTTTAGAAGCATACTATTAAATATTTACGCTTAATTTGAATAATGTGTTGAAGATGGAGCTTCCACACTTGTTCTCACTGCCCTCTTGTCCACTAGGGATGAGCAAGTGCCGATAGAGAGAGATTAGGAATTTCTTTCCTTTCCTGCTTGTTTGCTTCTTCGCTCAGCCACTTATCCCAAAGTATTATGGACAGATTACATTATCTGGTTCAAGCAGGGTTCACTAAGTAACTGCCCTCTGTTATACAAAAAAAAAACTAACTCAAGCTGAACTTTCTCTCTCTCTCTACATTTTGTGAGGTTTTTTTTAGTGCTGTGTCTCTCTGCTCCTTCCTCTTCCGAAAGAGGACATGTTGCAACATGTCTGCCAGCCATCTTAACTCTGTTAGTGTAGATTAGAAAGGATCAGGCTATCCTATGCTAAGAATGCCTTTCCTTAATAAATACTCCTGTTGAGGATTCTAAACTTATTTTCTGCCTGCGCTTTGGTTATGTTAAATTCATCCTCCTAAGATGTGCACTTACGCTGTTGCTGAAGAAAAGGCTCTAAGAGGCCTTCCTTTCCAACAAATTCTGTCTTCGTCTATCCCCACTAACATAATTTCTTTAGTCTGAACAGAGTACTTCTTCAGACACTGCAATCATGTTTCAAAATGAAAACTAACTAGGATTTTAAGGGAAAATGTTACTAGCAAATAAGAGAGCTGGCTTTTTCACAATGGTTCAAAAAGACAGAACTAGTGGGGAAATTCTTTGTTTTCCCAAACTGAGACTTGAAATCAGTTCACCCCATAATCGCAGTGATACAAGCACTTACAAATGTTTAGAACTACAATGTGTTTTAGAGTAAGTGTACTTCAAGCTTTACTGATTGAGTTGAAATACTACACTAAACTATGGACTGCAATACCTGAAGCCAGACCCATTATTTGCACTTCCAAATGTACAACACTCAGGCTGTTTTTATACGTCCTTGTCTCCTTATATTCCCTATGCTCTCATCAGAACCATTACTGTTACCATAAAACAGCAACCACCTCTGGAAGCAGAAAATGTGGCTAGTTCAAAATTCTAAATCATAGCTAAAAAAATCAGTATGTGTCAATTGTTTCTACTATTATTTCAAATTCTGTTTCTTTAAAGACACCATTTGTCTGTTTACAGAGTATGTGAAACTTGGATTAGTCCATGAGCTAGGGTCTGGTTAGATATCTAAACAGAGTCAGTATGGGCTAAAACAGCTGAACAGGAAAACTCTTATTAGGCCTCATAATTACAATAAATACTGTTGACAAGCTTATTCACTTTCTGTTACTTCTTATAGTTTTATTCCTGTTCCATCTATATATTACCAATAGAAATAGATTAAATAACACTACGTAAAAAAATTTGAAAAAATAACCTGTTCCTGGTTTGAAAGTGCTATTTCCTGTTTAATTGTGTGATACTTACTTTGAAAGTAGTTGTTATACTCCAGAAACTTCTTTTTTGTGGCTGCCACAAACTATGTTGAATTGGTTGAGGCTCTATCAGATATTCATTGGAAAACTATAGTAAAATGTGCTAAACAATGTCCCGCAAAGTTTTTGCAGCTTAATAAACTTTTTCCATGTTTTTATGACAGAACCAATTAGGAAATGACATTATAACCCAGGAACAAAAATCGTGTTATGTAGTGTAATTAGTAAAAATTTGATTCTTGCTGTAAAACAGACTTCCCCAACACAACACATATCACATCAGCCCCAAACAACAGCTGTAGTCCCAAAAATTCTAGAGGATGCCCAAAATGCTGCATTTCCATCAAAATGGAGGCACATCCACAGTTCATATATCCTATAAATGTTCTCAGTTCTCATTTAGATATTTATAGATATTTATAGAAATATAGATATTTATATTTATATAGATATTTCCCCATTACAGACAAGTATATGAAATCTTGCAATAGAATATTACAATACATCCCCAGGCTACAGGAGGAACCTTGCAATGGTATTTGAATTAAGGGGAAGGACAAATACATACTCTTCAGTCCCATCTCTTGTCCCCTTTCTTTGTATTTTTTCACAGAGCCCTTTGTCTCTAACCCCAGTGAATGTGGAGGGATGACTGTAATATATTCTCTCCAGAATTTGACCATAGAGTCAGCTGGAAGATCTACAGATTCCTCGAGATTTTCTCTCAGGGGGGAAAGTGTTTTTTAATTTGTGGTTTTTCTACTTTCCCTAGTCCCTAGTGGAGGGTCTACAGGCCTTCCCTGATAACACCCAAGACTAGTCATTTTGGTCAGATAAGGCCTCAAAGCTTACATAGCCAAAGATATGGTGCTCTGAATTGTGCAGCTTATGTTTTAAGCTGGAGGTATAGAGTTTTTTAAACTGACAATGATATATGTGTCTTTTATGCTTATTTATGTCTTTGTAATTCGGGTTTATATAAAGTGTGTTTTATTGTTTATATGTTGGGATGTGGGATTTTTTATTATGCATTATGTATCTGTTGCAGTCTTATGTACGCCGCTTCGTGGGAGAAAACCGGGAGAAAAATAAATAAATAATAATAACTTCCGACATGAAAGCCTTCGACAAAACTTGACTTTACTTGTTACTTATAACATGTATTTAAGGTCTACCAGGATTATGAGCAATTGCTCGCAATAGAATATCCTGCAGAAGAGCCAGTGATTGCTTAATGAAATGTAAGTCATATGAACATTACTTTGATTATCTTGTATTAGTTATGTATTGATTTAATGTTAATATAAGTGCAATAATAGAGGCGCTGTGACATATCTATTTTATGTATGTTATTGTTCTTTTTATACATGTACTGTAAATGTAGTGCCACAAACCTATCTCCTACTGAAATACTAAGAGGAATCAATTACCTGAAGGTGTTCCTACCACAGACACTGAAACAAGGAATACTAACCAAGATACCTTGTAATAACCTTGGTCACCGTGTAGACCTCTTCTCTGACACAACCATAAACTCGGATGCCACAAATAGTCCTTCCAAATACCTGTAAGTAACATTTTAAATCATCAGACATATTCTGTCAATATATTGGTCTATTGTGCTTATTTAGAGATTTATAGCTCCCATTTGAAATCTATATGAATTTGGACATTTATCCACAATAGAGATAAGTTGTACCTTTATGTTGTGTATATAATTAATAAACCTGTTGTACGATAACCCATTTGATGTTTCAAAAATAACAATAACATAATACTTCATGTATCTGAGTTATAGATATCTGTATTCCATATATAATTTGTTTATATACTGCAATCCACTCTGAGTCCCCTTGGGGAGAAGGGCAGAATATAAATAAAGAGTTGTTGTTGTTGTCGTTGTTGTTATATTTGACAGGAACTACATTTTAAAAATGTATATGTTCCAACTTACATACAAATACAACTTAAGAACAAACCTACAGAACCTGTATTGGGGACTGACTGTATTTATATGTATGTAATCTATGCTCACGGCGTACAGGGAACATACAACCCCCTTGCTACGCCAGCTCCACTGGCTGCCATTCTGCTACTGAGCACAATTCAAAGTGCTGGCTTTGGCCTATAAAACCCTAAACGGTTCCGGCCCAGTTTACTTGTCCGAACCTATCTTCCTCTATGAGCCACCTTGAAGATTAAGATCATCTGGGGAAACCCTGCTCTCGATCCCGCCTGCTTCGCAAGTGCAGCTGGCAGGGATGAGGGATAGGGCCTTCTCAGTGGTGGCCCCTTGGCTGTGGAACTCCCTCCCCAGCGACATCAGATTTGCTCCCTCCCTGCTAGCCTTCAGAAGGAAAGTAAAAACATGGCTCTGAGATCAGGCTTTCAGTAATTAGTACAGTGCAATAACAGACCTGGTCTTATGTACAATTCAACAACAGAATGGCCTTAGACTATGATTTTCGGATGATGTGATTTTAATATTAGATATAATTGTTTTTAAATGCTTCAAATGTTTAATATGTATTAATTTTAATTTCATTGATTTTAAGTCATTGTCTGTATGTTTTTCATGGCATCTAATGGTTGCCATATGTAAGCCGCTTTGAGTCCCTTTCGGGGTAGAGAAAGGCGGGATAGGCATAAGGCAAATAAATAAATATGCAGAGTGCAAACCCCTGTTAATTTGAATAATACATCTATTCACTCACACATAAACATTAATTATACACATACACATATAGTAGACTCTCATATTAATATTAAGTCAAGACAGTTTGTGGCAGGCTTGGGCCAACTTGGGCCCTCCCTCCAGGTGTTTTGGACTCCAACTCCCACCATTCCTAACAGCCTCAGGACCTTTCCTTTCCCCCCTCAGCCGCCCAGGCCTGACACAGATTACTGTACATCAGAGACACAAACGAAGGAGGAAACTCCCGCGAACTGTTGCCGGAAGCCGTGCGCAAGCGGCGTCTGTCACCATAGCAACGAGCACCTACAAGGCCTCGCTTGACGGAGCCCTTCCCCTCCTCACCCCTCGATTCTCGCCAGGCTACTGAAAGGAGAAAGCTTAAGCAGAGAGAGCTGTAGAAAACGGCCAGCCAGTCACATACATCCAGGTGCTTTTCCTTCTCCTGTCGCAACCGGTTCACTGAGAGCCCGCCACTGCCGTCGCCTACTCTAGTACTGAGCATGCGCAGCAGCAGCCACCGGAGTCCTTGCCCTAAACAAATATGACTTCTCTGATACTGAACGTGCGCAGTAACCACAACCAAGCCGCGCGTCTCCAAGTCGTTTCGGACTTCAATTCCCAGAAGCCCTAGCAAGGTTGGCCAATGATTGGGAATCCTGGGAGGGGAAGTCCAAAACACCTGGAGGTCTAACGGTTGCATGAGTACGGCCGTTAGGGGTGTTTCTAACAGCAGGGCGAGTTGGTCGGTTGGTTGTACTTCAGCGAGAGAAAGAACAGGTGGTTCTGCACGCAGGCGGCGTGTTGCGCGCGCCCTTCTCGCGTCTCCTGCACGCGCCTCCTGTCGGTTTCCCACAGCGTGGCAATGGGCGCTTCTCTCTCTCCCGTTTAATTGGAGCGTCTCTTCTCGCCTTGCTTCCTCGCTAAAGCTGAAGCATCCCCCATTGGTTGAGAAGTCTTTTTCGGGAACATTTTGGGGAGAAAAATCACAATCCAGATTTTTAGGATGCTTGCAGGTGCATAATGGGTTATCTTGGAAGATGGGACCCTAGTCTAAACATTGCATTCACTTGAGTTTCATAAACACCTTATACGCCTAGAGTTGGAAGAGGCCACATGGGCCATCGAGTCCAACCTCTGACATGCAGGAAAAGCACCATCAAAGCACCCCTGACAGATGGCCTCTTTATTATTTATGTATTCACCTTATTTATATCCTGCCTTTCTCTACCCCAAAGGGGACTCAAGGCTGCTTAAAAATGGCAATTAACTCAATGCCTTAACACATACAAAATAAGCTTAAAATAGATTAATTAAAATTAATACATTTAAAAACATTACATTCAGCATTAAAATCACATAATCCAAAAACCGTAATCTGAGGCCATTCTGTAGTCATTGCACATGTACTAAATTGATTTTTGCACCAAGCTATTCTCCAAAAGCCTGGTCCCAAAACCAAGTTTTTTACTTTCCTTCTGAAGGCTAGAAAGGAGGGGGCTGTTTTAATGTCTCTAGGGAGGGAATTCCACAGGCGAGGGGCCATCACTTGTGAAGCAGGCAGGACCGAGAGTAGGGCCTTCCCAGATGATCTTAATCCCCGAGATGGTTCATAGGGGGAGATACCTTCGGATAGGTAAGCTGGGCCAGAACCGTTTAGGGCTTTATAGGCTAAAGCCAGCACTTTATTTATTTATTTATTTATCAAACTTATATGCCGCCACTCCCCTAGGGCTCGTAGCGGCTTACAAGAACCGGCTAAAATCAACAATTTAAAAAACATCTTTAAAACATCTTTAAAAAACATCTTAAAAACATCCTAAAAGCACCTTTTAAAACATCAACAACAGAACTCAAAAGCCTGTCGAAACAGATGTGTCTTACATGCCCTGCAGAAAGCCGACAAGTCCCGCAAGGCACGAACTTCAGGTGGCTGAGTGTTCCAGAGAGATGGCACCACTACTGAAAAGGCTCTGTGTCTGGTTGTTGTTAGACGCAAGGTCTTAAAACTGGGGACTTCCAACAGGTCTTGGTCCTCAGAACGGAGGGATCTCTGGGGTTTGTAGGGAGTGAGGTGGTCCCTCAGGTACATCGGCCCTAGACCATGTAAGGCCTTGAAGGTAAGCACCATCAATTTGAAAGTGATCCGGTGCTCAATTGGTAACCAGTGCAGCTGCCGTAAGATTGGTGTTATGTGGCATCTTATTGGGACTCCCGCAAGGAGCCGGGCAGCTGCATTTTGCACCAATTTGAGCTTCCGGATCACCGACACAGGAAGGCCAATGTAAAGGGCGTTACAGTAATCCAGTCTCAAGATGACTGTAGCCTGGATCAGCGTAGCCAGGTTGTCCCTAGACAGATAGGGGGCTAGCCGTCTAGCCTGCCGAAGATGAAAAAAGGCAGTTTTGCTAGCGGCGGAGACCTGGGCCTCCATCGTCAATGAAGGGTCCAAGAGGACTCCTAGACTCTTTACCAGTAAAGACGGGAGTAAAACTTCGCCATCTAGGGTTGGCAACTGGATATCCCCACTGCCCGGTCGGCCCAGCCATAGGATCTCCGTCTTTGCTGGATTCACCCTCAACCTACTGGAACACAACCATCCAATAATGGCCTCGAGGCACCGATGAAAACTGTCGGGTACAGACTCTGGTCGGCCTTCCATCTTTAACACAAGCTGAGTGTCGTCAGCATATTGATAACACTCGAGCCCGAAATCTCGGACCAGCTGAGCAAGTGGTCGCATATAGATGTTAAACAACAGAGGGGAGAGAATGGCTTTGAATTGTGGTCGGTAGCAGACTGGCAGCCAGTGGAGTTGTGTGCAGGGCCAGCCCTAGGTATTTTTCAAGTGTAAGCGAACAGTATTTTGGTGCCCCCCCCCCAAAAAAAACAAATCACTGAAAAATAAAAGGTAGACGGTAGAAGTGACTAGTATAGATAAAAGAGTTACCTTACAAACCAGAAGTTTATTTACATCATTATGCTTTCAGTCTTTTATGTTTGTTGCATTTGTTTTACATTTTAGCGGCATTTGCTTTATTTAACCCACATTGAGGCCTACTCTTTGGGGAAACCAAATCAAATAATTTAATCAGTAAGCATAAAATCATAGAATAGTAGAGTTGGAAGAGACCTCATGGGCCATCCAGTCCAACCCCCTCCCAAGAAGCAGGAAATCGCATTCAAATCACCCCTGACAGATGGCCATCCAGCCTCTGCTTAAAAGCCTCCAAAGAAGGAGCCTCCACCACAGTCCGAGGGAGAGAGTTCCACTGCCGAACAGCCCTCACAGTAAGGAAGTTCTTCCTGATGTTCAGGTGAAATCTCCTTTCCTGTAGTTTGAAGCCATTGTTCCGCATTGTTCCTACAGACCTCCAAGTCAGGATGAAGGACTTGATGAAGCCTTCTGTCAACAGCTGACCAAACAGGCACAAAGAAGAGATATAGTAGTCATGGGCGATTTCAATTATCCCGATATCTGCTGGAAAACAAACTCAGCCAAGAGTACAAAGTCCAACAAATTCCTCACTTGCCTTGCAGACAATTGGTCCAGAAGGTAGAAGAGGCAACAAGGGGATCAGCAACTCTTGATCTAATCTTAACAAATGTGGAAGACCTGATCAATACAGTTGAAGTGGTTGGATCCTTAGGGGCAAGTGACCATGTGCTCCTGCAGTTTGCAGTACAAAGGAATGCTGAAACTAAGACAAGTCAAACACGCATTCTGGACTTTAAGAGAGCTGACTTCCAAAAAATGAAGGAATTACTGAGCGGCATTCCATGGACGCCAATATTAAAAAAACAAGGGAGTTAAGGATGGATGGGAGTTTTTCAAAAGTGAAATACTCAAGGCGCAAATGCAAACAGTGCCAACAAAGAAGAAAAATAAGACAAGTGCAAAGAAGCCAGAATGGATGTCCAAAGAACTTCTAACTGAGCTAAAGCTCAAAAGTGACATGCACAAGAAGTGGAAAAGGGGAGAAATCACCAAAGAAGAATTCAAACGTATAGCCAACACCTGTAGGGAAATGGTTCACAAGGCTAAAGCGCAAAATGAGCTCAGGCTTGCCAGGGACATAAAAAAAAATAATAAAGGCTTTTTTGCTTACGTTGGTAGAAAAAGGAAGAAAAAGGAGGCGATAGGGCCACTGCAAGGAGAAGATGGGGTGATGGCGACAGGGGATAGGGAAAAGGCAGAACTGCTTAATGCCTTCTTTGCCTCGGTCTTCTCACAAAAAGAAAGCCATCTTCAGCCTCAGCAACGTGGAATGGACGAAGGATTGGAGGAAATCCAACCCCAAATAGGGAAACAAGTTGTCCAGGAACACCTGGCCACTCTAAACGAATTCAAGTCCCCAGGGCCAGATCAGCTACATCCAAGAGTATTGAAGGAACTAGCAGAAGTTATTTCAGAACCACTGGCAATTATCTTCAAGAGTTCTTGGAGAACGGGAGAAGTCCCAGCAGATTGGAGGAGGGCGAATGTGGTCCCTATCTTCAAGAAGGGAAAAAAGAACGACCCAAACAATTACCGTCCGGTCAGCCTCACATCGATACCAGGCAAGATTCTGGAAAAGATCATTAAGGAAGTGGTCTGCGAACACTTAGAAACAAATGCGGTCATTGCAATAGTCAACACGGATTTACCAAAAACAAGTCATGCCAGACTAATCTGATCTCTTTTTTAGATAGAGTTACGAGTTGGGTCGATACAGGGAATGCTGTGGATGTGGCGTACCTGGATTTCAGTAAGGCCTTCGACAAAGTCCCCCACGACCTTCTGGCAAACAAACTAGTAAAATGTGGGCTAGACAAAACTACGGTTAGGTGGATCTGTAATTGGCTAAGCGAACGAACCCAAAGGGTGCTCACCAATGCGTCGTCTTCATCATAGAAAGAAGTGACAAGTGGAGTGCCACAGGGCTCCGTCCTGGGCCTGGTTCTGTTCAACATCTTTATTAACGACTTAGACAAAGGGTTAAAAGGCACGATCATCAAGTTTGCAGACGACACAAAACTGGGAGGGATAGCTAACACTCCAGAAGACAGGAGCAGAATTCAAAACGATCTTGACAGACTAGAGAGATGGGCCGAAACTAACAAAATGAAGTTCAACAGGGACAAATGCAAGATATTTCACTTCGGCAGAAAAAATGGAAATCAAAGATACAGAATGGGGGACGCCTGGCTTGACAGCAGTGTGTGCGAAAAAGACCTTGGAGTCCTCGTGGACAACAAGTTAAACATGAGCCAACAATGTGATGCGGCAGCTAAAAAAGCCAACGGGATTCTGGCCTGCATCAATAGGGGTATTATTTATTATTATTATTATTTACTATATTTATACCCCGCTCTTCTCAACCCCGAAGGGGACTCAGAGCGGCTTACAGATTATGGCAAAATTCAATGCCGCATTATACAACAAATAATAAATATAACATATCAAATTATAAAACAATTAAAACATATACATGCAATAAAACATTAAAACATAGTTTTAGAGGAGCAGATGTTCCATCAGGCAATGAGACAAAACTGGTGCCAGCATTCACTCGAGAGGGCCCAGGTGAGTCAAGGACCATGGCTGGAAGAAAAAATGCCAGTATCTCTGTGCTGACCCCAGGATGCTGAAACGGAGGTGGGTCAAGATGGAGTCTGGCAGCACCAAGCGGCCAGAGTCCCCAGGAGCTGAGCCAGGGGCAGCAAGGGAAACAAACACTGCCCCTTCCCTCCAAGCCCCTGGTGATGGTACCTTCACTTCTTGCTTTGCCTGAGGTCCTGCAGGCAACGTCCTTTTTATGCTCCAGCCTCTGAAGGGAAGTCATAGGGAGGAGGGAGTAAGCTTGTTTTCTGCTGCCCTGCAGACTAGGACACGGAACAATGGCTTCAAACTACAGGAAAGGAGATTCCACCTGAACATCAGGAAGAATTTCCTCACTGTGAGGGCTGTTCGACAGTGGAACTCTCTCCCCCGGACTATGGTGGAGGCTCCTTCTTTGGAGGCTTTTAAGCAGAGGCTGGATGGCCATCTGTCGGGGGTGCTTTGAATGCGATTTCCTGCTTCTTGGCAGGGAGTTGGACTGGATGGCCCATGAGGTCTCTTCCAACTCTACTATTCTATGATTCTAGTCTCCAGGGCAGCAAAAAACAATCTTGCTCCCTCCTCCCTATGACTTCCCCTCACATATTTATACATAGCTCTCATGTCTCCTCTCAGTCTTCTCTTCTGCAGGCTAAACATGCCTAGTTCTTTAAGCCGCTCCTCATGGGGCTTGTTCTCCAGACACTTGATCATTTAAGTCCCCCTCCTCTTGACACATTCCAGCTTGCCAACATCTCCCTTCAATTGCGGTGCCCAGAATTGGACACAGTATTCGAGGTGTGGTCTGACCAAGGCAGAATAGAGGAGGAGCATGACTTCCCTGGATCAAGACATTATACTCCTATTGATGCAGGCCAAAATCCCATTGGCTTTTTTAGCAGCCGCATCACAATGTTGGCTCATGTTTAACTTGTCCACAAGGAATCCAAGATCTTTTTCACATATACTGTTGTTGAGCCAGGTGTCCCTCATTCTATCTCTGCATTCCATTTTTTCTGCCGAAGTAGAGTATCTTGCATAATGGTTGTGTACCCTGTTTTAGAGGTCCAGAATGTTCCCCCAGTTAATGCTTTTATTTCTTTGAAACTGCCTTGCCCCTCCCTCTCCACTTGAACTATATTTTCCACTCAAACTATGAATGCACCCCCAGCAAAGGATGGATATAGAATGGCCAAAGCGGTGCTTAGCAGCAGCAGCAGTAATGTGTTTGGAGAAGCCGTCTCAGCCAGAGGGTGTACTTCCGGTGTGATTGACACCCAAAGGGAAGCCCGGCAAAAGTGCGGCTGACGTCACCTCCCCCTTCCCTTCCTGGCTGAGCACTCTGAATCAAGCGGTGATGGCCAGGACTCAGCGCTGAACCGGGATGCGGGGGGATTGGCTGCTGGCCCAGGCAGGGACAGCCATCCTGGTTCCGCGCCGAGGCCTGGCCATCTCCACTAAGCTCAGAGAGCTCTGCTGGGAAGGGAAGGGGAGGCAGAGCTGCCTGAATGACTGGTAGCCCCTGGCTGTTTGTCATTCAGGCGGCTCCGCCCCCTCCCCTCCCTTCCCAGAGAAGCACTCTGAGCCCAGCGGCAATGGTCAGGCCTCGGTGCTGAACTGGGATGGCTTTCCCTGCCTGGGCCTCCTGCGCACCCCCCCCCCCCCCCCGGCATCCTGGTTAAGCACCGAGGCCTGGCCATCGCCACCTGGCTCAGAGCACTCAGCCAGGAAGAGAAGGGAAGAGGGCAGAGCTGCCTGAATGACGGACAGCCAGGGGCTGCCTGTATTCAGGCTGCTCCTCCCCTTCCCTTCCAGGCTGAGACTGAGTGCTTTGAGCCGAGCTCCAAGGCCCGGCCTTGGTGCTGAACCGGGATGCGGGCAGAATGCTCAGCTGGCCCAGGCAGGGACAGCCATCCCAGTTCAGCACTGAGACCTGGCTGTTGCCACTGAGCTCAGAGCACTCTGACAGCAAAGGAAGGGAAGGGGAGGGGGCAGAGCTGCCTGAATGATGGGCAGCCCCGGCTGTCAGTCATTCAGGTGGCTCTGCCCCCCTCCCTTCCCTTCCCAGCGGAGTGTTCTAACCGCAGCAGCAATGGTCAAGCCTTGGCGCTGAATTGGGATGGCTGTCCCCGCCTGGGCCAGCTGCGCACCCTCCCCTCCTGCATCCCAGTTCAGCATCGAGGCCTGGCCATCCCCACTTGGCTCAGAGCACTCAGCCGGAAAGAGAAAGGAAGGGGGCGGAGCCGCCTGAATGACAGACAGCCAGGGGCTTCCCATCATTCAGGCCACTTTTCCCCCTTCCCTTCCTGGCTGAGGCTGAGCGCTCTGAGCTGAGCTCTGAGGGCCAGGCCTCGGCACTGAACCGGGATGCGGGGTGGCACCCACGCAATCGTCCCTTGGCACTCCAGGCCCCGGTGCCTCAATGGCACCCCCCAGAGGATGGCGCCTTCAGCAACTGCATAGTTTGCCTACCGTTTGAACTGCCCCTGGTTGTTTGCTCCTTGTACACCGCTCCGGTGAGCATCCTGGCTGCTGCTCATTGAAACAATTGAAGCTTACGAACAGTCTTCAAAGGCAACCGCACGTAGAAAACGTTACAGTGGTCTATACGGGATGTAACAAGAGCATGAACCACCCTGGCCAAGTCAGACTTCCCAAGATACGGGCACAGCAGGCACACAAGTTTTAGTTGTGCAGGAAACAGCCAAGCTTTGAAGCTGAAAGGCCATTCAATCCTAATTAAGGTGATCAATTATGACATTCACACTTGCCTCAGGCAGACAAGAGTTCTTTCCCCCACCCTGGGGATTCCACATATTTATAAACCCCACTTACCTAGTTTCCAACAAACCTCACAACCTCTGAGGATGCCTGCCATAGATGTGGGTAAAACGTCAGGAGAAAATGCTTTTGGAACATGGCCATACAGCCTGGAAAACTCACAGCAACCCAGTGAATCCAGCCATGAAAGCCTTCAACAACACAATGAAATACCTTGCAGATGGGATCCAAGTCCAAACATGTAATTCATGTTTTATATACACCGGTAGCCCCTGGTAGCACAGCGAGTTAAACCGCTGAGCTGCTGGACTTGCTGACTGAAAGGTCGGTGGTTTGAATCCAGGGAGCAGGTAAGCTCCCGTTGTTAGCCCCAGCTTCTGCCAACCTAGCAGTTAAAAAACATGCAAACGTGAGCAGATCAATAGGTACCACTCCAGCAGCAAGGTAACGGCACTCCATGTGGACAATTTTGGATTTGGGAATTCCGGATAAGGGATGCTCAATACATCTGTACTTAATGCGGTATCTTGGAGATGGAGCCCAAGTAAAAACATTAAATCTTGTTTCATATACACCTTATACGCACAGCTTGAAGGTAATTTTATACACAACATTTTTAATATTGTTGTGGATGAAACACTGCTTGTGGACAGTGAGCCATCAGTATGCAAAGGTATCACTACTCAGCCATCTGTGTGATCAGTTTTGGAGTATTTCAGATATTAGAATTTTCGATAAGGGATGCAATGCTGTACTATAATCTCAACATTTTTTCTGCTATGAAAAGTCTCAATATTGCTAATACTGCAGAATTCATACTGTTTGACACCACATTAACTGTCATGGCTCACTGCTATGGAGTTGCGGTCTTACAAGAAGAAATTCTACTAATGCCTCTCCAAACTATGTCTCATGGGATTCCACAGCATTGAGCCATGGCAGTTAGATGTAGGGTCAAACTGCATTGATTCTAACACGCAGATGCATCCTAAGTCTATGAAAACATACTCTCTGTATTTCACTGGGAGTGCATCTACACCAAGTATGGCCAAATTTCGGCCCTCCAGGTGTTTTGGACTTCAACTCCCATAATTTCTAACAGCTGGTAGGCTGTTGGGAATTGTGGGAGTTGAAATCCAAAACACCTGGAGGGCTGATGTTTGTCCATACCTGATCTACACCATAATTAATGCAGTTTGATACCACTTTAACTATCATGACTCAGTGCTATGGAATCATTAAAAATGTTTCCTAGTGAATTATGGCATCTGTTTCGGTTTCTAGGGAGCCACCTTTGGAATTCCTACTCCTTGACTTGAAACTTTGCATTAAATTTTATAGCAAATTTAATTTTATTAAATCGATAGTGAAATGACTTGACCCTGTTGGGTATCTAATGTTGGACCCAAATTTAGTTGCATTTCAAGCACATCAACTGAAATCAATGGGACTAATCACACATAATCTAAATCCAAAAAGATAATTATATTTTTCATGTGTTTTCATTTTCTTCTTATATTTATTTATTCTCATTTTCCCTTGAAGACACAATCAGCACAAAGAAAAATCAAGCACCGTCTTCAATGAGCTACTGTTTCTTGGCTCTCCGATGTTCTCCGATGCTACTATTGGTTTAAGAGCCAAAAGGGAAAATAATTTTTAAAAAGGTTCTTCTGACACATAATGAACAATCCATTGTTCTTTCTGGCTTTCTCCCCAGAATCGTTCTTTTACCTATATAGTTTCCAGTCAAAACTTCTGGATGTCGTTCTATGATGCTGGCAAAATAATTAACATGAACCTTTTCCCTGTGATTACCATAATCTAACATTTCTTTGAGCCACTTTTGTGTAAAAGTCATTAAGTTTTCCTGGCTTCCTCTCTAATCCTTTTCATATGCACATTATTTCTCTTCTCCCCATTCTCTAGGTTGTCAAGTTCAAGAGTTATTTTATTCTACTGCTTAGCTCCCTTTTGTAATTTTCTTGCTATGTCTTAACTGTTAAAATCCTTTGCATCTTTACTCTTTTAATTAAAAGAAGGTCTCATTTACGTATATCTTTCACATACACATACTTTTGCATTATGTCTTATAGGTGGATAGAACTACACGAAGATGTTTGCCACCGAACCCAGTGAAGTAGATAAACATTATAGCCTTATTCATCACTTTATGAAATGCTATAAAAGGAGGGAGGATCTATGCTCTACAATAATATTATTCCTTCTTAAATTCTTCCTAAACAATAGCCTCAAGATTGTTCTAAACTAGTGTGTCATGCTAATGGAAATGTGCTACAAAGAGCGAAATAAAATATATGGGAGCTGCTGTCCTAATGATAATTTGTAAGATATATTTTAAGATTGGGATAAGAGAGGTATAGGAATAATTGAGTTTTGAGATTGGATGTTATTTTCTTAAACCATGAGCCCATTTTGTTTTTCTTCTCCCTATCTGTACAACTATGACCATTTCAATAGAATTTAATGTAAAAAATTAGATTTGCACTGTTAAACAAATGGGTCCTGGAGCAAATCATGCTTGAGCTTTCTTCAGAAGCTGAAATGACTACACTGTCAAATTCATGGAAATGTATTTATTGGTTCTCATCCCATCAGAGACCCTTAAAGACCATTATCAGTTTTTTTCTTAATAGTTTTACACCATTACTCAACTGATATAATCCTGTTCCCTTTTGCAAAAGATCCAGCTGACATTTATTGTCTTGACTCTGTGGATCAGTAGAAAACAAGTTTTCAGTTTAAGGCCTTAATCAGGCCTATAGTCATAGAAGGCCATTCCTTTCTTAGGAAAATTGCTTCTTGATATGAGAACGAGAGATAGAGGAGAAATAACCATTATAGGCCCCTTCTACACTGCCATATAAAATCCAGATTATCTGCTTTAAACTGGATTATATGGCAATGTAGACTCATAAAATCCTGTTCAAATAAAATAATCTGGGTTATCTGCTTTGATAATCTGGATTATATGGCAGTGTAGAAGGGGCCTTAGAGACAGAATAGGAAGGCATCGGGTGGGTTTGAGGAGTTGCTGTGGTTACCTCCTCTATTGCCTTTTAGACGTTCTTACTTCTTTCATGCCCTACTTATGCAATTATTACAAATAGGTCAAAGTCTCCATTTGCTTTTTCCTTTAATACAGAAGTAGAAAACTATAGCAGATTTGGGGGTTTAATTAACTTCCCAGTAGATCCTGTGGTGAAAAAAATGACCTCCAAGTGCTTTGAAACCTATGCAAAAACAAGAAAAAGGAAAAGACAACTGGATGTTGACACAGTACCTCTTGAAAGACAGTGCAAGAAGGTATCCGCCAGGAACTACTCACAGGATATGATTTGGTGGCCAAATCAGATCCTTCTGATATAGAGATCAAAGATTTGAGGGTCTCGCTAGAAATGGAGACCAGCACAAGACTCCAGAAGGAGGGTTGCACAACACCTGGCGAGCTTGCAAGAAGTAAATAAAAATTTCCCTATTTCCAATTTAAAAAGTCTCACCAAGTTTCGAAGCAAAGGCCACAGAGTTTATTCTGGTCCAGCTGGAGCAGGATGACAGTCGCAGTAAGATGCAAGAAGAACCTGCATACCATTATACAAGAAAATCCACATTTTATACTTTTAGATTTTGAATCTCCCACTCCCGCCCAACCGACTGGCTTTGCATTGATTGGTCAGGGGAATCCCTGATGTCAGAAGCTGGGAGGGGCGGTCCAGGGGCTCACACGCCTCAGCCAATGGGAACACAAGCCCCACCTGTGATGTCTCTCCCTGGCTGGCCAATGGGGGAGATGGAGGTGCAGCAACAGGAGAAACAAAGGCAATCATATGTTGATGAAAGGCTTAATGAGTGATCCTATACTGGGTCTATTATCAAGTGGTTCAGCGAGAGCCCCAGGGCCAGCCAGACCTGTTCTATTGATACAATGATTGAAATAACAAGTCCCTTGAATAGGGGTCTGACACCTGGATGTCAGTTCCATTGTCCAAAAGGCAGCAGCATCAGCAGTCTTGATGGGATTAAGTGATTCAGAGTCCGGGAAGGGGAAATGGCATTGTCTTGACAGCTGTGGCATACCTTGCCTCTCCGCAGAGGAGATATGTCATTCATGTGAAATGATTAAAATGTCCAAAGGTTGCTCCATTCTTAAATGGTCTGGCTTTGCCCTCCGAAGCTTAAGAAAGAGTCCATTGTGTTATTTCCAGATGATGATCATGATAAATCCATTGAATCAGGATATGGGCCTGGGGCAGGTTGGTGGCACCCAGATCAGGATGGAATGCTGGCCAAAGTTCCAACGAGGTCAATGTGCTTCATTTTATAAGGTGTCAAGATATCATAAAGTATAATAATTAAAATATAAAATTGATAGGAGACACATGTGAGACTCACAATGGGGGGGAGGAGATCAAGCATCCCCACTGTGTTGGGAGACAAACACAAGTTTCATCCATGGGGCTTCGATCTCCCGTTTCCTATGGGGGACAAAGCATGGGATCCTAGAGGTTCCCCAGCAGGCGAGAGGCTTTTTGGGGTTCCCCTAGAACTGGGAGATGGCGCAAGGGATACAAAGGGGTTCATGCAGGAGGGAGAAAGGGGTTCCTGATACCTTGAAGGTTCATAGGAAGACTCAAAGGGACATTTCAGATCGCGTTGCCCCTGCTCATTCATAAAAGGCAACTCATTCATAGAAATGGAGCCAATTCATCTATCAGGAGGGGAACTGGGACTGTTGCGGCAAAAAGCAAGATAGAAGTTTGTCTTAAAAAGTGTTCAGGAGTGAAATGGAGTTGGGCCGGAGCAAATCCATGAGACGCGGGTACGGGGCCTCAATGGTTTTCTGTATCCGCGGTTTGCGGGACTGCATTCCCTTGTTCCTGAGGCGGTCCTGAACCACCTTGGCCAAGCTGGCGGAGATCCATGGCTCGGAAAGGGGTTTATTGTCAGTTTTTTGGTTGCAGAAAGAGCCTGCAAAAGGAGGTCTTTTGCGGGCTGGAAGTAAAAGCAGAAAGCGGATACAATTTATTACTCTTGGTTAAAATGTAGCAAAGGACAATGGAGCCTTGATTGAGAGTGGCTGCCTGCGGTTTTCGGCTACTTTAGCTGCTTTGAAGAGGGGATACAATGTTTCTGTGTGATTGAAGCTTATCTGGAGTGGAAATTCAGGGTTCTTATGAGCCGGTGGAACCCCTGGCAGTAATCAGCTGTGTGTCAAAGCAAGGTGAATGCGGGGGCTTGTGTGCTCGACATCACTTCCACTGGATCAAATGAGGCTTGGGGAATCCGTTCAACAGGATAAGAGGACTCTTTGCATGATTGTATTTTCTTGCAGAAGTTATCCTTTAAAATGTAGTCAAGAAAACCCTTTGGGCAACACCAAAGGGGCTGTGTGCTCCCAAAACTAGTGAATAATTGCATTCAATAGGACTTTAGTTAGTCGTCTCATTCCAGCTCTAGATAAGGATTAATTGTGGTGTGTATTTTAAGGCAACGACTCCCCTTCAGATAATCTTTTGATCATCATCAAACTATATTTAGAAGGACCATATGGTTACCAGCTGAAGAATCCAGCCCACTCATTTTGGAGATCTTTGTGTATTTTCCTAATGCGTTTTTTAAAAAAAATTGTAGCTACTGTTAACTAAGACTTTATTTTTAGCAGCCATTTCATGTGCGACGGGCAAATCAAGTAGGTAACTTGTCATGACAACTTTTTAGGGCGTCAAAAGCACATACTGTACTCAGGGAAAGAGGACAAAAGAAAATATAGTTGTAGTTCCATTAAAAACAGACCTGATATACGCATAGAGAAAACAAAATGAAAAAAGACACACAATGAAAGTTAGATGTTATATCAATCCAAAATAGTTGTGTGACAATATTTAAAATTTAATCATATATCAATAATATTTTTAGACTGCCTTTAAGAATAAAATCCTCAGAAGATAAAATGTATTGCCCTTTAAAAACCTGTTTTTAAGCAAGGAGCATTGCATTCTGCAAAAGAGGAAAAAGTTCAGAATATTAGTTCCTTATCTTATTATTACTGAAGCTACATTGCTTTCAATACAACTTTTATTACTCCACTGTAATAAATCCAACTTATTTTTCAAATATATTTAATACGAATAGCCAGTCTTCATGACCCCAGATGTTATTAAATTTCTGTCTGATATGTTGAACCATGGCAACATTTAATGCAACTACTGTAACCTACCTGCAATTTAATTAATTTATATAACGTGGGATCCAGGACGGTCCATAATTCAAGTTAATTATTAATTATTTTCTGCAACAGACAATTAACAATTAATTAACCCTCAAAAGGACTGTATAAACAGATAGGTCCGTCCTTGCCTCAAATGAGAGCAGAGAGGGTGCTAAATTAGCTTTCTGGGAGCAACCACCAAAATGGTGGAATACATTAGAATTTTATATTAAAAGGTAAAGGTTTCCCCTGACGTTAAGTCCAGTCATGTCTGACTCTGGGAGTTGGTGCTCATCTCCATTTCTAAGCCGAAGAGCCGGCGTTGTCCATAGACACCTCCAAGGTCATGTGGCCGGCATGACTGCATGGAGCGCCGTTACCTTCCTGCTGGAGCAGTACCTATTGATCTACTCACATTGGCATATTTTCGAACTGCTAGGTTGGCAGGAGCTGGAGCTAACAGCAGACGCTCACTCCGCTCCCGGGACCTGAACTTGCGACCTTTCGGTCTGCAAGTTCAGCAGCTCAGTGCTTTAACACACTTCGCCACTAGAATTTACCAATTTAGAATTTAATCTGAAAACAAGATTAACCACAAATTTTTAAAAGCATGAAGTAGTTTTAAAATACAAACATAAATATCCCCCCCCCCCAAAAAAAATAGCCCACCTAGCTAAATGGGTAGAAATGCAATTTTTAAAAATGGTAGCGCAAGAGACAAAAGTATTAAAATCTGTGAATTATGGCAGGAATAGACTTTTCAAATCCTTCTATTTTGTATGATTTCTAGACGTGGAGATGAGAACTCTGATGAGCAGCATATGTTGCCGCTGATCTGAAGGACTGGTGCCATGAAGGGTAAAGTATTTATCCAAACTAAATGTCAAAGTAGTTATTTCTAAATGCAATTTAATTTCTTTAAAGGGCATCTCAACTATTTTTGCTCTTACCTATTATGCCACTCCATGAATAAATCATCACTGTAGGGTGCTAGAAGAGGATGCTTTTAGTTCAAAATAATCTGCAGTTATTATTTGAACCCTGTTCATTGTCTCAAAAATTGCCAAAGCAGGAAAACACTTAAAGCATTCTCATAAGAAGCAACAGAACTGTCAGTGAAGAATAATATTTGTTCATGGGACATTCAAGACAGGTTCTTGCTCATCTCAGTCTACCAAGGTATTGTTTCCAGACCACAAATCCAAGGAGTCTATTTTGCAGATAGTTTTCTAAAAATCATTAAAATCAGCTAATAGGTTGCACTAGAATTAAACAATCACCTCACTTGCTGATTCCTCAATTTTTCAAATTAAGCCACATGTTTCTAAACTACTTTCCATAAAGAAGGTGAAATGCTTTTTCTTAAATTGATCATGTTTTGAACCCACAATAAAAAAATAAAGACTATTATATATTACAAGACCAAGCAGCTGCAATTCAATGCTCACTTTCCTGAGAAAAGGCCCCACTGGACATGGAGCTTATGACATGCCCTGTGTGTGTGCATCCACAATGTAGGACAAATGCAGTTTGGCACCACTTTAACTATCATGTTTCAATGCTATGAAATAATGGGAGTTGTAGTTTTACAAGAATTTGTAGCCTTCTCTGCCAAAGAGTGCTTGTGCCTGACCAAACTAACAGCTCCCATGATTCCACAGCATTGAGCCATGGCAGTTAAAGTGGTGCCAAACTGCATGTAATCTAGTGTAGATGCGCCCACAGTCAATGGGTTAGTCCCATCTTTGCCTGGAATTTATCTTATGACATTGTGGTGTACCATGCTGTACAGTTGTTGGGCCATTTGGAAACCAATTCTTTTACCACTTTAATCCATTAACCCCCTAGTAAATGAGTACATTCTTATCACAGCCATTTAATAATGTGGGGCATGATTGTTTCATGTAAGCCACTTTCTCCTAATATAGGGACTCAAAGGCAGGAAACAAATGGTTTTTCATATACGCAGCAGGTTTCAGAACGTCACAGATATAATAATAATAATAATCATCATCATCCTCATCGTCATCCATTGGAACTTGTGCCACAAATACCATCTGCCTGTGACAAAGAACTGTTGGGATCACAAGCCTGAAAAAGTTACAGAAAATTAACACGTCAAACTACTCTGAGACTTCCGAATTCTGATTGACAGAGTTTTGGAGCACAATACTCCTGACCTAACGATCGTGGAAAAAAAACAAAGTATGGATCGTCAATGTTGCAATCCCAGGCAACAGCAGAATCAATGAGAAGCAACTGGAAAAACTGACATGATACGAGGATTTAAAGCTCGAACTGCAAAGACTCTGGAACAAGCCAGTAAAGGTGGTCCCAGTGGTGATCGGCACACTGGGTGCAGTGCCTAAAGACCTTAGCCAGCGCTTAAAAACAATCAGTGCTAAAAAAATTACCATCTGTTAGCAGAAAAAGGCTGCCCTACTCAAGATTGCATGCATTATTTGTGCAGATCACATAGTTCAAGACACTTGGGAAGTGTCTGACGTGTGATCCAATACAGCACCCAGCATAGTGATCTTGTTTGCTATGTACTAATCTTGTTGTGTATCAAATAATAATTTTATATCTTACCAGCCTCTCCTTGTGGCTTGAGGCGGGTTACAGAATAATGTAAACACAAACATTGTAAAAACACTACAAATACACATATTAAAATGTATTTCTCTAAAAGATACAAATTGAACGCATTTTATAAAATACATATCCAAATACACAAAACAGAGATTAAACAAAGGACATGAGTTTTAAATTCATGCTTAAAAACTGGCTGGGTAGGCCTGCCGGAAGAGATAGGTCTTTAGATGGTTTTTAAATTGCGACATGGCAGCCCATTGCACTTTAAAGGCACTGGATCCTGTCTGATCTAAAGAGTTAAGCAGGGACAACCCTGGTTAGTACTTGGATGGGAGACTGCCAACAAACACCAAGAGCAGTAGGTTATGCTTCAGAGGAATGAAGTGACAAAGCTACGTCTGAGGACTCCTTGCCTAAGGATTTCATGGGGTTACTGTAAGTCAACAGGCAATTTGAAGGCATATTTACACACATCCTACTAGGGCTTACTGGCTCAGTTCTCGAACCACTATCCAGATTTGTTGACTCTTTTTTACAACCCTTTGTAAAACAAACTATGTCATATATCAAGGACACCAAACATTTTATTAACATCATAGAGAAACTTTCAATTCCTACAGATGCTGTCCTTATGACAATGGATGTCTCTTCATTGTATACTAGCATTCCATTATTAGAGGCACGAGAAAGCTGTGAAAAAACACTAGATTCAAGACCCAACTTATTCAAGACCCCATTCACTTTTTATTAGACCTTATTGATGTGATTCTTGAGAAAAACTACTTTAAGTTTGATCAACACTTTTACTTTCAGATTCAAGGGGCCGGGCTGTGGTACAGGCTGGTGAGCAGCTGCTGCAATAAATCACTCTGACCATGAGGTCATGAGTTCGAGGCCAGCCTGTGGCAGGGTGAGCACCTGTCAATTAAAAATAAAATATAGCCCTTGCTCGTTGCTGACCTAGCAAACCGACAGATAGTTGTATCTATCAAGTAGGAAATAAGGTATCACTTATAAAAGTGGGGAGGCAAGTTTAACTAATTTACAACATTGGAATGAGGAAGTGAGGAAGTGCCGTCAGAGTGGGTGATGAAGCAGCTGCTCCCCCCTGTGGCCAGAATCGAACATCCCCTCAGGAGAAAGTTAAATTGCCTCTGCGTCTGTCTGTCTGTCTCTGTCTCGGTTCGATGTGTTTATGGGCATTGAATGTTTGCCCTGTATGTGTATAATGTGATCCGCCCTGAGTCCCCTGCGGGGTGAGAAGGGCGGAATATAAATACTGTAAATAAATAAATAAATAAATAAGGTGTGGCTATGGGGAGTGCAGCTGCTCCATCCATCGCCAATCTATTTATGAATGATTAAGAGGTTAAATTTATTTTGAACCATACACAAAATCCTGTTTTTGATCATGTGGTGAAATACTGCAGATTTATAGATGATGTTTTTATCATAATGCAAGATTATCAAACAGCACAGGAACTTCTGACATGGGCCAACACTATTCATCCCCATATCAAATTTACTGGCAATATCAATTCCAACAGCATAGTGTATTTAGATGTAAAGGTCATTAAGGATAACAATAAATTGATAGTCAACAATTACCGAAAATTCTCCAACAGAAATGCATTTTTACATTATAGCAGTTACCATAGTTTACCTCTAAAAAACAACTTACCATATGTACAGATGTTAAGAATCAAGCGTAACTGTACCCTGCCACAAGACTTTGAATATAATTTGAAAACATTGAAAAATCAATTTAGAAATAAAGGTTATCCTGAACATTTAATTCATAAGGCTAGTGCCAAAGTAAGTAGAGTCTCGAGAATCACTATATTAAATGACAAGATTAGACCTAGAGACAACAGAGTAGTGTGGCCTCTTACATTGACCAATTTATCTAAACATGTAATAAAAACAGTGAGAAAATACTGGAATTTGGTAAATGACATACCAAGTTGTGAACATCCCCCTCTTAACACCCACAGGAGAACACAAAATATCAAAGACATTTTGATTCATTCAGATTTAGATTCCACACAACACATTACTAAATCCAACCTGGTGGGTAATTTCGCTTGTCACCATTGTTCTATATGCACACAATTCGTACAGGCAAAGTTTTTTTTAAGGATCATCACATTAAATTTCAATATAAAATAAACCATTTCGCTACTTGCTCCACTGAGGGGGTAATTTATGCCATCACATGTCCCTGCTCCCTAATGTATATAGGCTAAATGAACAGGGAAGTGAAAGTCCATATTATAGAACACAAAAGTAAGATCAGGAAACATTCTACTGATTCGATTTTTTATAAACATTTTGAAGATCTAAAACACAATCCTGAATCCCTCTGGGTCCAGGTTCTAAAAGTTGTCACACCCTCCAAAGGCATAGATTTCCAGACGAAACTCCTACAGCATGAATCTTTTTGGATTTTCACACTCCAAACGTACCATCCGAAGGGGTTGAACAATACCAACTCTTATGAATGTTTCTTGTAAAGATTGATAATCTTCCTTTAAATGTGACTTTGGAGTAACAGCAACTACATTACTTTACAACCACCTGATCATTGTGCTTGCCATTTAAGAGTGAAATTTGTTACTCAGTTTCATACTCGCATTGGAATCAAAGTGTTTGCAGAGTATGCATGTTTAAAACTTACGTCTTTCTGTGATTATGACTTTTACATTATCTTTGTTGTGTATCGTGTATGTCTCATGTAACTATATGTATTGTAAATAACTGGTAGCCACTATATATGTTCCCTATAGGATCCATTAAAAAAAAACTCCAAAAAAAAAAAAACAACTAAAAAAAAGGACTACAATCCACCTGATGAAGACTCTTGAGTTGAAACCGGCTGTGGTTTTGGAGTCTACTATCCATAATAAAGAAACAAGAACATTCATTATATATAAGAAGAGGACTCAATTTGTGTATGTGGAACAATTAAAGAACTAAAGAACATTTATTGTTTATGAGAAGAGGAGTAAATTCATCCTTTAAGAGAAAAATATTGTTTTTACTGTGAATGTAACAGTCCTTTGTTTTATTGTTTAGCAACGCCTTTTGTATCTGTTTTCATATTGATGTATTGAACTAAATTTAGGTTTAATGATTTCTGTATTACTGTAATAGTGGATACTTGTCTTTGTAGTTCCAGGGAACCCATTTTCTTTTTTGTTACTGTAAGTCAACAGGCAATTTGAAGGCATATTCACACACATCCTACTAGGGCTTAGAAAATACTTTTAAGTGTGAAGGACTCACTCCACTTCATTGCAATGAATATTGGGAGCATAGTAGATGTGGTTTCAATGCACCTCCCTTGGAGATTCCCTGAGGATCTTGAGAAGGCAAACCTCAGGCACCATCTACACTGCCATATAATCCAGATTATCTATTTTAAACTGGATTATATGGCAGTGTAAACTCATATAATCCAGTTCAAAGCAGATTATATGGATTCAGAAACTGGATTATATGGCAGTGTAGATCCAGCCTCAGACTGCAGGTACTTGCACTTGGAAGACACTAGAGTGCATCTGCACTGTAGAATTGATGCAATTTGACACTACTTTAACTGCTGTGATTCAATCCTATAGAACCCTGGGGGTTGACATTTGGTGAAGCACCAGCACTCTTTGGTAGAGAAAGTTAACAACCTTGTAAAACTACAACTCCCAGAATTCCACAGCACTGAACCATGAGGGATGAAACTGCATTAATTCTGCAGTGTTGATGCACCCCCGGATTACCAAGAGTTTCCAGCTGAAGTTTTCTTTTCCTTTCTCTGGATGCGGAAGATAGTGCATCAGTAAATTCCACGTAATTCTATTAAGCAGTAAGATCCAGAGAAAACAAAGTTCAGGAAAAGTTTAAAAAGTAAATATACCCAAGTTTGAAGAATAATATGCAAAAGCAGAATTGAGTTGGTTCACAGGAAAAAAGCATGAAAAAAATATTGGAAATGATATGGTGCGTTGGTCTTTCTGAAGGCGAAAGGGTGATTCCATAATGGAAGAATTATATAATTGCTTAATTATGGCTTCATTTTTAAAAAGAAAGCCAATCATAGAACAGGAGGCAGAGCAAGTCAAGTGATATAAATGTTTCTTCTTCTTTTGTATATCAATTATGAGAAAGCAAACTAGGGGGCTCATGCCATTGAAGCAGAAATGCATTGGATGCATTGCCATTCCACCAGCTTCTGAGTCTAGGTGTGATGACCAGTGTAGTGTTCCACAGTTAGTCCAATAAAGTCATATTCAGCTCAAAAACACTTCAGAATCTTTCATACTATACATTCCCTTAGATTACATACAGGTGGGGCACAGACACAGTAAATAAAGAAAGTGCTGCATTATTTCCTAACTCATCCAAATGCCAGAATTGTGTGCAACTGAGAACTCTAACAGTCTCCCAGCACTAGGCAAAATTATGTCAAGAATAAGACAAGCAAATATGTGTTGGTTATTATTGCACCTCGTTCTTAGCATTTAAATGGTTCTATTTTGCATCTCTTTTAGCTCTTTGTGACTATTTGGGAATGATCTGAGATTATGATATTCTTTCTGTTTCTGGAATAGAAGGATTAATTGGAAGCAGAGCAAAAAAATATCCCAGTATGTAACCACGATCTCTTTCTAGTTTTTAAGCATATTTTAACTGATTGCCTTAGTTCATTAGAAGGGGAAATTATAGTTTTTCCTGCAGGAAATTCTGACTGCATTATATGGTTAGCATAAACTCATTATATGAGTCTACATATAATGAGTCTACACTGACTGCATAATGAATCTACACTGATCATATAATGCAATTACAAACTACATTATGTAGCGGTATAGATGGGGCCTGTAGGAAGACCCGAGAAGGGCTCGAGGTCTCTTGGGTTGGATCTACACTGTCATATACAATCAAGATTATCTGCTTTGAACTGTATTATATGGCAGTATAGACTCACATAATCCAAAACAGATAATGTGGATTATCTGCTTTGATAATCTGGATTATATGGTAGTGTAGATCCAGCCTTTGAGGGTCCTCACTTATAAGGCTACCATAAGTCAAAACTGACTTTATAACAAAAAAAAATGCATTTAGAAATTGTGTGTATTGGGTTGATTCATGTCAGTTCTCTTGGTCAAGTGTTTGGCTGTTTCTGCTGAAGACTACTGGGGGTGCAGTACATTGTAGAATTTCTAGATCCAGCACAGTCTGGCTTCAGGCCGGGGCATGATACCGAGACAGCCTTAGTCGCCTTAGTCGATGATCTACGCCAGGAACTGGACAGGGAGTGTGTCCCTGCTGGTTTTGCTGGACCTCTCAGCAGCCTTTGATACCGTTGATCATGGTATCCTTCTGGGGCGCCTTGCCGAAATGGGGCTCGGGGGTACTGTTCTGTCTTGTGGGGTCCCACGGGGGTCAGTACTGTCCCCCATGCTGTTCAACATATACATGAAGCTGTTGGGAGAGATTATCCGGAGTTTCGGGATGAGGTGTCATCTGTACGCAGATGATGTCCAGCTCTGTCACTCCTTCCCACCTGTCACCTAGAAGGCTGTCCAGGTCCTGAACAGGTGTCTGGCTGCTGTGTCGGACTGGATGAGGGCGAACAAACTGAAATTGAATCCAGACAAGACAGAGGTCCTCCTGGTCAGTCGTAGGGCTGAACAGGGTATAGGATTACAGCCTGTGTTGGATGGGGTCGCACTCCCCCTGAAGACACAGGTTCGCAATCCGGGGGTTCTCCTGGACTCATCGCTGAGCCTGGTGCCCCAGGTTTCGGCGGTGGCCAGGAGAGCATTCGCACAACTAAGACTTGTGTGCCAGCTGCACCCGTACCTTGGGAAGTCTGACTTGGCCACGGTAGTCCACGCTCTGGTTACATCCCGTTTGGATTACTGCAACACGCTCTACGTAGGGCTGCCTTTGAAGACGGCCCGGAAGCTCCAACTAGTACAACGGGCAGCAGCCAGATTAATAACTGGAGCGGCATACAGGGAACGTACTACTCCCCTGTTAAGCCAGCTCCACTGGCTGCCGATATGCTACCAGGCCCAATTCAAAGTGCTGTTCTTGGCCAACAAAGCCCTAAACGGTTCCGGTCCAACTTACCTGTCCGAACGTATCTCCTCCTACGAGCCTGTGAGAACTTTAAGATCATCTGGAGAGGCCCTGCTCTCGGTCCCACCTGCCTCACAAGTGCGTCTGGTGGGGACGAAAGACAGGGCCTTCTCAGTGGTGGCTCCTCGGCTGTGGAACTCCCTCTCCAATGATATCCGGCAGGCTCCATCCCTTCTGAGTTTTAGGAAGAAAGTAAAGACTTGGCTTTGTGAGCAGGCATTTGACTCGGTCCGGATTAAGGTTTATGTACAAGGTCTTGTGGATGAATGGCTCAAGTATTTTATAATGTATGGTTTTAAATCTATTTATTGTATTTTGTTAAATTATCTAATTGTTTTAATTGCTTATGTTTTATCTTTTTGTATTGTATATTGGCATTGAATTTTGCCAGATTGTGAGCCGCCCTGAGTCCCTTCGGGTGAGAAGGGCGGGATAGAAATGATGGAAATAAATAAAAATTAAATAGAATGAAAACAGTTTAACTCCACTTTCTCAGCCATGTCTCAGGCCCCTTCCAGATAGCCATATAATCCAGATTATCAAAGCAGATAATCCACATTGTCTGCTTTGAACTGGATTATATGAGTCTACACTGCCATATAATCCAGTTCAAAGCAGATAATCTGGATTTTATAAGACAGTGTAGAAGGGGTCTCAATGCTATTGAATCTTGGGATTGCAGTTTTACAAAGTCTTTAGCCTTCTCTGCAAAAGAGTGCTGGTGCCTCATCCAAATACAAATCCCGATATAGGATAGGAGACACTTGACCTGAAAACTGTCCATGTGAAAGGGATCCAGGAGTCCTTTACTAGATCACAACCTAAGCATGAATCAACAGTGTGATCCAGCAGCTAAAAAGCCAAAGTGATTCTAGGTTGCATCAATAAGAATATATTGTTGGGACTGAGGAAAGTCATAGTTCCACTCTATTCTGCTTTTGTTCAGACCTCATCTGGAATATCACTGTGTCTAATTATGGACACCACAGTTCAAGTATACTGGCAAGCCCCTCGGATTCTGGACCAGTGTCTGGCCGCTGTGTTGGCCTGGATGAGGGTGAACAAACTGAGACTTAATCCCGACAAGACAGAGGTCCTCCAGGTCAGTCGTACATCTGATCGGGGTATTGGGTGGCAACCTGTGCTTGACGGGGTCGCATTCCCCCTGAAGGCGCAGGTCCGCAGCTTGGGGGTCCTCCTGGATTCGGGGCTGACACTTGAGGCTCAGGTGTCGGCCGTGGCCAGGAGGGCCTTTGCACAACTAAAACTTGTGCGCCAGCTGCGACCATACCTCGAGAAGTCTGATCTGACCAGGGTGGTCCATGCCTTAGTTACCTCTAGACTGGACTATTGCAATGCGCTCTACGTGGGGCTGCCTTTGAAGACGGCCCGGAAATTACAACTAGTACAGCGTTCGGCAGCCAGGCTTTTAACCGGAGCGAATTACAGGGCGCGTTCAACGCCTCTGTTTAAGGAGCTTCACTGGCTGCCATTTACTTTCCGGACCCAATTCAAGGTGCAGGTTATCACCTACAAAGCCCTAAACGGTTTGGGACCCACCTACCTTAGAGACCGCATCTCCCTCTATGAACCCACACGTTCTCTTCGCTCGTCGGGGGAGGCCCTTCTCTCGCTCCCACCACCCTCACAGTCACGGCTGGTGGGGACGAGAGAGAGGGCCTTCTCTGTCGTGGCCCCCCTGCTTTGGAACTCTCTACCTAGAGAGATCAGGCAGGCCCCTACCCTCCTCTCCTTCCGGAAGAGCTTAAAAACCTGGCTGTTTCAAAAGGCCTTCGATGTTTAGTTGTTGCTGGATTGATCTATCTGTCCATTCCATAAGAGTCCCATTGTTGTTGTTTTGCCATTTTATACCGCACTTTATTGTCCATTCAACTTGAGATTTCCTTTTCCCATTTCGTATCACTCTGCATTTCGCCTGGGATCTACGAATTAGTCTCCTGTTTTTAACACTGTATCCTGCTTATTGATTTTAATGATTGTTTTTATTGATGTTGATGTTTTTTACTGGGATAATTGTCTTATTGCTTTGTTACTGTTTTGTTTGTTTTATCGGGCCTAGCCCCATGTAAGCCGCCCCGAGTCCCTTCGGGGAGATGGGGCGGGGTATAAAAATAAAGTTATTATTATTATTATTATAAGCTGGAACATATCCAGTAGCAATAGATCTCTACAGAATGAAAGGTTGGCAGTTCGAAGTCCGGATCGGGGTGAGCACCCGACCTTCAGCCCAGCTCATTTGTCCATCTAAGCAGTTCGAAAACAGCTGCGAGTAGAAAAATTAGGCATTGTTTAAGTGGGGAGGTATTTTATGGTACCATAAAAGGAAATACCAGAAATCCTGGGGATCAAAGAAGCTGGAAAAATGCCGACATATACCCCTATCTGTTGTCTGTCCTGTATGTCTACCGGCATTTAATGTTTGTTGTGTATATGTTCTGTGATCCACCCTGTGTCCTCTTTTGGGGTGAGAAGGGCGGAATGCAAATGGTGTAAATAAATAAAATAAAGTTGTTCCTGGTCAAAAAAAAGATTGGGAACCACTGATCTACACCGTAGAATGAAGAATGAATGCATTTTGACACTTTAACTTCCATAGCTCAATGTCATGGAATGATGAGTTGCAGTTATCACTCTTTAGCAGAGAAGGCTAAAGTCCTTGTAAAACTACGACTCCCACAGCACTGAGCCATGGCAGTTAAAGTGGCGACAAACTGCATTTTCTACAGCATAGACCAGGCATGGGCAAACTACCGGCTGTTAGGAATTGTGGGAGTTAAAGTCCAAAACACCTGGAGGGCCAAAGTTTGGCCATGCCTGGCTTAGACGCAGCATATGTTGGATGGAGCTGTCCCAAAAAGCCAAAATAGGGTTGTTGTGATTTTTCTGGGCTGTATGGCCATGTTCCAGAAGCATTCCCTCCTGACGTTTTGCCTATATCTATGGCAGGCATCCTCAGAGGTTGTGAGGTATATTGGAAAAACTAAGCAAGGACATATGTTCTCAAATAATATGCTGTTTCCAGGTTGGTTCATCAAGTGCTCTGCTATGG